>NC_057730.1:4472722-4500217 GCF_004010195.1 Chiloscyllium plagiosum
GTGTGTGTGTTCTCAGTGACAGTGCACTGTTTCAGCAGTTCCTAGTGTGCGTGTTCTCAGTGACAGTGCACTGTTTCAGCAGTTCCTAGTGTGCGTGTTCTCAGTGACAGTGCACTGTTTCAGCAGTTCCTAGTGTGCGTGTTCTCAGTGACAGTGCACTGTTTCAGCAGTTCCTAGTGTGCGTGTTCTCAGTGACAGTGCACTGTTTCAGCAGTTCCTAGTGTGCGTGTTCTCAGTGACAGTGCACTGTTTCAGCAGTTCCGAGTTGTGTGAGTGTGTTCTCAGTAACAGTGCACTATTTCAGCAGTTCCGAGATATGTGTGTGTGTGTTGCAGTTGTATAAGACTCTGGTGCGGCCGCATCTGGAGTATTGTGTGCAGTTTTGGTCGCCATATTATAGGAAGGATGTGGAGGCACTGGAACGGGTGCAGAGGAGGTTTACTAGGATGTTGCCTGGTATGGTAGGAAGATCATATGAGGAAAGACTGAGGCACGTGGGGTTGTCTTCATTGGAGGAAAGAAGGTTTAGGGGTGACTTGATTGAGGTGTATAAGATGATTAGGGGTTTAGATAGGGTCGACAGTGAGAGTCTTTTTCCACGTATGGGGTCAGCTATTACAAGGGGGCATAGCTTTAAGTTAAGGGGTGGTAGGTATAGGACAGATGTTAGGGGTAGGTTCTTTACTCAGCGAGTCGTGAGTTCATGGAATGCCCTGCCAGTAGCAGTGGTGGACTCTCCCTCTTTATGGGCATTTAAACGGGCATTGGATAGGCATATGGAGGATAGTGGGCTAGTGTAGGTTAGGTGGGCTTGGATCAGCGCAACATCGAGGGCCAAAGGGCCTGTACTGCAGCAGATTTTTCTATGTTCTATGTTCTATAGACAACAAGCAAAACTAATGTCATTTACAAAATACCTTGCAAGAACTGTAACAAACACTTTTTTGGACAAACAGGTAGAAAACTAGCCACCAGGATACATGGAACATCAACTAGCTACAAAAAGACATGACCCTCTCTCACTAGTATCCCTACATAAGGATGAGGAAGGACACTCAACTGGGACAACACATCCATCCTAGGACAAGCCAAACAGAGACATGTACGAGAATTCCTCAAAACATGACATTCCAACCGGAACTCTATCAACAAACACATTGACTTGGATCCCATTTCCCACCCTTGAGAAAATGAACAGGCAATGCCATCACCATAGGAAATGATGTCACCACAGGAAATGACACCATCAACCCAAGGAAACCCAAACATATAAGCAGAAAGTGGGCTACACCACCAGTGCTTCATCTGGAGTCTCACTGAAGATGTTACCGAATATGCTGACAAAACATCTGAAAACAAACCTTCCAGCTCAGTGAGCAAAGCTACATCCAGAGCTAGATCAGTGTCAAGGACTCATCACATGTAAATAAAGGATGAATTGGTGACAGGATGTTGGCCTCTGTGGGAATGCGATGCAAGGTTCAACAGTTTTTAGAACTGTAGCTATCATTGAGGTCATAGGTATGGTGCAGCGAACTAAGGAGGAATTACTATTGTCACAATACTGGTTCGTTTTATAAGGTTACTGTGCCCTTGAGTTTTTTTTCCAGAGAGGGGGTAATTGGCCAGGTTCCAACTAGGCTGGGTTTGAAAGTTTTACTGGGACTCTTTAGCTTACCCTACAAAACCAGTATAATCAAAGGGGAGTGGCCAGCTAACTGGGTAGCTGACCTTCGCTTAGATTAGAGGTTTTATTTGATTCAGTTCAGAACTTTAGTGAGTTCAATGGCAGCTGTGTGTGGAAAAAGCCACAGGATCTTCTCTCTCTCCTTCTGCCCTTCTAACTTTGCAAACTATAAGCTGTTTGTGTCATTTTTACTCATTGTGCTAAAGGATCTGTGTATTGGGACTGTTGCAAGTATGTTCGGAACAGCATCATTAAATCAGGTTTGGATAGGATAAGTAATCCGGTATTCTGTTTTCTGTTCTTTGTGTTTCATTCTGTAATTTTGTAAATAAATTCTTTTTGTTTAAAACTTGGCAGCCGAATCAGCTAAATCACTCCAGGAATATCCGTTGTACACTTAGCTGAAACAAATAGCAAAGTTAGTGTCTCGTCTAACTGCTTAAAAATGTTTTGACAGGTCTAGCCTAATCCATAACAGACTGGGGGCTCTTTGCGGGATTTGAACAGCGAGTGGTAGGTGTTAGTGTCTTTCATTTCAGGTGTTGATTTGGTTGGTTTAAACAGCACTTTTTCAGTCACCAGGGAGGTATTGGAGGTACAAGAAGTGACCTTGGGGGGTTTGATAAAAGGCGAATAAGACCAAGCTGTGGGAATTAGTCGACAAGCTGAAGGTAAAGTTACCTCCTAATATGATGAAAGATGAGATGATTGCAGCAGTGGCTCAGTATTTAAATTTGCTGGAAACCCCATCAGATCTGGAGAGATCACTAAACTTCAATTGCAAATGAAGAAGCTTTAGTTAAAAGCAGGAAAGAAACAGTTTGAATTACAGTTTAAAGCAGAAGAAAAAGAAAAAAAACGAAGGGCTTTAGCAGAAGGGAAAGAAAAAGAGAGAGAATTTGAACTTCAGAAATTGACACTTAAAAAGGAAATTCAGCTTAAAAGGATGGAGATGAAGGCTGAAGATGAGCTAGTCTGGAAGTGCAGAGAATCAAAACGACACGGTTAGCAGCTGAAGTGCCTGATGATTATGAGTCGGTCCATAAACCATGGTTTGGCTTCCCGGATCAATTTCAACCCATGAGGGATAGAAGCTAAGGAAAAGAGAAATCCTCACGTGGAAATCCTCATTTGGACTATGTTTCAAATTTTAAAGAACAATGAAATAGAGCTGGGGCATTGGCTAGTCAGCATTTAAAAGTATCGCAGCATGCAATGAAACCGGAAGTGAACAAGAAATCAAAAATTCACAATTTTGCTGTCGGGGATAAGGTATGAGTGTTACTTCCAGTAATAGGTAAACCTTTAAAAGCAAGGTTTATTGGGCCTTATCAAATCAAAAGGAAATTGAGTGAGGTGAACTACTTGATAGGGACTCCAGACAGGAAGAAATCTCACAGAGTGATGTCATATGAATATGCTCAAAGGGTATTTTGTTAGGGAAGGAAAGCAAGAGGAGAAGGTGTTAATGATTACAGCACAGAAGGAATAACCACATTCAGAGGATCTTGAATTGGACATTCCACAAATTAAATTGGACAATGAGGAAGTTGTCAAAAATTGGAATAAGTTATTGAGTTACCTTCCTGAGAAAAATCGAAATGACCTGAAAGAGTTATTGCTATCTTATGAGAAGATTTTCAGAAATAAACTGGGAAGTACTAACAAATTGTAGGCATGATGTAGACATAGGAGATGCTGTTCCAATTAAGCAACATCCTTATAGGCATAACCCTCTAAAGTTGGCACACGTTCAGAAGGAGAGAGAAGGCATGCTCCAAGATGGCAGAATCAAAGTGAGTTACAGTGATTGGAGCTCACCCACAGTAATAGTGCCAAAACCAGATGGTACTCAATGGTTATGTGTGGACTATCGCAAAGTCAATACAGTTACAAAGACTGATCCGGTTGGAAGATTGTGGGACAAGCAAAGGGGATAAGCAACTTACATTTCTAAGTTGGACTTGCTCAGAGGCTACTGGCAGGTACCTCTGACAGAAAGAGCAAAGGCAATTTTGGCTTTCGTAACTCCAACTGGACTGTACCATTTAAAGTCATGCCATTCGGTATGAAAAACCTTCCGGCCACATTTCAGATACTAACCAATAAGGTTATTGCTGGATTTCCCAAATATGTGATGTATGCCTGTGCTTTTTAGTCCCTCATGGAAGGAACATTTACAACATTTAGTGAACTTGCTCGATCGACTTCAGAAGGCAGGCTTGGTGGTAAAGCTAGCTAGAAGTGAATTTGCCAAAGCCCAAGTGACCTTCCTGGGCCATGTTATTGGACATGGAAAGTGGCCCCAGGGGATGCGAAAATAAAAGTAATTGCAGAGTTTCCCATACCATTGACAAAAAGAGCAGTACTATGGTTCCTGGGATTGAGTGGATTTTATCGAAAGTTTATGCCGAATTTTAGCTGTGTGGCTGCTCCACTCACTGAATTGCTAAAGGCAGGCAAGAGGTTTCAGTGGACAGCGGACTGTCAAAAGGCATTTGACTGTCTAAAAGCTGTGTTAACCACTGCCCCAGTATTAGCCACACCTGATTACACAAAGCCTTTCAAGGTGGTTATCAATACAAGTGAAGTGGTGTCAGCGCTGTGCTCCTGCAGAAAGACGACAAGAAAATAGAAAGACCCATTTGGGTATTTCTCCAGGAAGTTGAACGTTTGTCAGCAGAAATATTCAACAGTTGAGAAAGAGACTTTGAGCTTCGTGTTGGCCCTACAACATTTCAATGTTTATATTACCAGTAATGTATCTGAGACAATCGTATACACTGATCACAGTCCATTGAAGTCTGTGGAAAAATTTAAGGACAAAAATGCCAAACTGTTTAGATGGAACTTGTTATTACAGCCATTCAATTTGCAAGTTGTGCATGTGGCAGGTCGAGAAAACGTGATCGCCGATGCATTGTTGAGTCTCGAATGAGAAACAGAGGCTTTCGGTGGTGGGAGAACCAGACTGAATCCGAATGTAGTTGTGCATGTTTGCATGTTTATAGTCAGTGAAGGGATATGTGTGTTTAAAGTACCAATGATTTTTTGGGGGTTTTTGAAAAATGAAGCCAGCTTTGGATATTGATTGTTCATTGTTCTTAAGGGGGGAGGTGTCACAATATTGGTTCTTTTTATAAGGTTACTATTGCCCTTGAGTTTTTTCCCCAGAGAGGGGGTAATTGGCCAGGCTCCAACTAGGCTGGGTTTGAAAGTTTTATTGGAATTCTTTTGTTTACCTTAATAGATAATATCTCTGGCCAAAGGCTTTCATGTCTTTTTAAAAACCGATATAATCAAAGGGGAGTGGCCAGCTAGCTGGGTAGCTAGCCTTCATTTAGAATAGAGTTTTTTTAATTCACTTCAAAACTTTAATGAGTTCAGTGGCAACTGTGTGTGGAAAAAGCCACGGGATCTTCTCTCTCTCTCCTTCTAACTTCGCAAACTGTATGCTGCCTGTGTCATTTTTACTCGTTGCGTTAAGGGACGTGTATATGGTGGCTCAGTGATTAGCACTGCTGCCTCACAGCACCAGAGTCCCAGGTTTGATTCCAGCCTCAGGCAACTGTCTGTGTGGAGTTTGCACATCCTCCCCGTGTCTGTGTGGGTTTCCTCTGGGTGCTCTGGTTTCCTCCCACATTCCAAAGGTGTGCAGGTCAGGTGAATTGGCCATGCTAAATTGTCGTTTAGCTGTTAGGTGCATTAGTCAGAGGAGGGTGGGTTACTCTTCGGAGGGTCAGTGTGGACTTGTTGGACCGAAGGGCCTGTTTCCACACAGTAGGGAATCTAATCGGTATTGGGACTGTTGCAAGTTTTTTTTCAGAACAGCATCATTAAGTCAGGTTTGGATAGGATACGTTATCTGGTATTCTGTTTTCTGCTCTTTGTGTTTCAATCTGTAATTTTGTAAATAAATTCTGTTTGTTCAAAAGCGGTGGCACAGTGGCTCAGTGGTTAACACTGCTGCCTCACAGCGCCAGGGACCCAGGTTTGATTCCAGCCTTGGGCGACTCTCTGTGTGGAGTTTGCACATTCTCCCCGGGTCTGCGTGGGTTTCCTGCGAGTGCTCCGGTTTCCTCCCACAATCCAAAGCTGTGCAGGTTATGTGAATTGGCCATGGTAAATTGCCCATAGTGTCAGGTGCACTAATCAGAGGGAGATGGGTAGGAGTGGGTTACTCTTCGGAGGGTCAGTGTGGACTGGTTGGGCCAAAGGGCCTGTTTCCACACTATAGGGAATCTAATCTAAAACTTGGCAGTTGAACCAGCTAACTCACTCCAGGAATATCCATTATACACTTAGCTAAAACAAATAGCAAAGTTATGGTCTGGGTGACCTGCTTAAAAATGTTTTGAGAGGTCCGGCTAGTCCATAACAATATCTTAAACAAATACTTAAGTTGGAAATAGAAGGAGCCCATTTGAGCATGTTCCACCACTCACTAAGATAATGGTCACATTTGTTTTATTCATTGTGGAGAATACCTCTGTTTCCTGACCTAGGTACTGAGGAGACAGGGGCTATGTAGAATTTGGTAGAATGAATAGTCATCTCATTCAAACATTCAAATTCTGGAGTATAAATGCAGGAAGGACGTTTCCCCTGGTTGGAAGTCGGGAAACAGGGGATACTGTCTCTGAATAAGGGTCAGCCCCTTTAAGACTGAGATGAGGAGGAATTTCTTTACTCAGAGGGTGATGAATCGGTAGAATTCTCTGCCCCAAAGGGCAGTGGAAGGTCAGTCATTGAATATATTCAAGACTCAATACATTTCTAAATTTTAAGGGTAACAAAGGATATAGGGATAGTGGAGGAAGATGGTGTTGAGGTGGATCATCTATGACCACGGATGAAGAAATGGAATATGGTGGACACAACTCAAGGGCACAGATGTCCTATTGCCACTCCTTTTCTTATATTTACAGTGCCCTAGTTTGTGTGTTTGATTGACTAAGGTTGCTGCAGTGAGAGACTATGGAAATGGCTTCACAGCTTTCTGGGTATTGGGCATGAAGAGTAAATACCTAAGTTGGAACTGCACGCTTTGTAGATGGTCATCATATGAATTTAATGTGAGTGAAGTTACGGGCCTCATCATGTGGGTTTTTTAAGTCTGTGGGAGCAATGTGTGCACTTGCTGGGCAGAAATTAATCTGGCTTCAGACTGGTAGATTGGGGAAGGGGCATACAATAACAAATGAAGATGGGGTCGAGCTCCAGTCACCTTCCTGATCTGAGGTAGGCCATCAGATATGCCATGGTGGCTTCTGAGCAGTTGCAGTCTGGAGAGACTCCCACTGGGTAGCAAGAAGCACGTCAACTGATACACCTCCAGCCAAGACCTTCACTGACCCAAGCTCCACAACAGAGCCCATTACAAGGGGCAGAGTCAGCCATCACTTTGCTGGTGTTAGCTGGCTGCAATACCAGTGGCGATCATTTACCTCCCAGTGGGGCTGTTGAATCTGAAGAGGTACTAGTCTTCTCACAAGCCCTGATGCCAGACAGTCAGTTCCTTGTGGAGGAGGCAATTGCCTTGGGGGGGGGCAGGGGTCCCAGTTGGAACCAGTGGTGAGCTTCACTCTTAAAGACAATGTTGTTGTGCTCCTTGTAGATTTGAACTACAAATCTTCAACTGGCAGAACTTTATATTGACTTCTAAGGAAGGTACAGAACAACATCAGTTATTCGAGCGTCAATTACCCGAATTTTGGATTATCTGAACAAGATCCCAGGATGCCGTAAAAATGTTATCCGTTATCCAATTAATCAGTTAACTGAACAATCAGTTATTCAAACAAAATACCCCTTGCCAGTCTCATTCAGATAATCAAGGTTGTTCTGTATTCAGCTTTCAGAAACACTGATAGACCAAGAACACTAAGAAGCCTGTTTGCTGTCTTCAAGATGTGTTGAGTTGCTCTTTCTTTTACTAGATCTGCATCCTTCCCCTTTTTATAATCACAGAAAGAGCTCAATTCTCAAAATAGAAATCAATTTCCCCCTCCCATAATGTTTTATTTGATAAACAGCACATTTTAAAGGCCCAATGAACTCTTCAGCAGAGCTAAGAGACAAAACAAACAAATATTGCTCTTTGGAGAAAGTTCCAGAAAAATGCACAGAACTCAACAAAAATGGCCCCACATTGGGACACCATCTTGCTCTTCATACATCACTTTAACAGTTAGAGGTTTACAAACACAGAAGGGGGAAATAACAGTAATGATAATGCCCTTTGAAATAACTCCACAGAGACTGGTATCCTGTCACCAAATCACCCTTTATTCACAAGTAAACAGTCCTTGACTATCGTGCTGACTCATTCAGAGTCAGGTACCAGAGTGTCAGTATCTCTTCACGTGTTCCCTTTTTTTATCAGCCAGGGCTCCCTGATTGGATAGTGGAAGAAGATGGTGTTGAGGTGGATCATCTATGACCATAATTAGGGAACTCTTATTCTATGAGGTCCAGCTGGCTGACCTCATTACAGTTAGGACGTCCCTTCTCCTCTGTTTGTTTATGTGCAGTCAGATGGCCATGAAGTAATAACTGGCAGTTGTCTAGAGGCAAGGTTCAGTGGCCATTTTCTGGGGCAAGGTTATGGCAATAAACCAAAAACCATAGAATCATACAGTAAAGATAGAGGCCATTCGGCCCATCAAGTCTGCACTAATTCTCTGAAGAGCATTTACCATGGCCAATCCACCTAACCGGCATATCTTTAGATTGTGGGAGAAAACCAAAACACATGGAGGAAACCCATGCAGACACAGGAAGAACACACAAACTCCACAGAGACAGTCGCCCAATGCTGGGTTCAAACCCAGGCCCCTGGTACCGAGAGACAGTAGTGCTAACCCCTGAGCCAGCATGCCACCCATCTGAGTTTACTCTTTTCACTGACTCCAAATCACCTACCCAGGCCTTTCTCTCAAAGTTCTTCCACTCTTAAAGTAACAAAGAGCAATATTTGCAAATAATACTTACAATGCAATGGTCCAGTGGAGTTACCTGATGGAGGTTTCACTATACAATGGATAAGCTCCAGGTAACCACTTAGAAGAGCAACAGCGGGCGTTTGTTGTTAGTGACAAAACAACAGTTGCCAAAGTGCTTCCAAACTCATTTATCTCGGTGCACACACTGCATATCATTGTTCTTGAAATCAAACATAGGAGCTAACTACTTAAACAGTTACTTTGGTTACATAGCAAACTAACAGAGCACTGCATTTTGTTTGACAAAGGGAAAAGAATTAAATTTGTTGCTCCGAGTAACCTTCTTGAAGTGTCTGATTAAATTCCTTTATGATGATTTTTATTGTGGCATCAAATTTGGCAGAAACAAAAGCAGAAATTGCTAGAGGAACTCAGTGAGTCTGACAGCACTTGTGGAAAGAAAGCAGAGTTAATGTTTCAAGTCTTTCATTGGAACTCTGCTTTCTTCCCAGGGATGCTGTAAAACCTGCTGAGTGTCTCCAGCAATTTATGTATCTCCACCATCGTCAGTTCTTTTTTTATGCCACTAGTTGCCAGTCCATCAGGAATCCAGTAACAATCCTAAGGTAATGATCTCGGTGGCTTTTTCCAGCAGATTAATGCATTTCACGGAGAGGCAGTGACATAGTGATACTGTCACTAGATTAGTCATAGGGCCGCTGAGTTAACAGCATGGAAACAGACTCTTTGGGCCAACCAGTCCACCCCAACCATACTCCCAAACTAAATTAGTTCCATCTACCTGCATTTGGCCCATATCCCTCCAAACATTTCTTATTCGTGTACTTATCTAAATGTCCAATAAATGTTGTGTCTGTACCACATCCATCATTTATTCTGGAAGCTCATTCCACACGTGAACCACTCCCTGTGTAGAAAGGTTGTCCTTAGTGTCTTTTTCAAACCTTTCTCCTCTCACCTTAAAAATTTGCCCCAAGTTTTGAAATCCCCCATCCCGTGGAAAAGACACCTGTCCTTCACCATATCTCTTGCCCTCATGATTGTATAAACTTCTCAATTTCCTACACTCCAGTGAAAGAAGTCCCAGCCTTTCCAGCCTCTCCTTATAATTCAAACCTTCCATTCCCAGCAAAATCCTGGTAAATCTCTCTGAACCCTCCCCAGCTTAATGATATCTTTCCTATGACAGGTAACCAGAACTTGATGCAGGACTGCAGAAGGGGCCTCACCAATGTCCTGTACAACCTCAACATGACGTCCCACACTGAATGGTAGATGGTGAAATTTGAACTCGATTTTTTAAATATTGTCAATTGTTGTAAAATCTCATCTGGTTCATTAATACCATTCAGGAAAGAAAATCTGCTGTCCTTACCTGGTCTGGGCCTACATGTGACTTTTGCCCAAACCCTCAACTTCATCATTGTTGCAACTTGCTGCTTCAATCTTGCTCAGCAGGCACTCTATATGAAGCTGACCCATACATCTGAAGAACACTCCCAGAAGAACACAAGGTTGCTCTCTCATTCAAACGAGATGACCAGTGGTTGTTTAATCTGAGGGGCACCATGCCCCAGGCAAGGGGAGAGGTTGAGAGGACTGGAACTTCATGGTAACCTCAATCATTGCATGCACTGAGATACTAACCCAAAGTTCCACCTTCTCAACTTCACCTCTCGCCTGAGGTGTAGTGACCCTCAGGTTAAACTCATCACCAGTCATTTCTTATGGTCATATGGTCCTCTGGGACAAAGGTGACTTAATCTTACATATAATTCCAAGACCACATCAATGTGGTTGAGTCCTAAATGATCTCTGGGCAAATGACGTTGGACAACCCTGACACCCACAATCAAGGAACAGATAAAAAAAATTGTTGGTCAAACTGGTTTCCTGCCAGTCGAGTCCCAGCAGAATTTCAGAAACACATAACTGTTCCTTTTTTAAAGTTTACGAAGCAGAAATATGCTTCATAAAATAAATAAGAAATCTTCTTCCAGAGTGTATCCTGGGGTGTCGAGCCTTTTCGTGCGAGGGGCCACATGCCAATTTGTTTTCTGACTCAAGAGGCCTATAAGTGAATAAGTAAGAAACATAAGTTTGGAACAAGATGAAACAAGAATTTCAAAAAAGCCAAAGCAATAAGTTGATAGCTTTTTGTTGAAAAGAGTAATTTAATTTAAATAAATGACCATTAAACAGCTCCAAACACAAGCTTTAATGAATAAACCCTTGTTCCCTTGTTATCAGAGAGAGAAAAAAAACAAGACCCCAAGTGCTGATCACCAGAAAAGTGATTAGGGTCTAGGGCTGAGCTAAAGAGTTGATTATAACTAACTTTGACTTTGTGGTTCATCTCTGGTAAAGCAGAGATGGAAGGCTTGAGTTATAAGGAGAGGCTGGAAAGGCTGGGACTTCTTTCACTGGAGTGTAGGAAATTGAGAAGTTTATAAAACTGCAAGAGAGCCTCAGTGGAATTTGTATGAAAGATATGTTTACCTTTCAGCCAAAGATCGTCCTTTCCTTCCTCTCCCGGATTTGTGGATAGGTTTTTAAGGGAGAATACAGTCAGAGAATCACACAGCAAAGAAACAAAACCTTCGGCCCAACTCGCCCTTGCCGACCAGGTTTCCGGAATTGAACTAGTCCCATTTGCCCGCATTTGGCCCATGTCCCTCTAAACGTTTCCTATTCATGTACCTGTCCAAACACCTTTTAAATGTTGTAACTGTACCCACCTCTACCACTTCCCCTGGCAGTTCATTCTGGCACCACACTCTGTGTGAAACATTTGTCCCTTAGGTCCCTTTTAAATCTTTCCCCTCTCACCTTAAAGCTTTGCCCTTTAGTTTTGAACTCCCCCACCCGAGGGAAAAGGCCTTGGCTATTCATCCTATCATGTTCCTCATGATTTTACAAACCTCTAAAAGGTCACCCCTCAGTCTCCTGTGTTCCAGGTAAAAAAAAAAGCCCCAACCTCTCCTTATAACACAAACCTTCCAGATATTTGTGAAAATCTTTTTTGCACCCTTTCCATATGTCCTTCCTGTAGCAAGGCGATCAGAACTGTATGCAGTACTCCAGATATGACAGAGGGGTTTGTGTGTGTGTGCCCAGATCCACTCAGGTCACAATCTTCTGACTAAATATCATGTTGGGCACAAACATCGGATTTAATTCTGCTCAAGTGTGGCTCACATAGTTGCTTCTCAGCTCACTCCATGTCCATGCACATGTAGAAGGCTGAATCTTATGGAGCAGGTGGGCAGGAAGGTGTCATCCCCTCCCCTCTCCAATTTTAAAAACCACTCGGACAGCACTTCACTCTCCACAAGCCAGATACTTGCTTGGTCACCAGCCACTCCTGGGAACATCTGAAATGAGTTGGAAAATAGCTTCAGTGATGCCTCACTAGAGGTTCTCTCCTTCTGGATGAGAAAGGGTCTTAGAGGTGGCCATCCTGACAGACAAAGCCAACCCGAGCTAAGGTAGCAGCAGAGATCAGCACTGCACAAGAGAACCTGGCTCCAGTGATAAAAGAGGATAAGTGATTTGCTGTAATTTGGCAGAATATTTTTGTTCTTGTTATTTATTCATGGATAATAGAGGTGAGCTAGATGATAGAGCCAATGCAAGCACTATGGGCTGAATGGCCTCCTTTCGTGCTGTAATGATTCTGTAATTCTGAGATTTTAAGTCTATCATCACATTAGGGTGACAGAGTCTTAGTGAGACTATTGTCAGGAAGACCTAATTTCAGAGTTGGGCCAAATTGAACATAAAATTAGACATCTTAGAGAAAACAATTACCGAGATACAGAACAACTTCCAAATTTACACGAAATCAGAAGTTAAACAAGTAAGTACACTTCTATACTCACTTGGGAGTTTAGCTGATAACTTTATAACTTTTCAAGGATTAAAAGAAGAAACAGATACTTTTGAAGAGGTGTTGCATGCTTTTAATAGTTACTTCAACCTAAGAATTAATAACATTCTTGGAAGAGCAAGATCTAACAAAAGACTTCAACACCCAGAGGAATCAATAGATCACCCAATTAATGAGGAAATGCAATTTCATGTCAGAATTCTTAAGAGACAAAAATGTTCTAGGAATTGCCGATGAATCTTTGTCTGATTTATTTGTGCAAAGAAGACCTGATTCTAGAGAAAGCCATTCAGACAGAGATTGAAGCAGACATCTGGAAGCAACACAGTTTAATTGTAAAAGATCAGCAGAAACTATTCAATTATTAAAGTACAAATCCACTAAAGAAACATTGAGAAACCAGTACTGTAATTAGGACAGGGACCAGACGGATCACAGACAGTGGTTATCTGGCACATAATAGGTCATTTTGAGAAACGATACAGAAATGGGACAGACCCTCCCACAGGGGAGGCAACAGCCTAGTGGGACTACGCTGGACTGTTAATCCAGAGACCTTGGTAATGTTCTGGGCACCTGGGTTCAAATCCTGCCAGGGAAAATGGTGGAATTTGAATTTAATAAAAATCTGGAATTAAGAATCTAATAATGACCATGAATCCATTGTTAATTGTTGTGAAAACTCAGCTGGTTCACTAATGTCCTTTAAGGAAGGAAACTGCCATCCTTACCTGGTCTGACCGACATGTGACTCCAGACCAACAGCAATGTGGTTGACTCTTAACTGCCCTCTGGGTTTTTAAGGAGGGGCAATAAATGCTGGCCTGGCTAATGATGCTCTCATCCATGAATTAATTACAAAAATGTCAGAAAAAACAAGAAATCAAATAGTTAACCATTATGATGACCAGTCCCTTGAATAAGGTCTCCAATTCACTACAATTCTGGATGGGATACTTCCAAATGGAGAGTAGGGATGAGCTAACTCCCCTTCTTTTCTCAATCCAGTTGGTTGTAATTAGGTTAATTTTAAAACAAAGGATCCTTCTGTCATGGGTACCCTTCTCCAGCCCAAATATATAGTCATTTAAAAACAGGCAGTGTAAGCAAGATTTCTTGAGTTAATGAAAGGGTGGGTTCATTCACTATTAAAACATGAGAAAAGATAAGAAAATGTGATACGCAGTTAGAAATGAGAGGAAAGTCCAAAAAGCAAAAGTGAAAAACAACATTCAGTGTTTGGCTTGTCCGTGATGATTAGGCCGTGAAATGTTCTGGCCATGAAGGTGGATGATTCTGGTAACACTAACTTTGGCAGCTGAGGAATACGCAGAGTAGGGATGTACAGCACGGAAACAGACCTTTTAGTCCAACTCATCCGTGCTGACCAGATATCCTAAATTAACCTAATCCCATTTGCCAGCATTTGGCCCATATCCCTCTAAAACCTTCCTATTCATGTACCCATCCAGATGCCTTTTAAATGTTGTAATTGTACCAGTCTCCACTTCCTCTGGCAACTCAGTCCATACAAGCACCACCATCTGTGTGAAAAACTTGCCCCTTCCGACCCTTTTATATCTTTCCCCTCTCACCTTAAACTTATGCCTTCTAGTTTTGGACTCCCCGACTCTGCAAAAATGACCTTGGCTATTCACCCCATCCATGCCCCTCATGATTTTATAAACCTTGATAAACCTTGATAAGGTCACCCCTCAGTCTCTGACGCTCCAGGGAAAATAGCCGCAGCTTTTCCCTGTAGCTCGAACCCTGGCAACATGTTGTAAATCTTTTCTGAACCTTTTCAAGTTTCACACCACCTTTCCTCTCGCGGGGAGACCAGAATTGCATACAGTATTCCAAAAAGAGTCCTAACCAATGTCCTGTACATGACAATGACATCCCAACTCGTATAGTCAACACACAGGCCAATAAAGGCAAGTGTCCCAAATACGGTCTTCACTATCCTGCCTACCTGTGATTCCACTGTCAAGGTTGTTTGGAAATATTAGATTCTGCTATTAGCTGAAAGCAGTTTGTCCAGTTCCCTTCAGCAGCAGCTTTGCTAATGATTTGTTTTCAGCAATTACGGACAAAGTCTGTTTCTTTTGACCTGCACACATAGGGGCACCTAGTGGAAGTTCTCAACTCTGACCTTTGCAAAATGGTGGAACTCAATCTAAGCAAGCACATTAGTATCATAGAATCCCTATAGCATGGAAACAGGTCATTTGGTCCATCAAGTCCACACCGACCCTCCAAAGAGTATCTCACCGAGGTCTAGCCCCATCGCTATGATTGCATTTCCCTTGCCTAATCCACGTAAACTGCACATCCCTGAACACTACAGGGCAATTTAGCATGGTCAATCCACTTAACCTGCACAATTTTTGGACTATGGGAGGAAATCAGAACACCTGGAGGAAACCCACACAGACACAGAGAGAATGTGCAAACTCCACACAATCACCCAAGGCTGGAATTGAACCCAGGTTCCTGGTGCTGTGAGACAACAGCGCTAACCACTGAGCCACCGTGCCACCCAATGCATACACACTAGCGCACTGAGACCAGCGGGTCCAGTTGGCATTTAACCACTTCTTGTAAATTCCTGGAAACGTATAGGAAAGGCAGGTCTTTCACTCAACTCCTAACATCCCCACTTTCTGGGGCACAACCAACAGATGCACTATAGTTGAGTTTTTTGAATGCCATCTCTCCTTTGAGGTGTTGTTGTCAGAAATTTCTTTCAGGTGTGATATTTCAGGGCTCCTCTGATGTAATCCACAGAAGGATTTTTCCAGCCAGCTACTGAATCTACAGTTTATACCATCTTTTGACTTTATGCCCTTTCTAAAAAAGATAACACAAGTTGCACTTCAAAGTTCAATTTATCCAACAATAATTCAGAGGTATCTGTAGTAATGATGCCACACAAAGAGCTTAATTATATAGAATGTCTACAATGGAAGATAAACCTAAACTGTTCCTGGAGGGAATAGTTGATCCAAATATTACATTTTGGGAAATCGATATTTATGTCAATGGACATCTCACAAATGTCAAGTTAGTCACCTGAGCATTTATTATGAAATAGTGAGCCAAGATAGTGTTAGAAAAGCTATCTTTTGATGAAGTGTTAAGCCAAGGGTTTATCTACTGGATTTAGTGGATATGAAAGATCTCACAACAACATTTGCACAAGTTCTCCTACAGTTTTGGCCAACATTATATCCTTCAATCAAACCCAGACAAAGTAGATTTACTGATCATTTCTTTATTATCATCTGCAGGACCTTGTTGTGAACAAATTAACTGTCACATTTCCCATATAACAAGAATGTCACTTCAAAAATAATTTTTAATAATGGTTATTTTGAGATAGCCCAGAACATACTACATAAAACCAAGTTCTTTCGTCTGATTCAAAGGTAAGATGACAATTTTGAGTAATGATCAATGCATGCTTCAACAGAGCACATTCAAGTTAAACTATATTACAAATTAATATATTTCTACAAAAGCAATGAGGCAGTATCATTGGCCCGTCAACCACAATATGTACAAAATAAATGGTCTGCTGCAATGTGGTCAATGTTCAGTAGGTGGCAGCATTGATTTACAAACACTTCAGGACCCAATCACTTCTCATTTTCTCCAAATGATAATTCAGGTACAGCACAAAAACAGGCATTTGACTCAACCAATTCAGTCCATGACCAGCTATTCTATACTCAAGCTTGTTCCTATCTGTCCCTCATAGAATTCCATCAACATAGCCATCCATTATTTTAACATTAAATGTTTATTTACCCTCCCTGTAAATTAATCTATACTCTTTCAAACACTCCCTCTAAGATCCACATTACAATCCTCTTTGGTGTAACAAGGTTTCTTCAGAACTCCCTATTTGATTTCTTGGTGACTACCTCATATTTCTTTAGTTTAGCACTTCATCATGTGGAAGCATTCTTTTCCTATTCTTTCAAAAACGTTTATAATTTTCAAGACTTTTTTACGGTCATACGACAACGTTCTCTGCTCAAGAGAGAAGATTGATTTATCCTTCCCTAATGGCTGTAACCATTCCTGTCTTGTATCGTCAGCATATACATTTGCTTCTATCCCCTGAACGATCACTTTTAGTAAGGAGACCAGAACTGTACACTGTAATCCAAGTACGGCCATGCAAGATTGGATACAAGCGTAAGATGGTTCCATTTAGTTTTTCATTTCTGTCAGAAAAAAAATCCCTAGGTCATATTTTGTTTTAATAACATTAGCAAGCTGCAACTCTAGTTTTAGTGATTTGTGCATTGGCACTCCCAGAAGGCTTTGGTCCACTACTGTGTTTAGATTCTTATTTTCCAAGTAATATATCAACCTGGCAATATCATTTAGGGCAGCACATGGAAAACCAAACTGCGCTAAACCAGGTCATTCTAGTAGATAAACATAGACAAATGGACACAAGAGGATTTTATTGCTTTCCTCTCTCCTTTATGAATACTTAAACATAATGTTCAACTTCTATATATTCTTACTTTCCATTTATTCACACATCTAACTTAACTGCTGCTGTTATATTTCCAAGGTGTAGACTCCTTTCTTGACTCACTTTCAGAACGTGGGGACAGATGGAGACCCACCTTGGCCTGACACTGAGGAGATGTTTTCTCAAACAAGGGATACCAACAGTTACAATTTGATCTATGCCTCATATTTGACTTGTGCAGCAAGTGACCGCATCTTGCCAGTCTGACCTCAGGTACTTGAAGGTTCTTCAGAATTTCTGAGGAAGGTTGAAACCTGGGGCTTCACCATTTTGGTCAGTTACTAAGTTGCAATTAATGACATTTACAATCAACCAGGAAGTGTGTGGTTCAGTGTGGCTGACTCTTAACTGCCATCTGAAGTGGCCTGATGAGCAATTCCGTTCCATGGGAATTAGGCACAGGCAACAAATGTCAGCCTTACTATTAAAGAATAAAGGGGAGAAAAGTAATCCAGTGAGAAGATAAGCAAACCCAAGCCACTGGGCTCCTTGGCCACGTAAAACCCATGGAATATGGACCCGCTGAGAAATAACAAAGTTAAGAATCAAAAGCAAGCAACCATGAAGTAAATGCTTTGCTTTTAATTCAATTTTACAGAGAATGAAATAAATTACATACATTATAAACTGAAATTTTATGAACAAACTTCGAAACATATTTTAAAAATATATGGAATAGAATTAGAATTAGGTTTATTGTCACATGTACTCAAGTTCAGAACTACAGTAGTACAATGAAACACCTACAATGTCGCCCCTTACAGCACCATCTTAGGGACAAAGTACCAAGGTACAATTCTTAGATACAAAATAGAGAAAAAAAGTTTCATAGTATACTTACAGTGGTTCATAGTATAAATTGGAAAATAAGAAATAAAGTTAAAAGGATAAACATTACAGTCAAATAAACAGATACTTATCACAGCGGAGAAATTTGACATTTTACACATACAAAATTTGATACTTTTGGGCCAGACAGTTGTCCAAAGTAATCAAGATATTAACACTTTGTTTACAACTTAGTCAGACCTTGTTCAACTGGTATAACTTTTTAAACAAAAAAATTTACAATAGCAGTGCATGTGCTTTCCAGTTCAGTGATTTCAATGAATTGCAGACTCTGGCAACTTCTTGTACAGAATTGTGGAATAACTGATAACATCTTCCAGATTTTTGCGTTTAACTGCATTTATGCTGATTCCAGAAGATGCTGTCAGTTCCAGAGGAATATGGTGAATGTCAACAGTTTCTATCAGCACTGCCTGAGATTGATTTTATCATGTCCATCCTTCTTTCCAATCCTACTTCCTTTCTTTTATTTATGTGGCATACTTTAACATTTTGTTTTATGTTGCTTCATAATTTAATTCTTTGTCTTCTAAAGCACATTTTATTCTCCCACCATAACATTTCGACTATTGCTGATTCTGCTAAAACCACTTCATTTTGACCAAGAAAGTCCTTTCCCCTCATACCACTCCCTCACCATTGAAACCATTAGTCTCTCTCTCTCTCTCTCTCACCCTGACTATTCCTCTATGGTAGCTATCATCTCCTTTACTCAAGTAAGACTCGAATGGTTTGGTAGACAGCTGATTTAACTAATCACTGCTAGAGATGACTGCAGCAAACAAGTCATCGAATCCCGACAGTGTGGAAACAGGCTATTTGGCCCAACCAGTCCACACCAACCCTCTGAAGAGTATCCCACTCAGACCCGCACCCCTACCCCATTACTCTACATTTCCCCTGACTACTGCCCCTAACCTACACATCCCTAAACACGAGGGCAATTTAGCATGGCCAATTCATCTAACGTGCACATCTTTGGATTGTGGGAGGAAACCCATGCAGACATGGGAAGAAATTGCCACCATGTCACCCACAATGACAGCCTGCTCTCATCCTTCAAAAACGTTCACTATCCTAGGATCCACTTCTTTACTCAATTGCAAATTATCTTCTTCAACTCTCCTTCCCATCTCCGCCAACTTTTACCTCAAAAATTAGTTCACATGGGATCATTTGATTCCTTTCTGTAGACTACCAGCTTTACCCGACTCCAGCTGGCCCCGAAGTTGTACCTTGCTCTGGTTTCTGCCCTAAATCCCCTCATACCCTTTCTGACTTGAAATGGCCTCCTGTTCTCACTATTTCCACAGAACTATTCACCACTGTAACCACACTAGGTGATGATAAACACAAGACAAGATGGAAAATTGCCATACATCGAATCATCCAGCTTCCCTTCCTAGTTCCCATGTTAGATTATACCATTAAAGGTTCTCTTTCCTCAGGTACTGTTTCCCTTTTCCTTCAAATCAGCCATCATCATCCTGAAAATCAACCATTAGTCCCTCTGCCCTTGCAAATTATAACACTATAATGTGTTAAGCTCCCTTTCCTCTTCAAATTTCTTGAACGTTATTGCCTCCTAAATTCATGTCCATCTCCCCCACAATTTCATGCTTAAATCTGTCCAAGAGAGCTTCCAACTCTGCCATTATGCCAAAATGATTCTTCCAAAGGTGCAAATATTGCATACAATTCTGGTCTCCTTCCTATCGGAAAGATGTTGTGAAGCTTGAAAGGGTTCAGAAAAGATTTACAAGGATGTTGCCAGGGTTGGAGGATTTGAGCTACAGGGAGAGGCTGAACAGGCTGGGGCTGTTTTCCCTGGAGTGTCAGAGGTTGAGGGGTGACCTTATAGAGGTTTACAAAATTATGAGGGGCATGGATTAGGTAAATAGGCAAATGGGGTCAGGGAGTCCAGAACTAGAGGGCATAGGTTTAGGGTGAGAAGGGAAAGATATAAAAGAGACATAAGGTGCAACTTTTTCACACAGAGGGTGGTACATGTATGGAATTACAAGACATTTGGATGGGTATATGAATAGGAAGGGTTTGGAGGGATATGGGCCGGGTGCTGGCAGGTGGGACTAGATTGGGTTGGGATATCTGGTCGGCATGGACAGGTTGGACCGAAGGGTCTGTTTCCGTGCTGTACATCTCTACGACTCTAAGTCGCATATCACTTTCAAATATGGCTGTGACAGAGGTAATCTACACCTCCTCATCCTTCTTGACCTGACTACAGCTTTTTACATGTTTGATCACACTGCCCGTCTACAACAACTCTCCGCTGTTGTACAGTTGGATAGTGCAGCTCTAATCTGGTTCCATTCTCATCTGATTGCAGCCAGAGAATGATTAGTTGCTTAGTTGGTGAGCTTCCTTCTTGAGCTGCTGCAGGTATTGCAGTGTTGGGAAAAGGCTGATAGGAATAAATTTCCAGGATTATGAGCTAGTAATGGTGAAGAAATAGCGATGTATTTCCAAGTCAAAATGGTGTTTGACTAGGAGGAGAATGTGTTGCCATGTACTTGCTGACTTTATCCTCATCCATTAACCACAATCACAAAAAGCTAGCATTCAAGTTCAACAGATAATAGAGAAAGCAAATGGAATGTTGGCCTTTATTTCAAAGGGAATGGAGTATAAAAATGGGGAAATCTTCCTAAAACTATACTAGTTAGAGCACACCAGGAATACACTGAACAGTTTTGGGCCCATTATGTAAGGAAAGACATTGGAAGCAGAGAAGATTCACCAGGTTGATCCTGGCTGTGGATGAATTTTCTTATGAGGAGGGTGACTTTATTGAGGTTATAAAATCATGATTGACACAGATCTTTTCCCTAGGATGTGAGTGTTCAAAAGAGGTGGCATATTTTTGATGCAAGGGGAGAAAGATTTAAAAAGGACATGAGGGGCAACTTTTTTACAGAGACAGTGGTTTGTGTGTGGGATGAACCACTAGAGAAAGTGGTGGTTCCAACATTTAAAAGACATTTGGACAAGGTCATGAATAGGAAAGGTTTGGAGGGATAAGGGCCGAACGCAGGCAGGTGGGACTAGTTTAGTTTGGGAACATGGTCAGCATGGACATATTGGACCAAAGGGACTCTATGAGAGGTTGAATGGGTTGGACCTATATTCACTGGAGTTTTGAAGAATGAGAGATAGATTGGTTTTGATGCCGAAAGGTTGTTTCCCCTTGTGGGAGAATCTAGGACCAGGGAGCGTGATCTCAGAGGAAAGGGTCACCCTTAAAGGACAGAGATGAGGAGATATTATTAAAGTATCTATTTGAGATGGTTCAGGAAGTCCCTGATGGACTTGACCTGTAAGCCTCTCTTGGTTTGTCCCGGAGATCGTACTCTGTG
This sequence comes from Chiloscyllium plagiosum, assembly GCF_004010195.1. Classification (NCBI taxonomy): domain Eukaryota; kingdom Metazoa; phylum Chordata; class Chondrichthyes; order Orectolobiformes; family Hemiscylliidae; genus Chiloscyllium; species Chiloscyllium plagiosum. Next base: position 4,494,045 of record NC_057730.1, read on the forward strand.
GTATCTGGAATATAAAACTCTTACAGACAGTTTAGTTTAAATTATTACCTTTATTTACCAATGGGGCATCAATGTTACACTATAACATAGAGACCTACAAGCCAGGCTTGAGCTAAGGTTCTAAAACCTTCAGCAGAGTAGCAGTGCCAGCTCTTATCCCTAAGAGCTCTCTCAGGCTACTCCCCTTATTGCTGCAAACAAGCTGTCTTCATACAGAAATTGGGATTAAAATTACAAAAACGCCACATGTCCTTAATCAGATAAGCAGCAATTAAACTGGCAAAAGTTTGCAGAGGAAGAGAAACTCATTGATAAGTCTGAGTACACTTGACTAATTAAGCTGCGTGCACATCAAAGTGGGAAACCTTGATCCAGCCTGGCCCCAAATAGCCAATTGCTTTGGCTAGATAACCTTCCCTTTTAACAGTATATCATAACATAATGAGGGCTAATCTAAACTATGTGGAAAGGTCATGAGGTAACCTTGCTCAGCTAAGTTGCTCAGTATCATTGTCCTACAAAATGGCTTTTTCTTTTAAAATCATCTTAGATTCCCAGAATGCAAATTAAATTCATAACATTCCCGGATCTCGAGTTCCAGGGAACAACACACACATTCAATCCATGACAAGCCTGTGCACACTCAAATCAGACCATAAAGAGTTAAACTTTCCATCAGCTTCTGTCCTGTCTCTGTCTGTCTGTCTCTCTCTCTCTCTCTCTCTCCGTCTCTCTTGAATCCTTCAGTCACTGAATGTAATTTACAGAAGGATATTTTCTTTCTCTCACTCACATATTCCAACTTTCAACCTTCGTGTTTTCCCAGCCTGGAAGAGTAATGAGACGTTCACTTCCCAGAGCAGTCAAGATGAGGGAGCTGATCTTCATAAATTCAAATCTGCTCAGTGAGGTATACCTGAAAATGTATCAGGATTGTTCTATTATGTGCATATTCCATTCAGTTTATTAAATTACAAGTTATTTTCCTATTGAGTATGAGTTTTGTTAAGAATCTTTGATATAAACCAGCAAGTTAATTATCTGACATCTCACTGTGAAAAATCCGCGCCTCCAGCCTCCGACATGAGAAGGAAGTACTGCCACACATTCCACAAGTGAACAAATGTTATCATCTTATTTACACCGATCCATTGACACTAAGAACAGATGTCCCCAATTCTTCTGAACAAGCACTTTCCCGCATTCTTTGCAGAAAATGCTTCACATCTAAGGCTACATGCTTTCTCAATGTGTATCTGTCGAATTCTTTACCACAGAGGCCTATCAAGGCTGGTTTGTTATATATATTCAAGGCTGAACTAGACAGATCTTTAATCAGTAAGGGAATCAAGGATTATGGGGAAAACGCAGGAAATGGAGTTGAGGATTATCAGCTCAGCCATGATCTCATGTAAGGCAGAGCAAGCATGTTGGGCTGAATGGCCTACGTTGTTCCTATATCTTATGCACCATCCAGCAAGGTGGAGGATATTCCAACACACCCCTGACTTGTGCCTTGTAGACAGTGAGGAGAAAGTGAGGACTGCAGATGCTGGAGATCAGAGATGAAAATGTGTTGCTGGAAAAGTGCAGCAGGTCAGGCAGCATCCAAGGAGCAGGAGAAGGGCTGAAGAAGGGCTCATGCCCGAAACGTCGATTCTCCTGCTCCTTGGATGCTGTCTGATGTGCTGCGCTTTTCCAGCAACACATTTTCAGCCTTGTAGACAGTGGGCAGGATTTGGGCAGTCAGGAGGTGAGTTATTTGCAGCAGAATTCCTCGACTTTGACTTACTGTCATAGCCACACTATTTATTTAGTCTAATTGGTCTAATTCAGTTTCTGGTCAATGATAACCCCTGGATATTCTGTGATGATAATGCCATTGAATGTCAAAGTGTGAAGATTAGATTCTCTCTTGTTTGAGATGGGCATTGGCTAGCAAATATTTGGGAGTGAAGTCTTTTTTCTGACCTCCAGCCTTGAATATATTTCTATTCCTGGACCAGAAGAGTTATTCAGAATGCTGAAAATGTTAAATGATCCTCATCTAAGAGCCACAATTATTCACAATTTCCTCAAAAATCTCATCAAAACAATTGCACAGAACTATTGCTAATCTTTGTTGACTTGCATTGATTCTTGCTAAAACAGAAGTAAATAGATGGTACGAGGTAATATTATAATATTGACCTTTTAATTGTCCGCACCCTCATCCAGACCAACTTATAAGTTCAACAAAAGAATCTGCAAGTGGTTTTCATCTAACTCAGAACAGGGTGGAAAGCAGAATTTAAAAGCACAAGAAACTGTAGAATTTCAGTTAATAGGTGGAGTTTTAGAAAGCGCCAAAATATAGGAATAAAACTTTGATAATTCTACTGCTGCACGTTGTATCTTTTTACTGGTTCAGGAGCAGCCTCACACCCATTTTATCTACAGCCACCACTGACTGTACAATCTTCATTGTGCAAATGTCACAGATACAGAAACACTTTCTGTCGAGCAGTTACTGTGTTCGGTAAGTCTTCTCTCATTCACTAAAGCGGATTGCACACTGGAATTTTTCATTTTGCTCTGACGTTTTTGTGAAATGTAACACAAAGAAATGTTTCTGTGGTATGAACACTTTCCAAAGCGAAAGAGAATCCATGCGGATTGGGCAAGAAATTGGGTTGAAATTGAATTTTTTTTTGAATGGTGCAACAGATTATCAGAACCTGTTCATACTTTTAAGTAAGCTTAAGGTTGTCTCTGTTCACAAATAGATATTTCTAGAACTAACAGGTGGTCCATGTAGCAGGATCTGTCCTATATTTGTGGTTTTCTCACACCCACTTTTAAAGAACCTTTTAATGGGGAAACCAACAATGCTGTATGATGGGATAATTGGAAATTAAGATTGAAACTCATTTTAACAATCTACTGCCTTGGCATAGAGAGGCAAGCTGCACTGAAACACTCAGTGTTAATGCTAGGGAACAGGAAAGGACGTAATTTTTCAATATACTTTGAGGTGAACGGTCTTATGGACACAACCCCAATCCCCTGCCTTCTTTCAACCAGTTGGCCCTTTGCTCAAGACTCTGTCTCTGCTGTTGTCAATAACTGCCCCTAACTCCTCATATACTCACAATCTATGTTAATGGCTTGGATGAAGGGGCAGAACATATGATAGCCAAATTTGTTGTTGACACAAAGATAGGTAGGAAAATAAGTTGTCAAAAGGACATAGAGAGTTTGTGAAGATATAATAGATAAATTGAGTGGGTGGCAAAAATTTGGTAAATGGGATAGAGTATGGGAAAAGGTGAAGTTTTTCACTGTGGCAGGAAGAATATAAAAGATTAGATTACTTACAGTGTGGAAACAGGCCATTCGGCCCAACAAGTGCACACCGACCCACAACCCACCCAGACCCATTCCCCTACACCTAACACTACAGGCAATTTAGCATGGCCAATTCACCTAACCTGCACATTTTGGGACTGTGGTAGGAAACCGGAGCAAACCCACGCAGACACGGGGAGAATGTGCAAATTCCACACAGACAGTCGCCTGAGGTAGGAATTGAACCCGGGTCTCTGGAGCTGTGAGGCAGCAGTGCTAACCACTATGCCACCATGTATTATTTAAATGGTGAGGTATTGCAAAAGTCTGAGGTGCAGAGGGAATTGTGTGTGTACATGACACACAAAATGTAATATGCCGGTACAAGAAGTAATTAGGGAGACAAATGGAATGTGGAATAAAAGTAGGGAAGTTTTACTGCAGCTGTCAGGGCCTGAGGGAAACAGTATCTGGAATAGTGTACACAGTTTTAATCTAATTTGTAAAAATATATTGTGTTAGTGGCATTTCAAAGAAATTGACTTGACTAATTCCTGGAATGGGGGGATTATCTTATAAGGATGGCTGGATAGGTTGGGTGTGTAGCCATGGAGTTTAGAAAATGAGACACAATTTTATTGAAACATTGAAAATCCTGCACGATAGTAGGAGGATGTTTCCTTTTGTGAAGAATTAGGAAGCACAGTTTAATGCAGGAATGAGGAGAAATGTCTTCTCTAAGAGTGTTGTTAGCTTGTGGAATTATGTTAGCACTGCTGCCTCACAGCGCTTGAGACCCGGGTTCAATTCCCGCCTCAGGCGACTGACTGTGTGGAGTTTGCACGTTCTCCCCGTGTCTGCGTGGGTTTCCTCCGGGTGCTCCGGTTTCCTCCCACAGTCCAAAAGATGTGCAGGGTCAGGTGAATTGGCCATGCTAAATTGCCCGTAGTGTTAGGTAAGGGGTAAATGTAGGGGTATGGGTGGGTTTCGCTTCGGCGGGTCGGTGTGGACTTGTTGGGCCGAAGGGCCTGTTTCCACACAGTAATGTAATCTAATCTAAAAAAAAAATCAGTGGAAGCTGGCTCAGTGAATTTACTCAAGGCTGAGTCAAACACATTTTTGATAGGCATGAGAATCAAGGGCTATGGGGTGCAGACAAGAAAGTGGAGTTGAGATTACACTTAGATCAGCTATAATCTTATTGAATCTAGTCTTGCTCTTAAGATGTGATATGTTCCCTCTACAAACTGTCCACCATGCCAAACTGCATAGCTTTGACAAAAACTTTCCTTGTGACTCAGAGCAGAGTCAGAAAAGCGCATCTTCAGTATTCCATCTCCTCAACTCATGGCAGCTAAGCATTGGGAACTCATGGAAGAAACTCAAGCAGTCGCGAGATGAAAGTACCTCGCCATCACTGCCAGGAGAACTAAAAGGAAAACACAGCATGCAGGAAGACAATGTAAAGTATGGGCAAAAAAATTTGAAAAAAAAAATGATCCTGCAGTACATGGGACGATCACCCTGTGCCATCACATCCTTGCTGAGATAAGGTGGAGATAAAAAAAAATTTCGATGCCGGAATCCAAGGTAGGCGACAGGAGGCTGGAAGAACACAGCAAGTCAAGCAGCATCAGGAGCTGGAGAAGTCAGCATGAGATAAGGTGGGCAGAAGAGTGATCTAAATAAAAGCAAATTACTGCGGATTCTGGAATCTGAAACCAAAAAAAAGAAAATGCTGGAAAATCTCAGCCAGTCTAGCAGCATCTGTAAGGAGAGAAAAGAGCTGACGTTTCAAGTCTAACCAATCCTTTAAGGGTCAGTTAGACTCAAAACGTCAGCTCTTTTCTCTCCTTACAGATGCTGCTAGACTGGCTGAGATTTCCAGCATTTTATCTTTATTCAGAGAAGAGTGATCTAACTGTGTTTAGGTCCTGACCCGAAACGTCGACGTTCCTGCTCCTCCGATGCCGCCCGACCTGCTGTGCTTTTCCAGCTCCACATTTTATCGACTCTTGACTTCCAGCATCTGCCAGCGCTTACCACCTCCAACTGTTTGGGCTGGTGTGTCACTTACAGCTTTACGGTACGGTGCCATGGTCCCAGCTCAGGATGATAAGAAATGGGGACGCGGTTGGGCCATGTGGACCCTCCAGGCTGCCCTCTGCCACCCAATAAGGTCAAGGCTGGTCCTGGTTGTGGCCTGACGCCCACTTTCAGAAGTCTGTCCCACAGAGACTGGAATTGGACCCCCACTCGCTGAGGATGTAAATTCCAGGCACCAAGGAGCCTCGGGGGTAGGGACTCTGCCTGAAGCTCCAGGGACACACCTTTTGCTGCTGAAGTGTGTGGGCCCTGGTTCCCCACCCCCTTCAATAAGAGAAACTCTCAGTGTGACTCCTGACCTGACACACGCTCGAGGTAAGGATCCAGAATTTAAAACCCCTGCAGAGGGCCGGGCCTGATTCCTTCAGGGTTTTGGGTGACAGCCCGCGCTGTGGTTCCGACTCCCTCCCTCCTGACGTTGAGCCTGAGGCCGGGGGGGGGGGACCAGCTGCGGGCCCGGACCCCGGGCTCCGGGGAATGGCGCCACCCGGGACCGCTTCCAGGTTGTCCCGGCTTCCGGCGGCGGGGGCGGTTTTCTCGGTGCACCCCGCGGTGTCGGGAACCGGAGCCCGGAGGACGAGGGGGATTTGAGGCGGGGTGGAGAAGGCCGGGCTCCGAGGGGGCTCGCCGCTAATTCAGCGTCAGAGAGCGGCCCGGGCCCAGGGACACCCCGTCTCCATAACAACCGGCTGGAAAACACCTCCCCCTCTCCCACCCCCAACACTTCATTCACACCACCC
>NC_057730.1:4501311-4508628 GCF_004010195.1 Chiloscyllium plagiosum
CCACCCCCCCAATAACCCCACCCCCCAGTCTTAGCCAAATCCCACACACACAAATTCGGTGTCCTCTGGCTGATGGTATGTGAGGTTCGATTTCAAACTGATGGAAAGAGAGGGGAATGTGACCGTACAGCAAAAAAGTGCCAGTATCCTTGTAAGTGAACTGGAGCTATGTTTTGTGAGGAGCTACTATGTATGTGCAATGGAACATTACAAACAGGATGTTCAGACTGCCATTCCTGTGTTGGTTCTTCTGATCCCCTGCCCCCCCCCCCCCAATCCTGATGAAGGGCTTATGCCCAAAATGTCAATTCTCCTGCTGCTCAGATGCTGTCCGACCTGTTGTGCTTTTCCAGAACCACACTTTTTAACTCTGACCTCCAGCATCTGCAGTCTTCACTTTCCCCTTGGCTCTCTGCCACAATAATTTACTAATCTCTTTCCCGGTCACCCTGCAAATATTTAATTTTTAAATATCTACTTGATTCCCTTTTGAAAACTCTACAGCAAGACTGTGGACAGGCATTACAAAATAACCAATGCAATTCCAGAGATGGAGTGAAGGAACTTCTGCAGTATATGCACAAACTCACTGAACTTAGTGTAAGTTTGAGACAGCGGTTAAGAAAGCGCATGGGTTGCTGAACTTTAAATGAAATGAGACATAGGCAAAGAAGTTATGGTGAATTTTTATTAAATTCGTGTTCAGCCTCAATTGGAATTTTGTCTCTTGTATAGTGCACCACACATTAGGAAAGGCTCCAGAAAAGACATACAAGAATGGCACTGTGGATTTTTACTTTTATTTGTTTGTGGGATGTGGGTATTGGCTAGGCCAGCATTTATTGTCCATCCCTAACTGCTCTTGAGAAGGTGTTGGTGTCGATGCTTCGGCTGTTTAGATATGGATTTAATGTGTGCAGTTATGTTTTATTTATAAATGTTTCTGTACGTTTTATTGCATATTTTAAGTGGAGGTGAGATGGCTGAACCCTCCAACAAGTGGAGGAGTGGCTAGTTGACTGTTTATTATCAGAGTTGCCAGATTGGATAAGAGTTCAGATGTAATTTGAATTGGAGCTATGAAAGAATTTACAAATGAACATTGTTTTTATTGGAGGAACAAAGTTCATAGTGGAACAGAATGTGGAAGTTAGTGTTAGAGCTACAGAAAAGGTACAGGAGAATGTTGATTATCTGAATGAGGCAGGCGGGGAGTATTTTGTTTGGTTAATTGATTGTTCGGATAATCGGTCTGATCGTAAACAAGCAGTAATTTGAGTGCTGGTTATCTGAACATTTCACACCTTAATGCCGTTTAACTGGTAACTGAATGCTGAGTTGCCTAATGCCGTTTTTATGGAGCCTCGAGATCTTGTTCAGATAATCCGAAATTTGGATAATTGATGTTTGGATCATCGAGGTTGTACTGCATATGAGAGGTCTGTGTCAAGGGTGTGTGGTGCTGGAAAAGCACAGCAGGTCATGCAGCATCCAAGGATCAGGAGAATCGACGTTTCGGGCAGGAGCCCTTCATCAGGAGAGGTCTCCTCTTAAGTCTGATAACAGCGGGGAAGAAGCAGTTCTTATATCTGTTACATGTCTTCAAAGTTTTATATCTCCTGCCTGATGGAAAAGGGTGGAAGAGAGCATAACGGGATGGGAGGGGTCTTTGATCATTTTGGCTGCTTTTCCGAGGCAACAGGAAATGTAGAGAGTCAATGGAAGGAAGGCTGGTTTTTGTGATAAACTGGGCTGTATTCACAACTCTCTGTAAGTTCTTGGGGTCTTGGACAGAACAGTTGTCATACCAAGCTATGACACATTAGGTGGCAAGGTGGCTCAGTGTTCGATTCATTCGATTCCAGCCTCGGGCGACTGGAGTTTGCATATTCTCCCCATGTCTGCATGGGTTTCCTCTGGGTGTTCCGGTTTCCTCCCTCTGTCCAAAGATGTGCAGGTTAGGTGAATTGGCCATGCTAAATTGCCCATTATGTTCAGGGTTGTGTAGGTTAAGTGCATTAGTCAGGGATAAATGTAGAGTAACGGATAGGGGAATAGGTCTGGGTGGGTGACACTTCAGAGGGTCGGTGTGGACTTGTTAGGCCAAAGGGCCTGTTTCCACATTGTATGGATTTTTTAATCAAATAAGATGGTTTCTATGGTGCATTTCTAAAAATTGGCAAAAGTCATTATGGACATGACGAATTTCCTTAGCTGTCTGATGAGGCAGAGGCATGTGATAGATAAATGGTCCAGAATGTACATGGTGCAGTTTTGACAAGTTGGAATTTGCTGCATTTGAGGAAGTCACCTTAGAAACATGGATAATGGGGAGAGGCAGGACTGTTGTTGAATTGGATGACTCATACCATGGAGAGATTGAGGGCAAATAATTCTCTCAGGGAATGAATGCTATTGGTGACTTTAACAAAGGAAATCATAGTACTATGTCAAGATGAGAACTGGATATGAGATTGCAAAGTATCAAAAGAACAGGATGATGCCATGTATAGAAGGGATAGTTACGAGGAGGCATTTGGGGTATTTCCAATGGAACAGTAAAGGGCAAAGAAGAGATTTTAAATGTCTATTGCTTTAAATGGAAGTATAGAAATGGTTGTTTTCTCTGTTGGCAAATCGCAGTTGAGGAGTCATCAATTTAAAATAGTTAATAAGTATTAAGAGAAGTGTTGTTATGTAATACTGTTCCACAACGATCAGCTGAGGTTCACATCATATTTTTTTCAGGAAAAAGAAGACAAATATTTTGAAGCTGAGGAGAATATAGGACAATGGGAGACAACTGTGCAATGTGGTTTGTTTTGGATTTCTCCAGGAAAGAATAAAGTTACAGTGGGAGGAATGATCTCTTTCACCATGGAAACTTGTGTGGTTAATTGTAGTATTTTGAAATGGTTATTTTGGGAATAGAAAGTATGGAGCTGGATTGCAATGATTCCTGCGGGCACCTTTGAATTGAGTAAGTTTGGTTGTGGAAACCTAGTCAGAATAGATGGAAAGATCAAGGACTGTACTAGTGTGAAAGCTAGGGAGTGACTCTAGCCAAGGCTGAGTTGAAGTCTAGGAAGTGGACAAAGATAATTTGTGGAGCAGGGCTGTTAGTGGAATTTCAAAACAAGACTTTTGATGAATGAAGCAGCTTAATGGATAATAGCCTTTGAAGCAATAAAGCCCATTGTGAGAGAGAGAGTGCTTGAGTGAGATACTTAATTGTTCAGAAAAGAATTGTCTTCACCCCACTTCTAGAATAACCTTTGGAGCAAAATTGGCGCATTATTCAATATGGTGTTAAGGGCAGAGACTTTTCAATCAAGCCTATTCCTCATTTATGTACATAAACCCAGCCTTGAGTCAGGCCCACAGTAATGGCATGGCAAACCACTCGGCTCAAGGGCATTTAGGAGCATCAAGGGCAAGAGTCAAACATATTGCTGAGGTTGATCAGTCTGTCTTGATGATGCCACATCAACAAATGAAGCTGCAACGAAAATGGGCCATTTCATTTGTATTAATTGTTATCTATAACAAAGTGTATTCAACCAAATAATTAATATCATTCGTGAAAGGTCATTGTTTCAGATACAGCAGCTTCAGCGACTATCTCAGACTTTCTTTTTTGTTATTACAGATGCAGAGCCAGGAACCTGTGAAGGTATAACATGGTTATCAAGATATTTTTTCCAAGTTGCTGTTCTGAAGCAGAAAGTGGTCTCCTAATAGGTCGTTGGATTCCAGAGCAGAATGCTGCAGTTGTCCTGGCAATCTTTCACTATCCTTTCATCCCTGGCCAGGTGAAACAGTGCCTTGAGCAGATCAGAGCTCTAACTAACGTAGAGGTTTCTGTGCTCGGGTCCTGGAACAGCTATGACTCTCGGGCAAAAGAAGACCTCAGCCAGTTTCTGGAAGACCTGAGTTCCATCTTTCCCCATGATCTGTGGTTCCAGTTGACACAGGGGAAAGAAAGAAAGTCAGTTTTTGAGTATCACGTGGTTCAAAAAGGCAACAAGAACAACAAGAAAAATGTTATCTTAATCTACTATGATCAACGCAAGGTTATGCTGTCAAAATTGCATCCTTTGGACATTACAACTCCCGAAGATGATGATCATGCTGGAGTGATGTCAGAAGTTTTTGCCTCAGACTTTGCCACAGTATTTGATACTGTGGCTAAATGCGAGTCATTTTTTGTGATTGATAAATATGATGAAACAGTGATTAAGTTTACTCATTGGCAGTCAGAAGGGAGAGAAGCTAGTGTCGTTGTGGAACTTGTGAAACAAGCATCAGGACCTGTGTGTGTGATATTTTCCTTCCTGCTGTCTTTTATATCCAATGTCTGCAAAAGCAGGTAACTGATATTGGAGAAAACACCCAAATGTATAGTTCGATGTTAAGAGAGTTTGTCAAGTAGACCTTTTAGAAGCTTATTGTTCCTTATTTAAACTCTCTCACTTAGGACTTGATTTTTCAGTGAATATCTTGCAGGATAGCTGCAGGTGAAGGATATGCTAACACAGTCCACTTTCCATATTCTATTTAACTTGAATTTAGGGATAAGTGATGAATGTAAGTTCCTACTTCAATATGTGAACCTGGAGTCATCAGTACATGCTGTAGACACAAAAAGTGGGAGGCAGCTACTTGGCCTTTCGACCCTGCTCTCCCATTCAGTATTATTATGGTTGACCTTCCGAGTCAGTACCTTTTTCCTGCTTTCTCCCTATACCCTTTGATCCCTTTAGCACAAAGAATTGTATCTAACTCCTTGAAATTTGGCCTTAATGGCTTTCTGTGGCAGAAAATTCCAGAGTTTCGCCACTCTCTGGAATGATGATGTTTCTCTTTAACTCTGGCCTAGCCTGTATCCTTGCGTTGTGATGCGTTTACCCTATCTATTCCTGTTAGAATTCTCTAGATTTCTATGAGAGCTCCTTCATTCTTTTAAAGTCTAGTGAATACAGAATTACAGAGGCATACAGACCATTCGATCCAACCCTTCATGCTGAATGTTATCCCAAGGAAGCTACTCCCACTGCCTGCTCTTGGCCCATAATTCTAACCTGTCCAGTCTGTTCATATGTCAGTCCTGCTGTATCAGGAGTCTATCTGATAAACCTTTATTCCACTCTTTCCATAGCCAGAGCATCCTTCCTCAGACAAGGAGACCAAAACTGCCCACATTGCTCCAGGTGTGATCTCACCAGGCTGTGCATAATTGTGATGACATCCCTGCTCCTGTATTCAAATCCCATCACTATTTGCTGCCTTTACCATCTGTTGCACCATGAAGGTTTCACAAAACACAAAACCTTGTAGAGCATCTGTCAATCTTTTTTTAATCTCAAATAACCTTGAATACAAATATGGTTCTCTTTCATAAAGGCAATTTTCATGTTTTCTTTTAAACTTTTTTTTTAGAGGGTACTGCATAAAAAAATTAGGAAATTTTAGAGGGAGAGAAATACAAAGTTCGGTGTTTGAACCATAGAATTTTACAGTGCAGAAGGAGGCCATTTGACCCATCATGTCTGTAACAGTTCCTGAAAGAGCTACCCAGTTAGTCCCATTTTCCAGGCCTTCTCCATAGCTCTTTGAAAAAAAAGATGGCGGTTTCACTTTGCATTCCACCTGTGCTGTCCCTAATCAACAGCTGTTATTGACAAGATTAAACTCGTTTCAGAAAAACTGTTGTAAAGATAAAAACACAAAACGTGGGACATATTAAGTCTCCCACTCTCTGTAGCCTCTCACTTCCATGGGTTTTAACAGGAGCTGTGCTATAAGTACAAGGGAAGTTAAACAAACAGGTTGGGCCTATGCTGGTTGAGTTGTCAATTGTCAAAGACATACAAGTTCCTGAAGAGGCTAGATAAGGGGGAATAGCTTCTCAGCATCCACCCTGTGGGGACATTCCAGAACCAGGAGGTTCGGATTTGGAATAAAGTTCCACACTTAAATCAGAGACTAGGAGGAATTTCTTCACTAGTGGGTCTGTTAGTGGATGGTCTGTTACTTTCTCAGAGGAGTGGAGGTTTGGTCATTACTATAGTTAAGGCTGAGTTAGACAGATTTCTGATCAACTCCTTCAGAATCTCATCCTTTTCCCTTCCTATGTCGTACCAATGTGTATAATGACCTCCTTCTGGTCCGTCTCCCCTTTGAGAACATTCTGCACCCTCTCTGAGACATCCTTGATCCTGGCACCAGGGAGGCAACACACCATTCTGATTTTTCGCTGCTGGCCGCAGAAACGTCTGTCTGTATGCCTGACAAGAGAGTCTCCGAACACAATCAATCGCTTGGAACCCAATGTACCCCTCATTACATTAGAGCCAGTCTTGATGCCAGTAACTTGGCTGCTTGTGCTACATTCCCCTGAAAGTCCATCACCCACCCCCAACATTTTCCAAAACAGCATACTAGTTTGAAATGGGGATAGCCACAGAAGACTCCTGTACTACTTGCTTACCTCTCTTACCTTTCCTGGGCTTAACCCATGTACCTGACTGTATCTGCAGCTTATTGGGATCTGTCTCTTAATTAAATTCTAAAAATATAAGCCATTAGTATTAAGTTAGTCTGGAGCAGTGTTTTGGGAGTTTCAGGAGAGTTTAAGGGTTACTGAGGACTATACCTGCAATAAATGTTGTTTGTTGCGAATCCTGTCAGATTGAATGGATCGGTTGGAGCGGCAGTTAAATGTTGGGGATGGATGATGGACTTTCAGGGGAATGTAGCACGAGCAGCCAAGTTACTGGCATCAAGACTGGCTCTAATGTAATGAGGGGTACATTGGGTTCCAAGCGATTGATTGTGTTAGGAGACTCTCTTGTCAGGCATACAGACAGACGTTTCTGCTGCCAGCAGTGAAAAATCAGAATGGTGTGTTGCCTTCCTGGTGCCAGGATCAAGGATGTCTCAGAGAGGGTGCACAATGTTCTCAAAGGGGAGAGGGACCAGCAGGTGGTCATTGTACACATTGGTACGACATAGAAAGGGAAAAGGATGAGATTCTGAAGAAAAAATATAGGAAAGTTAGACAGGATTTTTTTAAAAAGAGGTCCTTGAAGGTAGTAATATCTGGATTACTCCCAGTGCTACAAGCTAGTGGAGGATAGAGCAGGTGACTGCTTGGCTGAGGAGCTGATGTATAGGAGAAGGATTCACATTTTTGGATCATTGGAATCTCTTTTGAGGTAGAAACGACCTGTACAAGAAGGATGGATTGCACCTGAATTGGAACGGGGCTAATATACTGGCAGGGAAATTTGCTAGAACTGCTCGGGAGGATTTAAA
>NC_057730.1:4509629-4523817 GCF_004010195.1 Chiloscyllium plagiosum
GGGGGGGGGGGAGAGAGGGTGGGAGGGCGGAGGGAGGGGAGGTGTGGCATGGCAGGGTAGGACCTAGAGAGATAGTGAGGGAAGAGATCAATCTGAGGCTGGTACAGATGAGAAAAGAAGCGAGTCAAATCGTCAGGGCAGGTAGGAACAAAGCAGTGAACAAGGTAGGACTGATAAATTAAACTGCATTTATTTCAATGCAAGGGGCCTAACAGGGGAGACAGATAACTCAGGGCATGGTTAGGAACATGGGACTGAAATATCATAGCAATTACAGAAACATGGCTCAGGGATGGACTGGACTGGCAGCTTAGTGTTCCAGGATACAAATGCTATAGAAAGGATAGCAAGGGAGGCAAGAGGACGGGGAATGGTGTTTTTGATAAGGGATAGCATTACAGCTGTACATAGGGATAATATTCCTGTAAATACATCCAGGGAAGTTATTTGGGTGGAATTGAGAAATAAGAAAGGGATGATCACCTTATTGGGATTGTATTATAGGCCCATAATAGCCAGCAGGAAATTGAGAAACAAATTTGTAAGGAGATCTCAATTATCTGTAAGAATAATAGTGTTTATGATAGAGGATTCTAACTTTCCAAATGTAGACTGGGACTGCCGTAGTGTTAAGAGTTTAGATGGAGAGGACTTTGTTAAGAAAGTACAAGAAAATGTTCTGAGTCAGTATGTGGATGTACCTACTGGAGAAGGTGCAAAACTTGGGAAATAAGGCAGGACAGGTGATTGAGGTGTCAGTAGGGGAGCACTTTGGGGCCAGTGACCATAATTGTATTAGTTTTAAAATAGTGATGGAGAAGGCTAGATCTAAAAGTTGAAGTTCTAAATTGGAGGAAGGCTAATTTTGACGGTATTAGGCAAGAACTTTCAAAAGCTGATTGGAGGCAGATGTTCGCAGGTAAAGGAAGGGCCGGATAATGGGAAGCCTTCAGAAATGAAATAATAAGAGTCCAGAGACAGTGTGTTCCTGTTAGGGTGAAAGGAAAGGCTGGTAGGTGTAGGGAATGCTGGATGAGTAGAGAAATTGAGGGTTTGGCTAAGAAAAAGAAGGAAGCATATGTCAGGTATAGTCAGGAGAGATCGAGTGAATCCTTAGAGAATAAAGGCAGAAGGAGTATACTTAAGAGGGATATCAGGAGGGTAACAAGGGGATTTGAGATAGCTTTGGAAATAGTGTTAAGGAGAATAGTGTTAAGGAGAATACATTAAGGACAAAAGGGTAACTAGGGAGAGAATAGGGTCCCTCAAAGATCAGCAAGGCAACCTTTGTGTGGAGCCGTGGGAGATGGGGGAGATACAAAATGAGTGTTTTGCATCAGTGTTTACTGTGGAGAAGGACATGGTAGATATAGAATGTGGGGAAATAGATGGTAGGATCTTGAAAAATGTCTGTATTACAGAGGAGGAAGTGCTGGAAGTCTTGAAACACATAAAGGTGGATACATCCCCAGGACATGGTCAGGTGTACCCTAGAATTCTGTGGGAAGCTTGGGAAGTGATTGCGGGGCCCTTTGCTGAGATATTTGTATCATCGCTAGTCACAGGTGAGATGCCAGAAGGCTAGAGGTTAGCTAACGTGGTTCCACTATTTAAGAAAGGTGGTAAGGACAAGTCCGGGAACTATAGACCAGTTTGCCTGACATCAGTGGTGGTCAAGTTGTTGGAGGGAATCCTGAGGGACAGGAATTACATGTATTTGGAAAGGCAAGGACTGATTAGGGACAGTCAACATGGCTTTGTGCGTGGGAAATCCTGTCTCACGAACTCGATTGAGTTTTTTGAAACAGTAACAAACAGGATTGATGAGGGCAGACCAGTTGACATGATCTATATGGATGTCAGTAACGTGTTCAACAAGATTAGATCTCATGGAATACAGGAAGAACTAACCATTTGGATACAGAACTGGTTCAAAGGTAGAAGTCAGAGGGTGGTGGTGGAGGATTGTTTTTTCAGACTGGAGGCCTGTGACCAGTAGAGTGCCACAAGTATCAGTGCTGGGTCCACTACCTTTCATCATTAATATAAATGATTTGGATATGAACATAGGAGATATAGTTAGTAAGTTTGCAGGTGACACCAAAATTGGACGTGTAATGGACAGCGAAAAAAGTTACCTCAGAATTCAATCGGATCTTGATCAGATGGGCCAATAGGCCGAGAAGTGGCAGATGGAGTTTAATTTAGATAAATGCGATGTGCTGCATTTTGGGAAAGCAAATCTTAGCAGGACTTATACATTTAATAGTAAGGTCCTTGGCAGTGTTCATGAACAAAAAGAACTTGGAGTGCAGGTTCATAGCTCCTTGAAAGTAGAGTTGCAGGTAAATAGGATAGCGAATAATATATTTGGTATGTTTCCCTTTATTGGTCAGAGTATTGAGTACAGGAGTTGGGAGGTCATGTTGCGGCTGTACAGAATATTGGTTAGGCCATTGTTGGAATATTGCGTGCAATCCTGGTCTCCTTCCTATCGGAAGGTTGTGAAACCTGAAAGGGTTCAGAAAGGATTTACAAGGATGTTGTAAAAACAATGACTGCAGATGCTGGAAACCAGATTCTGGATTAGTGGTGCTGGAAGAGCACAGCAATTCAGGCAGCATCCGAGGACAGGCAAAATCAGAGAGAGGAGGAAAACTTCTTCAAGGCAGGCATCCTTGCAAGAGGATTTTTGCCCGACTCTCTGATTTTGCCTGTCCTCGGATGCTGCCTGAATTGCTGTGCTCTTCCAGCACCACTAATCCAGAATCTGGTTTCCAGCATCTGCAGTCATTGTTTTTACCTCGTTGATTTTAACCCTACTGCGAATCCTCTTGCAAGGATGCCTGCCTTGAAGAAGTTTTCCTCCTCTCTCTGATTTTACAAGGATGTTGCCAGGGTTGGAGGATTTGAGCTATAGGGAGAGGCTGAATAGGCTAGGGCTGTTTTCTCTGCAGTGTCGGAGGCTGAGGGGTGACCTTATAGAGGTTTATAAAATCATGAGGGGCATGGATAGGATAAATAGACAAGGTCTTTTCCCTCGGGTGGGGGAGTCCAGAACTAGAGGCCATAAGTTTAGGGTGAGAGGGGAAAGATATAAAAGAGACCTAAGGGGCAACTTTTTAACGCAGAGGGTGGTATGTGTATGGAATGAACTGCTCGAGGAAGTGGTGGAGGCTGGTACAGTCACAACATTTAAAAGGCAGCTGGATGGGTATATGAATAGGAAGGGTTTAGATGGATATGGGCCAAGTGCTGTCAAATGGGACTAGATTAGGTTAGGATATCTGGTTGGCATGGACGAGTTGGACTAAAGGGTCTGTTTCCGTGCTGTACATCTCTCTGACTCTCTATAACCCCAGGGAGTCTAAGGTTATAAGGGACAGGCGTGAAAGTGGAGTTAAGGCCACAATTAGATCAGCCCTGATCTTACTGAATGGCAGGCAGGCTGATAGAGTCAAATGGCCGACTGCTCCAATTTGTAATGGCCTTGTGAAGTTGTTGCTGGTGAGGACCAGCAATTTCATATTTGACCAGGGGAAATGATTGCTGCTTATCTTGTTCCACAGGAGAATAGTTGTTGTGAGCGACCTACTTTTTCAGTGTGCAGTGCCTTAAAATATTATTGTGTGGCCACACATCCCTGTTATTTGTCACATAACAAGGCCTGTGCAATAACTGCTAGACTGCTGCACAGCCTAGCAGGAACATTGAACTTGGCAGAAGTACATTTTATAAAATTTACATTTGTCTCTTCTGGCCAAATTGGTCACAGAGTTTTCACAAAAATGTGGAATATTTAAATCATACTTAATTTCTGAAAAGTTGGACTTGAAACTATTCTATACATAATATGAGATCATTGGAGTAGGCCAATGAGCTTGCTTCATTGTTCACTGAAAACACGAAATAAGTACAGTATAGGTGAAGGCCATTCAGCTCTACATCACACCACCTCTATCCTATCTTTGTAATCCTGCAAATACCAAAGCTAAGCCATCTTGCCCACACAACACATGGTCATTCCACCTAATTGCACATCTTTGGACTCTGGGAGGAAACCAGACCCCCCCCCCACCCCGAGGAAACCCACACAGACTCAGGGAGAACTTGCAGAGAGTCACCCAAGGGTGGAATCGAACCCAGGTCCCTGGTGCTGAGAGGCTGCAGTGCTAATTGCTGAGCTACCGTGCTGCCCATGTTTGATCATCTATTTCCTGCATTAACTCCATGCCCTTGGATGTTTTTAATGTTTTGAATTCTATCAACCTCAGCCTTAAACATACTCAGCTATACCTTGCAGTAAAAGGTGAATACACCTAATCAAAATAGATAAATATCTCTGGTGTACGGAAGAATGACTGCTAAAAGGAACCTTGTCTCAAAAGTTGGGGGCCCGTACATCAGCCAAGCAGATGAGATTTGAGCTTGGAGCTGTGATAAAATGTTGACATATTGACGGCTAACAAGTTTACTCAAAGTTCAATATATAATGAAACTGTAGCCCCAATTTCTAATTGCGTCATTCTCCCTCTCACAACATACTGCTAATGAAGAAAGTGCACATTTATAACCATTCAGGTGGTTGTACTGCACTATCTGGCAATGTTGACTTATTCTCTACAGACCCCTGCAATTGAAACAGTCAGCAGAAGAGCAAATAGAAACCAGTATGGTGCTTGTGTGGGTTAGAAACTGGTGTGGTGGATAGGAACTTTAACTCCTTGAACCTGTTCCATCATTCAGTGAGATCACGGCCAATCTGCAACCTAACTGTGAATGTTGGCATTTGTCCCATATGGCTGACAAACCTTTATCAGTCTCACTTTTAAAATGAACAATTAATTTAGCATCACTTATCATTTACAGAAAAGAATTCCAAATTTCTATGACTCTTTGTACATGAATTTGTAAGTGACCACATATTGACTGATTCGTACTGATTAATTTTGCAGAAGCAACATCTCTCATCCATATTTTCTTGAATTTGCTGTATTGAATGTGAATTTTGCCACAGAAAGCTAGGTCTAGTAATTAAATATCCTTTTAACCATGTGATCGTTACAGTCCCCTCCATGACCCAGTGTCTGAATATTGATGAAAAAAGAAATTTTATTGAGGTTTTTCATCTTGCGTTCATCAGAACAATTCACATACTTGGTTTTCCCGTTAAATGGGTATTCTTGCAAATTGTCTTCATAAGTGAAAGATGAAAAGCTTCAATAAAATGTGTTTTTTTCAAGCAATTCTCAAATTCTGTATTAACTAACTGACAATGTAATCATTGCTTATGATTGCCAATCAACTTTGCTCAGACTGGGAACAATTGAGAATACAGTGTCTCATTCCTTTAGGTTATAAACTGTTGTTGAAGATTATTACAGTTTCATATTTGTTTTTATGAAAAACATTTCCTTTCTGACTCTTGCTTTGTTTAATCTTTCTTACCCTTGCTGTTTTTCTTTCTGTACCAGCTTGGAGATGGAATTTGAATTGGAGTGAATTAGTTCATTCTCAGTCCTTCATCCCTTTTATTTTTAAGCCCTTCAAACCCATTAGTTAAGAAATGTCCAATTAAATTAGGTAACAAATGACTTTTAGAAATATACAATGGTTTTAGTTTAAATCTATAGTTTAACCACAACACTAGTTTCCAACAATCTAGAAGCCCACACCCACCTGAGGAAGAACCCAGCTTTTGTTTTGTGTATAAAGTAAACACACAACCAAATTTCAGAACCCAGCTCTTGAGTATTTTTAATCAACCAGTTCAGGCACAAAATGGCATACTCTGAAGCAGGTGGGAGTTGAAGCCAAAACCTTCTGATCTCAAGGTAGGAATACCACGACTGCGCTACAAAAGCCCCAGAATTCAACTCTTTTCAAACAGATTTACCACCAATTGAACAAAACATTCAATTAAGAAAATTACAGACAATCCACCGGGGCAATGAAATAATAAAATCAAATAAAAGGGAAGGAAACAAAGGAGGGGTCTAAATCAATCTGTACTGGAGATGATGCTTCCCACCCCCCATGGTGTCCACCTATCTCTGCAAACCTCAGGTACTGGTGAACACCACATGGTTCCTCTTCAAGGACACCCATGTGTCCGTGGGACCATCGCAGCAGTTGGGAGTTACCATCCCCTCCACGATCCACTGCCAGGACCTGTTGATAGTTACTTTAAATGTGCCCACAAGAAGGTCCTCTGATCTGCCTGGCATCACCACAAAGTTATCCAATCACCCAGTTAACAATTAACAAATTGCCAACCCAGAAGCAGCAGAACCTAATCCTTTTTTTAATCAACCTGTTCGGATATGTTATGACATACTTCTCTGGTAGTTGACACTCGGGACTATTACTGGAACTGTTCTGTTTGACCCTTAAAGAGGCATGCATTTCTCACACTGATACACCCCATTGTTCACTAAGGTGCTCTGTTTCCCTTGCAGCATTGATACTGTTTGCATTTCCAATGCTATGTGCACCTAAAAAAAACCCAATAGGTGTATATACAAGCCTAAATAGTAGGTACCCTGTTCAAGCAAAATATGGGCCGTGTATCTCTAAAACCGTGATAACATAGGAATGCAATCTTTGCACTTCTTGTAGAGGTAAATAAATTATTGTGTACAATGGCTACACAGTTTAAATCACTTTAAAAAAATTAGATTCAAAATTCACAGCTGTAGTTATCATAAAATATTCTTCCAATTTTTGACATTTCAAGGACAGCTCAACATTTTTATGCATAATGTACCAGCCTGTGTTTACGTTTTATATATAAGAGGTTAAAGTATGTTCTTTTTGTCCTTTTGCTGTAGAGTGTTGAATATTTGGCCCCTGTGTTTTTTATGGAGTAAACTCTCAACCTGTGTGCAGCTTGCACACCGCTTGGATCACTTGCAAACTATCACAACAACTACAAAAGCACAGAATCACATGGAGTTTATGAGGTACAGTCGATTTGGTATTTTTATCTTAATGAATAAATGTAATATCTAACCTTGACCTTAAAACAAAAAGTGACATCTGTCCACTTGCATTTATTGATGTAAAATGGCAACTATATTTCCAGCTAGGGTGGCACACTAGGACAGCAAACCAATTAAAGTCACAGTCTTTATCATTTGAAGTACATTCCTTTCTCCAACTGTGGATGATAGTTTGCAAATTTGTGTCGGTGATTTACAAACTCCAGAAGAAAGAAACCACATCAGTTTTCAATACTCTGATTTAAAAAAAAAGTCAATTTTAAGTTATTTGTAATTAGTTTACTAATGTTTTGTTAGATATCTACGTGGACCGCAATTTCCCCCCCGACGTGGTCGATGATGCCCTCCACCGCATCTCTTCCACTTCCCGCTCCTCCGCCCTTGAGCCCCACCCCTCCAACCGCCACCAGGACAGAACCCCACTGGTCCTCACCTACCACCCCACCAATCTCCATGTACAGCGCATCATCCGCCGTCATTTCCGCCACCTCCAAACGGACCCCACCACCAAGGATATATCTCCCTCCCCTCCCCTATCAGCATTCCGTAAAGACCACTCCCTCCGTGACTCCCTCATCAGACCCACACCCCCCCACCAACCCAACCTCCACTCCCGGCACCCTCCCCTGCAACCGCAGGAGGTGCAAGACTTGCGCCCACAAGGATATGCAGGTTTTTGGACTCCTCCATCACCAGACCACAACAACACGACGGTTGGAGGAAGAGCGCCTCATCTTCCGCCTAGGAACCCTCCAACCACAAGGGATGAACTCGGATTTCACCAGTTTCCTCATCTCCCCTCCCCCCACCTTGTCTCAGTCAAATCCATCGAACTCAGCACCGCCTTCCTAACCTGCAATCTTCTTCCTGACCTCTCCGCCCCCACCCCAGTCTGACCTATCACCCTCACCTTGACCTCTTTCCACCTATCGCATTTACGACGCCCCTCCCCCAAGTCCCTCCTCCCTACCTTTGATCTGAGCCAGCTGGACAAACGTTCGTCATTCCTGAAGAAGGGCTTATGCCCGAAACGTCGATTCTCCTGTTCCCTGGATGCTGCCTGACCTGCTGCGCTTTTCCAGCAACACATTCTCAGCTTAGATATCTACGTGTCCTACCAACATGTTTGTGTAAAAATTAGTCTTAAGGCATTTGTTCATAGCTTGACATTTCACAGTTTATGTTCTTGCTATTGATCTTCTATGTCAAATCAAAGCAACCTGTTCCTGTTAGCCACAAAAGTCATTGACTTCAGAAATTTGAAAGTTAAAAACTACCATGTTTGTTGGGGAATTATTAAATTTGCAGTGTTGTGTTTTCGGGCAAGTCTAGTACAATTATTACTGCAGTCAGACCATGAGGGCAATTTGTGATAAGCAATGTAATGGATTGCACACTGGTTACAACAGAAAACAAAGGTCATGTTAAATATGGTTACTTAGACAGGCAGAAGATCTGAAATGACGTTCTACAGAAATTGATGTTGGTATCACACTTGTTTATTCTTTAAAAAAACATAATAAATTACATAATAATTACCAGAAGCCAAGTATAAATCGTTAATACAGAAGAGTGTCACAGTATAAGAAGCGATTATTTAGCCAAGTTGCAGAACAGACTTGTTAGCAGGATAGGTATGAGTGAAGCGGTATATTTTGGTAGGAGAAATAAAAGGGTCATCTACTTCTTGGAAGCTGAGAGTCCAAATAGGATACAGGGGAAGTATAAGGGCACTTATGGTTTCCAATTCAATAAATGTAATGCTGCAGATTAATGAAATCATGTAAAATGAAAACAAAGTGTAGAGATTCAGTTCTAGACGAATGGAATTCAAAAGCAAAAAAAATACATTAAACCTTTGTCTAGAAGTTTGGTTAGACCCTATTTAAAGTGCTAGCCTCTACGTTACAAAAAGCACATAGAGGCAGTAGATCTTTTTGTCAATTCATTGATAATTGTACCATCTTAGTTCTGATATGGCAAATCTTATAATATCTGAACCAAGGTGGTACAATTATCAAGAAAGATTTAATTGGCTGCAGTTCTTTTCACTTGAGGTCTTCAAAATTATACAGGTGTTCATCAGGATAAATTTGGCTCTGATAAAATATTATAAATGCTATTTTACAATCTTGAAGCAGACTTTGCACACTTTTTTGTTGCTTGCATTCTCTCCTTTAAAGCTGCTAACATCTGCTGAGGTATCATTCCATATCTAACAGTTATCCCTTTTCTTTCTCAAGTGATCATTCTTCAGGTGTGAATTTGGACAGTGGTAGTTCAGCTGTTGTACTGTGAGGGCACTGCAGTCAAGCATAGACCTACCTTTCATGACATCTACACACAAGCACTTTTCAACATGGGTCAATGCTCATTGCACCCAAAACAATTTGTACTTATTTCTCGTCCTTAATATAATGAAGCATTACAAAGCATTTCACACGGCATTTTAAAATAAAGTGCAACACCACACCACTCCACACCACATGAGATATTATAGGAGAAGATCCAACTTTGTAGGCAGCCTCTTAAAAGGGGAAACAACATAGGGAGACAGAAAGGTTTAGTTATATCATTCCAGAACTAAGGGCCTAGGCAACTGCAGTCCAAAGCCATCAATGCATGAGCTTTACGAATGCTCAAGATTAGAAAAGTATAGGAGTTCAGATATCTCAAAAGGTCACAGATATTAGAGAGGGGGAGGAGCAAGGCAGCACGGTGGCACAGTGGTTAGCACTGCTGCCTCACAGCGCTAGAGACCCGGGTTCAATTCCCGCCTCAGGCGACTGACTGTGTGGAGTTTGCACATTCTCCCCGTGTCTGCGTGGGTTTCCTCCGGGTGCTCCGGTTTCCTCCCACAGTCCAAAGATGTGCAGGTCAGGTTTATTGGCCATGCTAAATTGCCTGTAGTGTTAGGTAAGGGGTAAATGTAGGGGTATGGGTGGGTTGCGCTTCGGCAGGACGGTGTGGACTTGTTGGGCTGAAGGGCCTGTTTCCACACTGTAAGGAATCTAATCTAACCTAAGACAATGGAGTGAGTTGGAACAAGGATGAAAATTTTAAGTTGTGTTGTTTAACTGAGCCAGTGTTGGTCAGTGAGCCCCATGCATGCTGGGTGAATGAGATTTGAGACATGTAGCAGACAAGATGAGCTTACGTTTACACAGGGTAAATTGTAGGAAAGGAGGACTCTCAGCAACAGAAGAACTGAGGCAGTCAATGGTGGATCGTGGGCCGCCTCTCCCAAACCACACCCATGCCCCTTATTTCTTCCCTCTGCTCTGACCTTGGAGTACTGGAACCAATTGAAGTATCTCAATTGACACCAAAGTGGAGATCAGCTAACTCAATACAGACTAGATAATGTTACAGAAATCTTCAAGTGTGTGTCTCTGTCTGGATGCTGAGGAACAAAACATCATCGAGTACTCACCAAAATTCTCCAAATTACCTTTTGATAAGTCAGCATTTGATGTATCCCAGAAAACATTTTGTTTCCTTCCAGAAAAGCCAACCTCTTTGTTTCATTCCTAATTGATGTGGCTCTTGGATTGTTGTTGATCTCCTGGCTTTATCAGAAGAATCGTATTGGCCAGCTAGCAGATGCCCTTGTTCCAGTTGCTGATGTAAGAAATTTTAAATCTCTTAATCTTTTGAAAAAAGCATAAACTATTGCGAGAAACTCTGTCACTTTTTTGTCATTTTCTGGGTTTTAATTTATGAGCCTTTGCTGAGTGGTCTTCACTGGCTCAGCAGGAAGCATCCATCTTCACTCTGATCTTTGCTGGCTTAATTGAGCTCAGGTTACATGAAACGTGATTTCTATACTATCAAAGAATATACTTAGATGAGACTGATTTATAGAATTCCTGATGAAGGGCTTTTGCCCGAAACGTTGATTTTCCTGCGCCTCGAATGCCTCCTGACCTGCTGTGCTTTTCCAGCATCACACACTTGCCTCTAATTTCCTGCATCTGCAGTACTCACTTTCGCCTGGTTTATAGAATTGACCAGTTTATACTATGTGACCAGAGTAGGAGACGTTTTAGCAGCATGGGCTGATTCTACGTATACATAAACAGTGGACAGCAATGGGCAATGAAGAGCACTTTTAAAGAGATTGTAGACATGGACAAAGGCATCATATAAATTTTGTGAAAAATGTTCGATATGTCATTTAACATCTCATAGTGTGTTAGACTACAGTTTAAAGTTAAATTGAAGTAGTGGTTTGAAACTAAATTTCCTTGCCAATGCAGCTACAGTCACTGATCTCAAATAGTATCAATCAAATAAATATGCATCAAACCTCGGACTACTCACCAGTCAGTTAATATTTACTGTTATAATATCGCAAAACCTTTAGTGAAAATATTGACTATATGTGCTAAATCCTATCCAGATTGTCTGTGATCGCTTTTTAAATATGGTTTCACTAGGTTGGAGTTCCACTACATGTAATGTGAAATCTAAGTCTGTTGAGTGTTATCCTGCCAAATCTATGAAGTTATGACATTAAAGATATTTCTATGATAACAGCACGTTGCCAAGGAATTGCAGGAACTGCTAGAGTGGCTAATGGGAGCTCCTGCTGGTTTAAAGATGAACAAAGCACTTGACGAAGTGCTGGGGCGTTTTTTCCTGTATCACATACACCTTTGGATAAGTAAGTAATTCTCTGCTGCAGTAGAGACATAGAGCCACACAGCACAGAAACGGACCCTTTGGTCCCACGAGTCCATGCCAACCATAATCTTAAATTAAACTGGTCCCACCTGCCTCCGCTTGGTCCATATCCCTCCAAACATTTCTTATTCATGAACTTATCCAAATGTCTTTTAAATGTTGTAACTGTACCTACATCCACCACTTCCTCTGGAAGTTCATTCTGCATACAAACCATTCTGTGTAAAAAAAAAAGGTTGCGCCTCATGTCCTTTTTAAATCTTTCTCCTCTCACCTTAAACATATGCCCACTAGTCTTGAAATCCCAGATAATGGGTAAAAGACACCTGCCATTCACCTTATCTATACTCTAATTGTGATCTGACGGTACAGATACTGGTTTCAGAGAAAGCTCTAATAGTGAGAGTATTGCTTCGTAATTGCCATCCAGCATTGCTTGCTTTGTGTTTGTGCAGAACCTTTGTCAAGTTTCTTGTTATTAGTGACAACATCAGTTCATTGTGTATTTATTCCATAGGTTATATCCATTTGATGTCTCCATTTATTGAGATGATCCTGTGGTACGCTGGATTAGCAGCATGTCTTGGCTTGACTGTTGCTTTGTCCGTTGTTTCAGACATCATTGCTCTGCTGACTTTTCACATCTACTGCTTTTATGTATATGGGGCCAGGTAAGATGTCAACATTAGTGAGGCGATAGCCTAGTGGTATTATTGCTGAACTGTTAATCCAGGCACCTGCATAATGTTCCGGGGAGCCAGATTCGAATCCATCTACAGTTTACTGTGGAATTTGAATTCAATAGAAAAACATCTGGAATTAAGAGTCTAATGATGACCATGAACCCATTGTCGATTGTCAGAAAAACCCATCTGGCTGACTAATGGCCTTTAGGGAAGGAAATTGCCATCCTTACCTGGTTTGGTCTACATGTAACTCCAGACCCACAGCAGTGTGTTTGACCCTTAACTGCCCGCTGGACAATTAGGGATGGGCAATAAATGCTGGCCTAGTCAGCGACGACTCATGCCATGAGTAAATTTGAAAAACATTTCACTGGGGGCCAGCAAAACATTACTGACTAGCAGCAAAATAATTGAAGGTTTAAAAAACACAAGACATTTTGAACCAGAAAACCATTCATTATTTTGTTTTTTCCAACATGGTAGCTTGCCTTCTACAGCTCAGGTTTGACTATAAGAATCAGCAAACATAAGTCTGTGTAACACAAAATCTCCTCAAGGTCTGAACCATGCTCAGAATAGCAGTTTTACTTCTGATTCAGAAGTTGACGGATGTTTCACTCCAGGAACATTTGTTTTTTTTTTATTTTAGATTAGATTAGATTAGATTACTTACAGTGTGGAAACAGGCCCTTCGGCCCAACAAGTCCACACCGACCCGCCGAAGCGCAACCCACCCATGCCCCTACATTTACCCCTTACCTAACACTACGGGCAATTTAGCATGGCCAATTCACCTGACCTGCACATCTTTGGACTGTGGGAGGAAACCGGAGCACCCGGAGGAAACCCACGCAGACACGGGGAGAACGTGCAAACTCCACACAGTCAGTCGCCTGAGGCGGGAATTTATTGATGTGTTGCGGACATCACTATCCATATGCATTATCACCCATCCCAATTATTCCTGAGAGGGTGATGCTACTGTCCTTGGACCCACAGTGCTGTTAGAAAAGAAATTCCAGCATTTGGACCCCAGCAACAGTAAGGGATAGTTCCCAGTCAGGATGGTGAGTGGCCTTGGGAGGAAAGACTTGCAGGAACATGATCTTCCCAATCATCTGTTGCCCTTGTCTTTCTAGATTGTAGTGATCACAGATTTGAAAGCCCCTCTCAAAGGAGTTTTGGTGAGTTTCTACAGTGCATCTTGTAAATGGTGCACGCTGCTGCCCTTGCATATCAGTGATGGAGGGAGTGAATGCTGAAGGTGGGATGCATGCAATACTGGTCAAGCTCCTTGAGTGATGTTGGAGTTGAACTTATCCAGACAACTGGGGCGTATTCCATGACACTCCTGACTTGTGCCTTCTCTATTGTTGACAGGGTGTAGCAAGTCAGGAAGTGAGTTACTCGCTGCAGAACCCCTAGCCTCTGACCTGTTCTAGTAGCTACTAAATTTAGATGGCGAAAGTGAGGACTGCAGATAGAGCCATAGAGTCATAGAGATGTACAGCATGGAAACAGACCCTTCGGTCCAACCCATCCATGCCGACCAGATATCCCAACCCAATCTAGTCCCACCTGCCAGCACCCGGCCCATATCCCTCCAAAACCTTCCTATTCATATACCCATCCAAATGCCTCTTAAATGTTGCAATTGTACCAGCCTCCACCACATCCACTGGCAGCTCATTCCATACACGTACCACCCTCTGCTTGAAAAAGTTGCCCCTTAGGTCTCTTATATCTTTCCCCTCTCACCCTAAACCGATGCCCTCTAGCACTGGACTCCCCGACCCCAGGGAAAAGACTTTGCCT
>NC_057730.1:4527266-4540402 GCF_004010195.1 Chiloscyllium plagiosum
TTGTATTAGAGCCAGTCTCAATACCAGAAACTTGGCTGTTCGTGCTACGTTCCCCTGAGAATTCATCACCCCCTACATTTTCCAAAGCAGCATACCTGTTTGCAATGGATATATCCACAAAAGACTCCTGCCCTAGGTGCTGACCTCTCTCACCCTTCCTGGAGTTAACCCATCTATGTGACTGTATCTGAGACTTTCCCCCCTTCCTATAACTGCCATCCATCATATACTGTTGCTGTTGCAAATTCCTCATTGCTTCTATCTGTCTCTCCAACCGATCCACTCGATCTGATAAGATTCGCATCCAACAGCATTTATGGCAGATATGATCCGCAGTAACATGCTGGAGATTAGAGTCGAGAGTGTGGTGCTGGAAAAGCACAGCAGGTCAGGCAGCATCCGAGGAGCAGGAAAATCGACTATGTTTACGTGACTAGTCCAATTAGCTTCTTGCCAATGATAACCTCCAGGATGTTGATAGTGGAGAATTCAGCAATAGTAATGCCATTGAATGGGATGGGATGAAACTTAAATTCTATTTTGGAGATGGTCATTGCTTGATACTTATGTGGTGCTTGCCACTTAACAGCGAAAGCCTAAACGTATCCAGATCTCTGTGCATATGAACATAGACTGCTTGAGGATCTGAGGCATTACAAATAAGTTTGACATTGAACAATTATTAGTGCATATTCCTACTTCTGAACTCTTATTTTTTGGCATCAAGTTATGTTATGATCTGGCTTGGAACCAGCAACCTATTTTCTTCAACTGTATAATGCTTGAGATCCCGTTATTTAGAGAATGAAGCCACAAGTTTCCAAAATGTTAAACAAAAGTGAACATTGCTATACGGATATATTCACGCAATTTTAGCATCAGAATTAATCAGAAGTGAATGCAAACAACAGAGGAGCTATGATCAAATGTGACCAAGATATCTCAGTTTTTCCCCAGTGACAATGTGGGTCACCAAAACTCATTAAAACTTTATTAGGTATTATGAACTCCAGTCTTTTGAAGATCTGGCCTTGAAATGCCTTCAAAAGCTGCCCCATCCTGTACTGCCTCAAAGCAGCTTACATTTGATCATTCACTCTCCTTTACTGGGCCAGTGCGCCCTAAGTTCTTGAAACTACACTCCAACACCTGCTTACAGGCACAATTCCAGCTTGGCTGCAGACAGCTAGTTCCGTCAACCTGGTATTGCTGCCAGTTTCTCAGAGTTTCAGTCTTAGCTGCATGAATCAAATCTGCTTCTGTAGAAGGGTTGCTGGACTTGGAACATTAGCTCTACTGTCTCTCCACAGATACTGCCAGACCTGCTGAATTTTTCAACCCTTTCTGCTTCAATCTCTACTTGTGGCTTTTCTTCATGCCCCCCTTTCTCAGCTGGATTTAGCTATTATTGGCCCACAAGCTATTTCCAAGTTCCCACAGCTCCCTGAGATTTTCCTGAACTCTGACAATAAACTTAAGTGCACCAGTGCTTCTGTGAGCCCTAATACAGGGAATTATTAAACAGTTCTCAGTCTACTTTCAGAGCCCCAGTTACACAGAGCTACTGACTTTGAACAGAAGAGTGACAGCAGCATTTTTCTCTATGTGGAGCCTATTCCTTTACTCCTCATTCTCTCCAATAACTCACTGCTCAGTAACTTTTGAATTATTCTGAGTGAGTGATTGATAACCTCATAAGAAACTCCACAATTTTTCCTCGGCAGATTTGACTGTTCCCCAAATGTTATAATTAATTTTATAATTTCCCTCTTGCTAACGTCTTCCCCACAAAATGGAAGCAATGCAAATAGATACAAAAAATTGAATTCTTCATGCTTTATGATGGAGGGAAGGTCACTTTCTCACAAAACCTATGTTGACCTCCAGACATCCAGTGCTGAAAGATTGCTGCGTTTTTGGAGGACAGAGCTTTAAAAATTCGGGTCCTTGAGTCCTTTCTGGTGGGTGCAAAAAGAACAATAGCAATATTTTGAAGACGAGCATGGGAAATATTCCCAATCCTCTCTTCAATATTTATCCCTCAACAAACCATTTATAAACAGATTACCTAGTCATTACCTTATTGCAGTCTATAACGGCTTGCACATTTTGGCTGTGATTGTCATTACAACTGTTACTCTTCAAGCAAATTTATGTGCTGTCCTGGATTACAAAAAAATGCTGTGCATTTTGATATTCAAACTAATTAAGATTGCACAAAGGCCTCATAACAAGTACATTGATATAAAGGACAAGTCGTATGATCTACCATGGTTTGTTTCATATACATTTTTCCCTTTAAGCAGGGGTCAGTGCCAAAAAGTGTTGTTTACTCCATAAGCAATAATGACTGAATTATTGGAAATTATTCCAGTACCGGAATTGTATCTGATGAAGGGAGATGCAAGAAATCAGCAATGACTTGTTCTGACCTCCTCAAACCTCTATGACCTCGCCAAGGTTCAAGCAAGTATTGTTATAGTTTGAACAACTTAAATCTCAATGTCATGCAGGAAAAAGCAGATCAGTTAACTGGGGTTCATGCCACTACAATCTCTCCAACGTCTGTGAGCTATGGTTGTGGTATATCCCATTTGCAGACCAACGATTTCAGCAACTAACCAGGGTTCCTTCAATATCTGTGCTCTTTGCTATCAAGGAGGACAAGAAAAGCAATCTGGTGGGAACACCACCTCTCCATGCTTCCCTCCAAATCCTAAAGTGAGGGCAAGTGTTGTCCTATTCTTCTATTCTCTCAGTGCTAAAACCCTGGAATTTCCTGCATAACACCATTTCGGAAATATCTTCATTGTAAAGCAAAGCTTGTCTCTAATCCAATACCACATCAAGATAGCCAGGGACAGGAAATAATACCACCTTGCTGGTATCACCCTCACCCAAACAGCAAGTTAAAAAGCATGTTAAAAACTAATCTTTTCGAATAATCATGGCTACGCATTTGTCTAATATTAAGCGAGTGGCTGACATTCTCTCAGACATCTCTTGAGGCCATTAGAAAAGTCCTGAAAAATGCAATAACAAGATGCTGATTGATTTCATATGTTCTTCACCTCTTGATTTAGCCAAATACTAGACCTTGGCTCAGCACCTTTTTGTGGTGTGTTCACATTAAAACTGGATGTTTTAATTTTTAAATCTATAGTTTATTGAAATGTACCTTTGCACTATATACATGCCTGTATATTTAGCATTCATTGGACTCCATATTTTTCTCTCATCTCTCCATTTGTCCAAACAAGTTTTTTTTAGTTTGTAAATCTACATCACAATTCCAAATATTTCTCATTATAATTTATGCACATTCTGAACTAGGAAACAGTATGACATTGAATATTGTGTTAATAACGTTTATCATAACGTATACCTAGCTTCAACATGTGCAATTAATAAAATTGGAATTGCCAATTGTCTTCTTTCCAAAATCCAGATAGGTTCCTCTGCTGTCCTCTGGGTTTACTTTCAAAATTATCATTCCATATAGTTAGATATCTTGCTTACCAGGTGGTGCTAAAACATTTCATTTTTCTCACAGCGGTTTGTCTAGAGTGCCATTTTCCTCAAAATTGTTTTCAGTCTACTGGACTTTTAGAAACTGTGGGCTGGATCTTATGTATTTTTGGCTGTGCAAGTTGCGCTGAGTTTTTATGGAGAGGTCCTCACCACAAGACCAAATGAGATTTCAGCTGTATCTTAGGAAACTCACCTCATTAACTACCTACTCTACCCCTGTAATGTCCATCGCATCCAATTCCAGCCCTACCCTACTACATGCATTCCTGACAGATATCCACTAGAAGACCAGCCTTCCTAACATCTGTGCGATTTTTTAAAAACTGCTTTAGACCTGGATGAGTACTGGCCTTCCAAAGTTGCTGTGTTCAGCTGACAATGGAATCTGAATAAGTCAGAAAAGGGGACGATGACACCATGCTTCGCTGACTGGGACCTAGAGGCCTTGAACCTTGACAGCCTGTCCCAAAGTTACCATGTGGGTCAATGCTGTCTCAGTGGTTCAGAAGAATGGAGCAGCAGCGCCACTGGAATGTCAGTAACATTCTCTTTTCTGCCAGGGTAGGCACTGCACTTTTCTCTCTGCTATAGCACCCACCTCCCATCAAGGCTTCTGCTCTGTCAGTCTCATTATTTCCTGCAATATCTTTCCCTCCCAATCTCCCCAACTTCCTACTCCACTAACCCTGAATGGTCTTTGCACTGCCATCTCACCCATTTGGAGCATCTCCCCACCTTTCAACTACATGCTTCCGCACGAGCTGCCGTGTCACCTTATTTCACTGCACTCAATTCTCACCTTTCTCTCGTTATAGGAGAAGATAGACCACGTTAGGGCAGATAGGGATCTGACATGTGAAAGGTGCCCTATGTTTGATTCCTCATCCCCTATAGGGAGAGAATCCCGTCCCTATTGAAGACGACCGGGATAGGTCTCATCAGAATATTTGTCCAATTCTGCCATAAATCTTGCTGTAGCCCATATTACTCAGGGCCCTGTACGTTTCCACCTTGTGTAACGGCTACAGTGATGTGGTGATTTTCTGCTTTTACTATTGCACTATCATGGCTGTCTATTTTAAAATAATAAAGGTTATTGGTCCCTAACCAGATTATAACATAATTTGGTGGACCTCTTTTTTTAAATCATTGAATCAGAGAATCTCTATAGTGCGGAAAGAGGCTCCCCGGTCCACTGACTCTGCACCAACCCTCCGAGCAACATCCCACCCAGACCTCCTCACCCTGTCCCCATAACCCCACATTTCCCATGGCTAACCCATCTAGCCTGCACATTCTTGGATACTATGGACAATTTAGCATGGCTAATCCACCTAACCTGCACATTTTTGGACTGTGGGAGGAAATCCACATAGACAAGGGTCGAGATTGTGTTGCTGGAAAAACACAGCAAGTCAGGCAGCATCCGAGAAGCAGGAGAATCAACATTTCAGGCATAAGCCCTTTATCAGGAAGGGCTGATGAAGGGCTTATGCCTGAAATGTCAATTCTCCTGCTCCTCGAATGCTGCCTGACCTGTTATGCTTTTCCAGCACCACACTCTCCACTCTGATCTCCAGCATCTGCAGTCCTCACTTACTCCACGCAAACAAGGGGAGAGCATGCAAATTCCACACAATCAGCCAGAAATTGAATCAAATCTGGGTACTGGAGCTGTGAGGCAGCAGTGCTAACTATTGAGCCACTGTGCTGCCCATTTCACCCAGGATCATAATACGTTTGGCGATATGGTCCAAGATCCAAATATCAGGAAATGACATGGATGTAACGTTAGAAGATACTATAGCCAAATTTGCAGATGACACTAACAGTTGCAATGAAGAAATAAAACATTTTCAGATAAAATGAATAGGTTCGTTGAATGGTCCACAATTTGGTATATGAAGTTTAATGTGGATAAATGTGAAGTTATCCATTTTGATCAGAGGAAAAGAAAAGTAACTTATTATCGAAATGGAGAGATACTTCGGAGTACTTTGGTGCAGAGAGATGTGTGTGTCTTTGTGTATGAGTTGCAGAAAAGGAGTTTGCAGATACACCAGGTAGTAAATTCAACCTTGGTTTCCTTACTTGAGCAAAGTAGTTGTATTGGAGGCAGTTAAAGGCGATTCATTAGATTGATTCCCAAAATGAGAGCTTTGTGTTATGAAGAAAGGTAGAGCAGTTTAGGCTGATACTCTCTGGAGTTCAGAACAATGTGAGAAGATCTAATTCAGGTATACAAGATGCTAAAAGAGATTGGCAAAGTAGACTGAGAGAGGATGTTTCTTCATGGGGCAATATAGAATGAGAGGGCATAATTTAAAGTAGGGGATGGCCTTTACGATAAGAGGTGGCAGATTTAACATCGAGTTGAGACATAAATCCGTGGAATTCAGTACCTCTGAGTGTGGTGGAAGCTTGAATAAATCTAAGGAGTAGATAGACAGATTTTCAATTAGTAATGGTTTGAAGGGTTATGGGGAGGGGCAGGAGAGTGAAGTTGAGGCCAAGATGAGATCAGTCATGATTGTATTAAATGACAGAGCAGGCTTGGGGGCTGAATGGCCTACTCTTGCTCCTAGTTCTGATGTTCCTATGCAAGATTACTGCATCTTTCTATTATTCTGGCAATGAAATTAATTCAAGATATTACTTTTATGAGAAATGGAATGAGCAGAGAACTTCAGTATATAGCTCCATTTATAAATTTGAAAATCGCAAGTGAATCACTTGGCACTTGAAATGGTTCATTAATTTTTAAATGCTTTTTTATCAAAATAATTGAAATATAATTTTGTTCATGAAGTAGTTAATTAGTCTACACTGAAATGGCATTAAGATTCTCTGGAGTGTATTACTTTTATGAGCTGGGAAGACCATAAGATAAAGGGACAGGAGTAGGCCAGTCAGTCTATTTATTTTCTATGCCCTGGACAGTTATTTATGCCTCTCAAAAAAAAATCACAAACATAGATGTCTGGTCGTTATCATGTTGGCTTTTTTTAGCGTTTGACTGCAACCTTTGCTACAATACAACAGTGACGTCACTAAAACTTTGAGGTGTTAAATCACGTATATAAATGCAAGTTTCTTTTCTTCTTTTGTATCATGCATTGGGAGAATGGCAAGTTGTTTTAAAACCTGTTTCCACCAAATTTAAAATTTCTTCCCAAACATTTTTCCACTGTTTTCCAATTAAAGATTTTATAACTGTTGTGACTCACATTGAGAACTATAGGAGGGAAAAGGGTAGCGGCAAGGAGAAGTGATGTGAAGAGTGAGTTGTTAGGCTGGGAGAAGTAAAGTCAGATTTTTATAAAACTACCATTTCACTCCTGAAAGCATTGGCCAATTAAGCAATGTCATAGAATCCCTCCAGTACAGAAGCAGGCCATTTGGCCCATCGAGTCCTGCCAAAGAGCATCTCACCCATACCCATACCCACACAGTCCCCTGTACACTATTCCTGTAGCCTAAACTTCTCACAGCTAATCCACCTAACTACACACCCCTGGACACTACAGGCAATTTATATTGGGCCAAATGGCTGGTCCACT
Organism: Chiloscyllium plagiosum; assembly: GCF_004010195.1. Lineage (NCBI taxonomy): Eukaryota > Metazoa > Chordata > Chondrichthyes > Orectolobiformes > Hemiscylliidae > Chiloscyllium > Chiloscyllium plagiosum. Next base: position 4,534,358 of record NC_057730.1, read on the forward strand.
TCACCTGCATATCTTTGTATTATGGGAAGAAGCTGGAGTACCCAGAGGAAACCTACATAGACTCAGGGTGAACATGCAAATTCCACAGGCAATCATCCAAGGGTGGAATCGAACCTGGGTCCCTGAGCTGTGAGGCAGCAGTGCTAACTGCTGAGCCACTGTGCCGCCCATACGTGGCTTCTGTACAAAAAATTTGCAAGTGTTTAAATGGGCCTTGCAGGAGTTACTACACTGTCACATAGCAGTTCCAAGAGCTCAAACACCAAAATTTCAGTCCACCTCCATTTTGGGAAGCCCTGCCCTCAAGGATGTAAATCTTCCAATTCAACTTAATTAGGTTTACATTTGAGACTAAAAACAAGACGTCATGCCGCCAAATAAGATTTTCTAGTTCTTTTAAAAGTGTCAGTGTAATTTCTGTGGTTTCTCACTATTAAATTCCAAAATGTCTTGCCAACTTCAACTGTGCAGCATGACGGATCTTTCATGGAGACTGGCTTCCATTACAGCTGGCTATCCAGAAATATATAAGGAAAATGAAATGAGTTAACGAAAGTCTAATTGTTAAAACAAGTCATTTCTTCAAACTACACCCTGTCATGCAAAATAATTCTGTCTGATTGTGTTTAACAATCTGACGCGGAAGGAAACCAGGATTCCAGTTCTGTCTAGTTTTGGATTTCACAAAAGCTAGTAACAGTAGATCTTTCAGATGACATTTTGTAATTTTATACCCTCTTAAAGTAAAATTGCATTAATTTGCCTTGTCTTATAACTCTCTATTAGAAGCCCTTTGGCATTTACCTGATCAGTTGCTTAAAATATTCATTTCTTGTAGGCAGAGGTTTCTGGTTAATCCTTAAAATCACAGATTCTGGCTGAGGTATTGTTCTACAAATGTCAGTGTCCACTCAGCAAAGTTGCCTTTGAATCCAGACCACGAGTGTTAATAAACCACTTAACTATACTGGGTGAGCAGACGAACTTAACTCTGCCCTCCTTCATTTCTCCTAAATACCTGGCTGAGATTGGGTTGTAGTGCTATAGTTACTAACACAATAAATGCAAATCTTTTTGGTATAATTTTTGGAAGAAGTGGTCATTTGATGTATTCCAGATTACCTGCAAGTTGTTTTAAAACATATTTCCACCACACCAGCAATCTGATATCTCAGCACAAAGCATAAATGGCCTCTCTCTCTACAATGTTATTGGAGGAAAGGAGATATGCTGTATAACTGAATATGACTAATTTCCTTACTTAACATATTGGCACTTCAGAAACTACATTATCCTATCAAGAGTATTTTTCAGCCTTCACTCTACCTCGTTTAGCTGGCTGCTAACACATTCGTTTCAGGATAATGGCTGTTTTCCAAGCTCTGGAACAAGCTTTAATGTATCTTCTGAATCTGTTGTAATAACAATAACTAATTGAACAATAAGTTTTTTTTTGTAATTCAAACTGCTTACAGGTAGAGTTTACATCATTAGATATCGTTAAAAGAAGTGATTAGTCATGATGATGTGGTTGTATTAAGAGAATTTATTTTTCTTGCCTGTCTTTAATTATTTAGTTGAAATATTTGTGTTAAACAATTGCTGTCATGAAAGTTTGAAATCCTTTTGCAGGCTCCTTCCATTGTGTTTAAAAAAAAATTTGTAGATTCAAGACCTTGATCAATTGGGCTAAGGAGTGACAAATGGAGTTTAATTTAAATAAATGTGAGGTGTTGCATTTTGATTAGACAAACCAAAGTAAGACTTAACAGTTAATGGTAGGGTGTTGATGAACAAAGTGACCTAGGGGTGCAGGCACATCATTCCTTGAAAGTGGGGTTGCAAGTAGATTAGATTAGATTACTTACAGTGTGGAAACAGGCCCTTCGGCCCAACAAGTCCACACCGACCCGCCGAAGCGAAACCCACCCATACCCCTACATTTACCCCTTTTAACGTAACACTACGGGCAATTTAGCATGGCCAATTCACCTAACCCGCACATCTTTGTGACTGTGGGAGGAAACCGGAGCACCCGGAGGAAACCCACGCAGACACGGGGAGAATGTGCAAACTCCACACAGTCAGTCGCCTGAGTCGGGAATTTAACCCGGGTCTCTGGCGCTGTGAGGCAGCAGTGCTAACCACTGTGCCACCGTGCCGCCCACAAAGTAGACAGGGTGGTGAAGAAGGTGTTTGGTATGCTTGCCTTCATTGATCCAAACACTGAGTATGGAATTTGGGACTTCGTGTTGCAGCTGTACAAGACATTGGGGAGGCCACCTTTAGAATGTTGCATACAATTCTATAGGAAAGATATTGTTAAACTTGAGAGGATGCAGAAACTACTTAAAAGGATGTTGCTGCAATTGGAGGGTTTGAATTATAGGGAGAGGCTGAAGAGGTTAGGACCTTTTCCCCTGGACCATCAGAGGCTAAGGGGTGACCTTATCAAGGTTTATAAAATCATGAGCATGGGTAGGATGAATAGCCAAGGTCTTTTTCCTAGAGTGAGGGAGTCCAAATCTAGAGGGCATAGGTTTAAGGTGAGAGGGCAAAGATTTAAAAAGGATCCATGGAGTAATTTTTTCTCATTCAGAGAGTGGTGCATGTATGGAATGAGCCGCCAGAGGAAGGGGAGGAGGTCGGTACTGTTGGACTTTGGCTCAATCTACCAATTTAAATTTACTTTCTTCTATGTGTGAGCCAAGTCCTGCGTGTTCTTTTAAATGAAGCAATAGGAGAAGATATTCGGTCTCACACTCTTAATTTATTTTACACAGTAAGTGAACAAAGCATTCAGAGCTCTGGGTCTAAACCTCTTTGTCCCTGACAAACTACAAAGTGTGTCAGTTCAAAAAGTAAGACCTCGTTTTGTCCCTGCCCCAGTCTTTTATACAATAAAAAACGTCATATAAACACTGAGGTAGAATTATCTTCTGATTGGGTGTTAATCTGACTCCATTCCCCGCCTCCTCGCATTCCTAGCTGTCCGACCCCACGTGACCTTCTTTGCCCGCGAAATGGAGCATCACGTGACCTCCTCGACCCACTTCCGAGGCGCGAAACGGAACATCACGTGATCGCCCCGCACTCTTCCGGGTGCGAGACGGGGACGTCACATGACCGCCCCGCACTCTTCCGGGTGCGAGACGGGGACGTCACGTGACCACGCCCCCTGCTTGGGTTACAGAGTCACCACAGGGTTTTGAGTGCTGAATCCAACCAGAGTCACAGCCAGCCTTCTGTTTTTAAAGTAAGGAATATATTTACAAGTCCCCCTTTTGGTCTATACATCATATTCGCTCTCTGATGCATAGTCCTCCCTCCTTGCTAAAGCCATGGTTTCCGTCTCCATCTGTGACATCTGGAAAGATGGGGGAGCCTTCCCTTCAATTGCTGTAATAATTACCCTGTTTCACAAAGATCTAATACAGGGAATACAACAACATCCGCACAACACTATCACAATAATCATACCTCCGAGGGACATAAACACAGGGGCAATTAATCCCTTCCATTTCCCAAACCATGAATCAAACAGTCCTCCTAGAGGGTTGTAAATACCCAAGTGTTCATGCATTTCTTCAGACAAAATTCTTAGTCCTTCCAAGGCTCTGGTGACCGAACCATCAGGTGCCGTATTGTTGGGGATGAACGTACAACATTGATCTCCAAACATAGAGCACACTCCCCCCTTTTCTGCTAGCAACATATCTAAGGCCATTCTATTTTGAACTGTCATCATTGAGGTTGCTGCCAATTGTTCAGAAAGTCCTGCCACCGCATCTCTAGTTCTATTGGCGAGCCCAAGTACATTGTAATGTACATAATTAATTCGGTCAACGTTTTTATTCGGCGTAACTGGGAATAAAACCCCGATAATTGGGAGATTCTCAAACCCTGCTGCTATCTGGTCTGCCAATTTATATTCATCAGGTACACCACGGGGAACACCTATTGCATCTATGTAAGTGGTTGAGCCAGATGTGACATCAAACAAATCCCTATGAATTCGTGTATACGGATTTATTCCCTGTCGTCGTTCTCCCAAAAGGAATATGGGTACCCCTAACCTAACCATTGCACAGGTTCCAGACCAATCTGGAGGTAGACTAATATGCAGTGTTTTATCTCCACAGTACCAAAAAAGATCAGCTCTGGCCCAAACCATTGTGCTAGCGTTCTGCCGTTACATTAATTGTGTCCTGACACCAGTCAGTGGGCATGTCTACCAAGACAATATTTGACTTTTGAGCAAAACAAGTGTAATTATTGGCTCTTGGTGTAAACACTGGAGGCAACATAGAATTCTTTACAGGTAGGAAAATAGCACTTAATGTGGTACAATTTGGAGGGTCCGCTTGCATAGTGAGGGCCATCATACAGTGAAATCCGATTGGGTCTATGTTAGGGAACAATGGGGCCGGGGTAGTAAATAGGGTTGGCCTTGCTGAAGAACACGCGACGCAATTACTCATATTCATTGAGGTTGCAGTCGCTGTCATCCAGTCCAGCCATAAGTTCTTGTCCCCATACCCGGTAGCTAATTTAATAATCTCCCTTCTCGTAAGGTTGTTGTGGTCTATTACCACAACTCCTGAACTTGGTTCTACCTCCATACTTGTATTTTCAGTTTGTGGCTGGCTCGTAGGAGGGTCCACTAAAGTTACCTTCAATAATCCCACGTTATCCACTCCAGATTGATCTACACCTATTACAAGATAAAAGCTTCTGTCATCACTCTCACAGTAACTCTGTACCTCTTTTGGACTAGGATTAATATCAAATTTTGTCAGAGTTAACAAAAGTGGATTTTTTAACTCTGAGGAATGATCAAGTTGCCCCTTTGTCAGGCTCACATGGTCTCGAATGTTCCATCTATTATCCAAGGGTGATACCTCTTGGGGGTCCATTGTACCCCAGTCCATGTTAATACATTATCCCACGATGGGCATGGGTCATAGTAAATGGCATAAAAACAAAGGTATACATCATACTCCCTCCAGCTCCCTATATCTTTGCCACAATCAATTACTTCGCATAAATCAAACTGATATGTTGTACCATGATTTCTATCGTGTCTGATGTGTATCTGGCTCCTCGTCTCCCTTAAACATTTATCCGCCTCTTGTCCTACTACTCTTTTGTTCCTGGAACTTCCTCCCTCGCCTGTGTGTTTGTCCCTCGTGGTTAATACTCCTATTAACAGAAGCATAACACTTATACATAAGACAATAGCAAAGACTCCCAATCTTCACAGCCTAAGGTAATGTGGGCTGCTTATAGAGATAAACATTATGTCCTTTACACAACTTTGCTTAGAAATCTTGAGAACCTCTTCCCCCTTTTTCCAAAACCTTCTTCATACAAACATTAAACATTTAGGACCTTTCTACTCGTTTTCTGTTCTTGTTGGCGGTTCCGTGGCTGCACATTGGCTCCAATGGTACCAGCTTTCTCCTTTTCCCTGCAGTCTAATCGCATGAGATGTCCTCTCCTCAACCTTATAAGGTCCTGTCCACCTCGGCTCCGACCACTCCCGTTTGATCACCTTCAGCAGGACCCAGTCTGTAGTAGATGGCGCCTGGCTCTGTAGTTCCCCCTTTTCCGGTCCAACCTGTTTGGAGAAAGCTGACACCAAAGCTGTTGGTCATAGTAAGGTTTGTACCTTAGAGAGGCTCCTCCTCCCTCTAACATCTGTATTCCAGCTCCTGATTCCGGGAACTGCTGCCCTGTTGTCAGCTCATACGGGGTGAACCCTGTAATAGAGTTTACTGAGCTTCTAATGGACATTAAAGCTAAAGGTAGGGCATCCACCCAGCTTAATTTTGTTTGTGCACACACTTTTCCTATTTTTCCTTTTATGGACTGATTCATTCTTTCCACTTTTCCCTGTGACTGAGGATGGTACACTGTCCCAAACGCATGTTTCAGTCCTAAAGCTGCTTCAACTTCTTGCAGGTCCTTATTCTTAAAATGTGTGCCATTATCTGACCTGACTCTCTTTGGAAACCCATGCATTGGAATGTATTGGTTTATCAA
>NC_057730.1:4543149-4545655 GCF_004010195.1 Chiloscyllium plagiosum
CAGTTAATTCAACAATACCTGCCACACCTTCGTTTCCAAGCAGAATGCAACTGGAAGAAATATCCCATTGAGTCCCTTCTAAGTGCTGATAGAATGCATGCTGATAAATTTCATTATCATCTCTATCATAATATAAAGTAACATGAAGGGGATCTGCAGGAGGAGCATAGGGGTGCAGCATCTGAACCCAGGGTCGCCGTTGATTGTATAAAGACTGTATGCCGTTGTTTTGCCTGTCTTCGGGTTTGAGAAGTCCCCGGTATATATCTGCCCACTGCCCTTCTGCTGTTGGTGATGTGTCTGGTGATAACATCATTTGGGATCCAGAGTGAATCATTGTCATAGAACAGTTGACGGAATGGCCATTTGGAAAGGTCACCACCAGTCCGTCTGGTCCGCACAAAACCGAGACCCCGCATCTCACCAGCAAGTCACGTCCCATCAAATTCACGGGGCATGCAGGTGATGAAATATACTGGTGACGAAAGGTCTGTCCGGCCACTGATGTGATCAGTGGCGATGTCAAAGGCAGATTTTCTGGTTTACCCGAGAACCCTACTAACTGGACGCTAGAGGATGACATGCTTGACCGAGGTATATCACAAGTGATGGTAGAAAATCTTGCACCCGTGTCAACCAAAAAAGACAGATTCTTATCCATTACCCTCATTTGCATATAGGGGTCTGCCAATCCCACATGCACCTGGGTTCTCGGGCCCCGTCAATATTCATACCCCTGCCCTTCCAGCATAGTTTGGGGGGTACTGTCCTTGCACCGGGGCTGCAGCTGCATTTGGGACTTGATAAGGCTGAACAGCCTGTTGAAAAGGAGGCTGACTTTCACGGAGATACCGTCCTCGGATCAATCCCTGGCCTGCCTGGGATCCCCACAGCATGGGATAATTCCGTCTCCAATGCCCGGGCTGGCCACATTCAAAACAGGTGTTGGGTGGCTGACCTCTTGGTCCTCCGCGGCCCCTCCCTCTGCCACGCAATCCTCCGGAATCACCTATAGGCTTGCCCCCATAGTAAGAGTAAGGAGGCATCCAATCAGGTGTTGGGTCCAGACTGGGCAGTTTGTTTTGTGGCTACAGCTGCTGAACCATCTGATTAGTCGTCTTTTGGGAGGCCTTCCTAGTATCATTAGCCTTCCTTCTAGCCTCATCAAGCTGTAACTTCAGCAACTGCACTTGAGCTGACTCGTTGCTCTGTTTATCTTCATCCTGTTTTGTCCTGAAACGCTTCATGTGGTGCGTAAAGTGTTTCTCCCACTGTTCTATAGAACACCCTGGGATATCAGGATTACTCTCCATTGCCTCTTTAACGTCCTTAGGCATCCCTGACATAACAGCATTCCTAAATAACGTGGTCTGTAGCTGACCTGACCTTGGATGGCTCCCTGCAGTATCTGTCCACGTGCCCTTACACCTAGCCAAAAAGGCAGGCATATCCTCACCCTCCTTCATTGTGAGGGTGAGTGAGTGCATTGCTCCCGGTGGAATCGGAAATCTATCCCTCATTGCCCTTCCCACACAGGTGGCATGCTGCACAAACGGTTCTGAATCAGGTAGTAAAGTGGTCCCCGCAGACGCTTCAATCTGCTGTATTTTCTACATATTCAATTGCTTGCCCAACAATGTTCTCCAATCACCCATAGCTAACTTGTACCCTAAGTGTATATTGGCAAAATTTAGTCATCCAAGGCCCACCTCCCTCCATGGGTGGGGGCATTTTATCCAGGATGCAGTTCATAGCAGTAAATGTGAAGGGCTGATTAAAAAAAACCCCAAATAAGAGCCTCTGTAAATTAATGGCATTTGGTGGTGCTGATACTGTATGGGTTGTCGTAATGTGTCTCTTTGACGCAAGTCGTAACTTAGTTCAGGGAGGGGCTTCAGTGGAGGGCCTTGTTCAGTATGCATTGTGCCTTTCAAGGTGACCGGGTAGGTGTTTGGATCATTGTCTGTCAGGGATTCTTCGTCCTCAATATCTATACTACTTTTAGACTCCTCCTCATCCAATTTCTCTCTATCCTGTTCTTCCCTCAAATCTCTCCTTCTGTCTGAGAACCCATCATCCAATAACTGACCTGAATCATGTAATCTTCCCCTCTTTTCATTCTCAGCACTATATGGTGTTGAATGAGCATCTGGCTCCTGCACTGGAAAACATCTCCCCTATTTTAGCTATTCTTTACTGTGCATCATTGTCACCCTATTTGCTTCCTCCGCTTCCTTAACCCTCTGATCAACTTCTAATGTTAATTTTTCTACTTTTCTAATGCTTTCTTCTACAGCCTCCGCCAATCTCTGTTTTACTACATTGTACTCTCTTGTTCCTACTTCTCGTATGTCTAACACCCCTTCTTGAACATACATAAGTGGCATTTGTATTACAGGATATGGAGGCGGTGATTGTACCACAGGCAATTTAGGATATAATGGCGCAGATGGTCCTGCCTTTCCTATCTCCTTTGTCAAATCTGTTGTAAAGGTACCACCCACTC
>NC_057730.1:4546454-4559671 GCF_004010195.1 Chiloscyllium plagiosum
TGTTGGACTTTGGCTCAATCTACCAACTTACTTTCTTCTATGTGTGAGCCAAGTCCTGCGTGTTCTTTTAAATGAAGCAATAGGAGAAGATATTCGGTCTCACACTCTTAATTTATTTTACACAGTAAGTGAACAAAGCATTCAGAGCTCTGGATCTAAACCTCTTTGTCCCTGACAAACTACAAAGTGTGTCAGTTCAAAACGTAAGACCTCGTTTTGTCCCTGCCCCAGTCTTTTATACAATAAAAAACGTCATATAAACACTGAGGTAGAATTATCTTCTGATTGGGTGTTAATCTGACTCCATTCCCCGCCTCTTCGCATTCTTAGCTGTCCGACCCCACGTGACCTTCTTTGCCCACGAAATGGAGCATCACGTGACCTCCTCGACCCACTTCTGAGGCGCAAAACGGAACATCACGTGATCGCCCACCCTCTTCCGGGTGCGAGACGGGGACGTCACGTGACCACGCCCCCTGCTTGGGTTACAGAGTCACCACATTGTTTTGAGTGCTGAATCCATCCAGAGTCACAGCCAGCCTTCTGTTTTTAAAGTAAGAAATATATTTACAGTACAATTCTAGCATTTAACAGGCACCTGGATGGGTACGTGAATAGAAAGGTGTTTGAGAGATATGGGCCAAATGCTGGCAAATAGGAGTAGGTCAGATTGGAATGTCTAGTCAGTGCAGACAAGTTGGACCGAAGGATCTGTTTCCATGCTGAATGACTCTAATTTTTGGCATGAGCAGTACTATCTAAATGGTTGGAAGTGATCGCAACACCCATGAATTAGGAAAATTGACCACGATTCTTTACCAATTGCTTTCTAGTAAATGCTATTAGAATGTCCCTTTGTGACTGGACCCAAGTTGTACTATAATTACCACTTGCGTGCAAAGACCAGTAAATTTAAAAGTAATATTGCTATTTTTCTGAATGCACGAAGCACTGGACTCCCCTACAATGAGAGTGAATAAATTGAACCAATATTCTATAAGATTTTGAAGAGTGAAAGGTGACATTGTTGAAACATAGATGGTTTTGAAGAGCCTTCAAGATATTGTCTCCTTTAATTGGAATCTAGAGCACAGGATCGACACAGTCACAGGACAAGCTGAGATGTAAAATATCACAAAGAAACTGTTGTGTATCTTTGGAATTTTCTACCCCATGGGAGCATGGACACTCTATGAAGGAATCACGGGATATGGGGTGGAGGAGTGGCAAGAGAGTAGAGCTGACACTGAATAGTATAGCAGGTTTGAGGGGCTGTATGGTCTAAATCCTTTCCTTCTAATATTCTTGTATTCCCAATCCCTACCATTTCTGTCACACCACTTGTGAACAATGAGCATTAGAATGAAGTGCAGAGGCCATTAGCTGTTACATTACTGCCTTTTGTGGTACTGACAGCAGAAATGTCAGCAACTAAAAAACGTTTCTTGGACAGCACCAACCAAACCCATGACCACTTCCTTCTAAAAGGAGAAGGGCAGCAGATGTATGGTAACGTAACCACTTTCAAGTTCCCCTCCGAGCCACACACCATTCTGACTTGGAATTATATCACTGTTCCTTCACTGTTGCTGGGTCAGAATCCTGGAATTGCTTCCCTTAAAGCCATTGTGGGTCAACCCACAGCAGGCAGACTGCAACGGCCACCGCCACCTCTCAAGGGCAGCTAAGAAAAGGCAATATTCCATAAATGAATAAATTTTTAGAAAGCAGCCATTTTATAAATACTGCATGATAAAAGCACAATCTATTGGCTACAATTGGTGACTGATACCAATCTTTGTTCCCAGGTTGGGTGCACAGATAGCAGTGAATTCCCAGCTCAGTGAACCTGACCTGTTTTTATAAAATATAAAGGGGCTGCCACACTCCTGATGTTTTAGTCTGAGTGTGAGTTGTATTGGAAGTCTGGCCAGGTGTCCGAAAGAGCTGAGGAAGTTGGCATTTGACATAGAAGGCTGGGTGGAACACTGCCCCAGTGCTGTGTCCAAAAGTTAAAATGAAGCATGAATTATTTGACCAACCCTCATTCTTCCTCACCTGTGTTCCCCATCCATGCCTGGTAGAACCCTCTACCCATCCTATCGTCCCAAGTTTGCCTTGTGGCATTTATGCCCTTCTATCTACACCCCTTGGCCATTTACACCCTTGTAGCACCTTAAGTGCTTGCTTCCACTCACCACTATTTATCTCTTCATCTACAATGCCAACCTGTCTATTATCCACAAGTATCCCTGCATATAGAAGGAAATATAAAGTTCTGTTACTTGGTGTGTTCTGCAATATAGAACTTTATTAAGAAAAGAACTTTCATTCATCATTATACATTTTGACATATGTTGACACTTCTTAACAGGTCTTGATTGTCCTTGACAGTTCAACAATTCTTGACAAATCACTTTTTGACAATACCATGTTTCCTGGCCGGTCCCAGCTTTCCTTGGCAGGTCCGAGGAAACCTGGCAGGTGTCAACAAACCTTGTCATGTCTTTTACTGGTTTGATGGTTCCAAGGGATTTAAGAATTCCAAACCCCTTCCCACCCCAACCAAACAAGAGGGATGTGACCTCACTCCCATGGTGTCCTGGGTTTATATTCGAGTGGAAGCAGCTGATCAGTTTAATCACCATCAGTGTTTGTAAACAGTACATGCTTAACCCACAACCCAGTAAAAGTGGGAACGTCAGATTTGGGAATGTAAATTTCCAACTAAAAATTTTCCAACAATTTTTTTATGGTGGAATGGTTCACCAATGTGGTGAAAATCTAGGCCTAGTTGTCCTGTTTGAACATGATTTGCTATAATAGAAAATAGTTCTGTACCAACCCTAATACGCATCTGTCCCAGATCTGGTCCAGTCATGTTGAAGTCATTATGAACTGAAAAGCAGGCCATGCATTCCTCCTTATTTTTCCTGCTGCCCTAGGAAGCAAAGTTAAAAATGCCTCTCTATCTGATGTTGAAGTAGCAGTATTTTTAAAATCTTAATTCAGTGTCCCCCTTACTATACCTTTTATAGACTTTATAACACTTTGCTAACAGAGAGCGAAAAAGAAAATATATGAAGCACTTCTGCAATGCAGCATAAGAATCATATTTGTATGGTTATATAATGGACCTGCAACTAAGTCCCCTTGCACAGTTGCTATCAATATTGCTGTACACTTAATGGCACAGTAAGGGTTTTTGAAATCCTTGTTTTGATTGAACAAGCTGAAAATGTGTTGCTGGAAAAGCGCAGCAGGTCAGGCAGCATCCAAGGAGCAGGAGAATCGAAGTTTCGGGCATGAGCCCTTCAGCATTCCTGTAGAAGGGCTCATGCCCGAAACGTCGATTCTCCTGCTCCTTGGATGCTGCCTGACCTGCTGCGCTTTCCAGCAACACGTTTTCAGCTCTGATCTCCAGCATCTGCAGTCCTCACTTTCTCCTTTGATTTAACAAGGACATTTTCTTTCAATGAAATTTAATTGAATTTTTAACAAAGCAAACTAAAAACTGCAAGAACTGCGGATGTTGTTTGAAAGAAGGACCACTGAACCTGAAACATTAACTCTGATTTCTCTCCACAGATGCTATCAGACCTGCTGAGCTTTTCCATGAATTTCTGTTTTTGATTTTAACAAAGCAAAATTGGTTTTAAAAAAAAATACTGATAACTAGATTCCTTCTTTTGCTTACCTCATCAGTGGGTTGAAAACAATATTGTTGATAAGAAAGGAGATGAAGTTTTCACTCGGGTGTATAGTAGGGATCTAGTAGAGGCAGATTTCTCAAATCCTTTCAGTGGTTGAGTATGGAACCATGGTTTACTAAAGAAGTTGAATCTCTTGTCAAAAGAAGAAGGCGGTATATGTTAGGTTGAGACATGAAGGCGCAGTTAGGGCGCTTGAGAGTTACAAGTTAGCCAGGAAAGACTTGAAGAAAGAACTCAGAAGAGCCAGGAGGGGTCATGAATAGTCATTGGCAGGTAGGATAAAGGAAAACCCTGAAGCTTGGTATATCAGGAATAAAAGAATGACTAGAGTAAGATTAGGGCCAATCAAGGACAGTAGTGGGAAGTTGTGCGTGGAGTCTGAAGAGATAGGTGAAGTGCTAAATGAATGTTTTTCGTCAGTATTTACACTGGAAAAGGACAATGTTGTTGAGGAGAATACTGAGATACAGGCTACTAGACTAGACAAGATTGAGGTTCACTAGGAGGAGGTGTTAGCAATTCTGGCAAGTGTGAAAATAGATAAGTCCCCTGGGCCAGATGGGATTTATCCTAGGATTCTCTGGGAAGCCAGGGAAGAGATTGCAGAGCTTTTGGCTTTGATCTTTATGTCGTCATTGTCTATAGGAATTGTGCCAGAAGAATGGAGCATAGCAAATGTTGTCCCCCTTGTTCAAGAATGAGAGTAGAGACAACCCTAGTAACAAGAGACCAGTGAGCCTTACTTTGATTGTGGGTAAAGTGTTGGAAAGGTTATAAGAGAGAGGATTTAAAATCATCTAGAAAGGAATAAGTTGATTAAGGATAATCAACATGGGTTTTGTGAAGGGTTATTCATGCCTCACAAACATTATTGAGTTCTTTGAGAAGGTGACCAAACAGGTGGATGAGGGTAAAGCGGATGATGTGGTGTATATGGATCTCAGTAAGGTGTTTGATAAGGTGCCCCATGTTAGACTATTGCAGAAAATACGGAGGTATGGGATTGAGGGTGTTTAAGTGGTTTAGATCAGAAATTGGCTAGCTGAAAGAAGACAGAGGGTGGTGGTTGATGGGAAATGTTCATCCTGGAGTTCAGCTACTCGTTGTGTACCGCAAGGATCTGTTTTGGTCCACTGCTGTTTATCATTTTTATAAATAACCTGGATGAGGGCGTAGAAGGATGGGTTAATAAATTTGCAGATGACACTAAGGTCGGTGGAGTTGTGGACAGTGTGGAAGGATGTTGCAGGTTACAAAGGGACATAGATAAGATGCAGAGCTGGGCTGAGAAGTAGCAAATGGAGTTTAATACGGAAAAGTGTGAAGAAGTAACAGGAATGCAAATTACTGGGCTAATGGTAAAAGTCTTGGCAGTGTAGATGAACAGAGAGATCTTGGTGTCCAGGTGCATAAAAACTGCTGAAGTTGCCACCCAGGTTGATAGGGTTGTTAAGAAGGCATATGGTGTGCTGACGTTTATTGGTAGGCAGATTGAGTTTCGGAGCCACAAGGTCATGGTGCAGCTGTACAAAACTCTGGTGTGGCCGCATTTGGAATATTGTGTACAATTATGGTCACTGCAATATAGTAAGGATGTAGAAGCTTTGTGAAGGGTTCAAAGGAGATTTACTAGGATGTTGCCTGGTATGGAGGGAAGGTCTTATGAGGAAAGGCTGAGGAACTTGAAGCTGTTTTCATTGGAGAGGAGGTTGAGAGGTGACTTAATTGAGACAAAAAAGATAATGAGAGGGTTAGATAGGGTAGACAGTGAGAGACTTTTTCCACGGATGGTGATGGCTAGTACGAGGGCACATAGCTTTAAATCGAGCGGTGATAGATATAGGACAGATGTCAGAGATAGTTTCTTTATTCCGAGTAGTAGGGGCATGGAACGCTCTACCTGCAACAGTAGTAGACTTGTCAACTTTAAGGGCATTTAAATGGTCATTGGATAAACATATGGATGAAAATGTAATAGTATAGGATAGATAGGCTTCAGATTGGTTCCACAGGTCAGTGTAACATTGAAGGGCCTGTACTGTGCTGTAATGTTCTGTGTTCTATTTCAAAGGTGTCAGATGTGCACCTCAAATGTCATAACCTGCAGGGCTACAGACCAACGGTTAGATCGTGGGAATAGCCTGGGTGACCTGATTTCGGCAGATGTATTTGTGACAGGGCAAAAGGCCTCTTTCTGTGCCATAAATGTTTTGATTCTACAATGCTTTTGATACAATAGTTTAAAATATTCTAGCCATATTGGGGTCAATTTTAAAGATGAAAGGGGGAAACGAGTGTGGCATAAGCAAGCACCAGAGTAGGCAGTACCTCCAGGAGTCTGGGGAAGATGAGACTTAATTTCAATACATTTTATCTAACTCCTGGCCAGATCCACGGTCTGGCTGTAGGGTACAAGTAGGGATTCATCTACAGGAAGCTGCAAGTGGCAACAGATGAAAACTGTTCCCAGCATTCACTTGAAGAAGGCATGAGATGGGTGACAGTCTTGTCCGTTACTGGTGGAGCATGGAGGCATTTGTGCTAGAGAATTGGCTATCTCACTGGACTAATAGTCCAGAGTCCCAATGCTCTGGGTATAAGTTCAAGTTGTGGGTGGCACAGTGGTTAGCATTGCTGCCTCGCAGCGCCAGAGACCCGGGTTCAATTCCCGACTCAGGCAACTGACTGTGTGGAGTTTGCACGTTCTCCCCGTGTCTGCGTGGGTTTCCTCCGGGTGCTCCGGTTTCCTCCCACAGTCCAAAGATGTGCAGGGTCAGGTGAATTGGCCATGCTAAATTGCCCGTAGTGTTAGGTAATGGGTAAATGTAGGGGTATGGGTAGGTTTCGCATCGGCAGGTCGGTGTGGACTTGTTGGCCGAAGGGCCTGTTTCCACACTGTAATCTAATCTAATCTAAAAATCCCACCATATCAGACAGTGGTATTTAAATTCAATTAATAAAATTTAGAATTGACAACTAGTCTCGGTGGTTATGATTATGAAACTGTAGTTCACTGTCGTGAAAGCACATCAAGTTTACTAATGTCCCCTAGGGAAAGAAGACTGCCATTCTTACCCAGCCTTACTTAATGTGACTCCACACTCACAAAGGTGCAGTTGATTTTTAAAGACCTCTGAAATGACCCAGCAAACCATTCAGGCCATTCCTGATGAAGAGCATATGCTCCTCAGATGCTGCCTGAGCTGTGCTTCTCCAGCAGTACACTTTTTGAATCTGATCTCCAGCATCTGGAGTCCTCACTTTCTCCCACTCAGGTCAAGGGGCAGTTAGGAATGAGAAACAAATATTGGCTCTTCCAGTGCATTCACATCTGTTACGTAAGGACTTTGGAATTCTGGAGCAACCTTGCAATGCTGTTGCAGAACTTCTCCTCACTGGGCATAAATAGTATAGTGAGGGGGGTGATGAAGAAGGGCTGGGCAGGAACATCAGGACTAGGCAGAAGCCTCACAATTAGCCAGATAAATGTTAGAAACACATGCAAAGAAGCATGTAGACAAGACTGACTATCATCAGGTGGTAAAGTTTATGAATAGGTGTATCTCTGAATACAAAGTATTGTAGCATATTGACCGAATAAACAATAGACGCTGTTATGAAGAAGCTTGAGCCTAAAGATGGTTTGTGACCTTGTCTTCTTCTCAACCAGCCTGTCTTGATTCCAAACCTGTGGATGTGGGAATAAAACCACATTACAAAAGAATATTCCATGGAAGAATAATCGACACAGAGCCAGATGCAAAGACAGTGCGAGGTTTCCTTATTGGCCTGAAGGCACCTATTTCTGGCCTACAAGAAAATATAAAATATCTCAAACATCATTTGGACTTGTTCTGCCCTCAGCAGCTCTGTGCAGATCTGAAGAGACTATTTCCCCATTCAAACTGCCTGATGCTGCCATCTGACAATCTGCATGTTTATTGAACTACCCTGCTTAATCCCATAGGGCACACTTACCACCTCAAAAGAGAGTCAGAGAGTTGCACAGCACAGAAACATACCCTTTAGTCTAACCTGTCTGCGCTGACATCCTAAATTAGATATCCTAAGTTAACCTGGTCCCATTTGCTAGCATTTGGCCCATATCCCTCTAAACCCTTCCTATTCACATACCCATCAGATGCTTATTATATACCAGCCTCCACCACTTCCTCTGGCAGCTCATTCCATAAACACACCACTGTCTGCATGGAAAAGTTGCCCCTTACGTCCCTTTTAAATCTTTCCCCTCTCAACTAAAACCTGTGCCTAAACTAAAACCAAAGGTTTTGAACTCCCCTACTCTGTGAAAAAGACTGAGTGGGTTAATAACAGGACACAGAAATGGAATGGGGTGGGGTTAGTTAAAATCAGAATTGGAACTTATGAATACTAAAAGTAGAAATGTTAGTGGTACTGTGAATAAGCCTTCGAGAAATTTGCATTGCTTTGATATCGTGTTCTTAAGTCATGCTGACATTATCACCAACCCAGTTCGTTCACAGTAGCAAGGATATTGCAAACACAGCACTTATAGTTTGTACAATGTGACTTTTTGAATTACAGTCACAAATTAAAGAGAAGATCAGAATCGTGCTTTATTCCATATTACTGTCTTTGTTTTCCATGTTAACATTTGTATTGAAAGCAATCATTGTCTTTCTTTAGCCTGACCTGGCAGGCCTGCTCTGGAAAGCAGAAGGCGATTGTTGTTTGTGCAGAATTCCAGTTAGTGTGTGCTAATAGTGAGGGTTTTTATTTCTTAAACAAAAGTACTTTTCAGTCACAGTTTCCAGGAAGAAAACATATTCATGTAATATAAAATGGCTCTGTTTGTCAACTGTTGGAGTGTCATTAAATTGGTGCATGTTGAATATTAAAGTGATGTTTGTCGCCTTTTTATTCTGTTTTCCCATACAGTGGTTGCTTATGGAATTATAGTGGGTGTGAATATTGGAGATGTGTGAATGTTACACTGTCAAATTCAATGAATAGTTTACTAAATTTGGCTTTTTTACAAGTTTTTCATTTCATTGTGCTTCATGTACGTTTAGCTTAAAATCTTCTAATTCATAACACAGATAATAACTGAAAATGAAAGAGCTTATGTCAGCAATACAGTCAAAAAAAAACTTGAAATTTTCAATTTTTTTTAACTATTTTGTTTTTGGACTTTTCTTTCCTAAATAGCAAAAACTCTTTAATAAGGTATCATTCATCTAACTTGACAATTGCCGTCATCTGTATGGAATATAGTGTCTATAATAAAAGAAAGACTTATTTATACAGTGCTTTTCTCAATCACTAGGTGTGCTTTACAATGAATGAAATGCATGGTTTAATCACTTGCAATATAATGTAACTGCTGCATTATCAGCTAGGGTGAGATAGTGCTGTAGTGATAATATCACTGAATTAGTAATTCAGAGGCTAATGCTCTGATGTGAGTTCAAATGCCACTGTGGCATCTGACTGAATTTAAATTTAATTAATAAATTTGGAATTGAAAACTAATCTTCTTAATGGTATCCAGAGATTATCACCCCATCTGTATTATTGATGTCATTTTTAGAAGGAAATCTGTTATGCTAAACTGGTATATCTTACAGTAAGTGCTTGATACTTAACTGCCCTCTTAAAAGACCTAGCTAGCTACTCAGTTGAGAGAATTTAGGGATGAGTAGCAAAAGCTGACTTTGCCAGTGATGTCCTCATCGCATGAAAGAATAACAAACGTGAACCTTGAATAATTAGCAATCCAGTTTTGATGAAAATTCAGATCGTGCGGCACGGTGGCACAGTGATTAGCACTGCTGCCTCACAGTGCCAGAGACCCAGGTTCAATTCCCGCCTCAGGCAACTGACTGTGTGGGGTTTGCACATTCCCCCCATGTCTGCGTGGGTTTCCTCCGGGTGCTCCAGTTTCCTCCCACAGTCCAAAAATGTGCAGGTTAGGTGAATTGGCCATGCTAAAATTGCCCGTAGTGTTAGGTGAAGGGGTAAATGTAGGGGAATGGGTCAGTGTGGACTTATTGGGCTGAAAGGCCTGTTTCCACACTGTAAGTAATCGAATCTAATGGTAATCTAATCTGAAGTGTTAGCTCTGCTTCTCTGCACAGATATCTTGGTTTTCTGTTCTTAATAGTTGTAAAATATTAAGTGCTGATGTTTAAGGAGACTTGGATGCACTTGTGCAAAGGTTAGCATGCAGGGGCTACAAGCAATTAGAACAGCAAATGGCATGTTGACCATTTGCTTAATCACTCATAATCGAACACTTCAATGTCTTTTACCCACACCATTCCCATGACCCTGTTTGCCATTGGTAATCTGCCACTCTCTATCTTAAATATTCTCAAAGACTGAACTTCCACAGACTCCTGTGGCAGAGAATTCCATAAGTTTACCATGCCATGAGTAAAATAACATGCATCTCATCTCAGGCCTAAGTTGCATCCATCTTATTTTTTAATAGTGCTCTCTGGTTGAAGACTCCCCAGCCAGGGAAAACATCTACTCTGTCTATCTATTTAAGTATCTTATAAGTTGCAATGAGATCATCTCCCATTCTTTAAAACATTAGAGAATATAGACCCAGTTTGTCTGATGTCTTTTCCTTGCATATGTCACAAGCCTTCTGAAAATCGAAGTGTATCAGCTCTCCTTTATTAGTTTTGTTAGTAACATCTTCAAAAAAATTTCCAACAAGTTTGCCAAACTCTTTCCAATTTGCAAATCAGTGTTGACAATGCTTAATCAGATCACTTTTATCCAAATGTCTAACTATCAAATTCTTTATAATAGATTCTAGCATTTTCCCTAATACTAGTGTAAGGCTAACAAATCTGTTCTTCTGTTTTCTCCCTCACTCCCTTCTTAAAAAGCGGGTGATGTTGGTTACTTTCCAGATCATAGGAATCATTTCAGAATCTATGAAATTTTGGAAGATAATGCATGAATTACCTCTCTAGCCATCCCTTTCAACACTGTCAAATGTAAAGTGTCAGGTCCTAGGGTTATCATCTTCAGCTCCATTAATTTCTCTGGTTATCACTAATACAAACTTTCCTTCAGCCACCTCATTCTTAAACTAACAGCAGTTTTGCGCAGAATATATGTTCAAGGGAATGTAGCATCAATTCAGTAGAATGATAACTTTAGCCTTTGAACCCAGGTATGAGGAGTTATTTTGCAAACTGAGGTTGGATTCATTTTGATTTAGACAGCTCAAGGGTGGCTTAATTGGAGTTCTCAAAAATTTAAGGGAAACAAGTAACGTAAATGAGGACAAATTATTTCCACTGGTGAGGGAGATTCTGACAAGGAGCATGATATATTAGAATGATTAAATGTTCTATCCTTCTTCGATGTACCTTAATATGAATAAAGTCATAAAGCTAAATCCTTTGGAGATTCCAAGGTCTGAGAATAAACTGTAGGAACTGAAAAAAAAATCAGGAATTTTAGAAAATGCTGAACACACTCTAAGCTGGGCTACACCTATGGAGAGAGGAAGAGAGTTAAAGTTTCAGGTCAATGTACTTTCTCCAGAATTGAGTCAATGGGAGGTGAGCGTTGCCTAAGAAAGAATCAATCAAGCCTTAAAGGAAAAATAATGGAAAGATAATAAAAGAGCAAATGCAAAACACACTGAGATTAAATATTTGTTTCTTTCAAGAAAATAAATAGGCCTAACTGCAGACTGGCACAATTTGATGTAATTGCTTTGATCCTATAAATTGTTAGTCCATGAAATGCAAAGTTGAATATTTGAAGACTTTGAATAGATCATGTCATTTCTTTCTCATGTCAGTTTGACAATAAGTTTGGTGCGTAAACTATGGATGATTGGTGCAAAAATGTAAAAATTGTACAAATGGTGAATTTGTTTTTTAAAATTACCTGCTTTCTATTTGCATAATGCTATAACATTTGTTATTTGTAAGGCATAACCTTTGAATGTGTTTCCTGTTCGAAAGACTCTACTGTTTGAAGATCTATGGCTTATCATCTCTTTGGCGATTATTCAGAGGAAAGAAATGGAATGTTCTGAGGCAGCGTGTGGATTCCTGCTCATATGACTTGGATCAGGTGGTGAATTTTTCTGCTCCCTAACATTTTTGAGTTATTAGGGTACCAGAACATTAAATTGTTTTGACTACCACCTGCAAATTTTATATATAAACTGGATTATGATAGCAACGACAATCCCTTTAAATTTTCTTTGTATGCAGCTTATTTCAATGCACAGCATCTGTAAGTCTTTTTGTACAGCCATGACATCTTGGAGGATAGGATGGGATCATCTTGCACTGTATCTTCTCTACTGCTATGTGGTCACCACCCCATGCACCATTTAGAGCTTCCCAATGTTTTTCCCTCTGTGACTCCATTTCACTGTTTGAACATTGAGCTGATCCCTCAAAGAGAACTGAAAGTGCAGGAGGACAATTGTACAACTGTTATAACTTGGTCAGAGCTCCACCACAACCATTGTTGTCTCAGAGTTCTCAAACCCAGAACTTGAACTCATGACTCCTCTTGACCTCTATCTTGGGAACACACCTTATTTAGGCATTTTATGGTGTAGTTCATTCATGGGAAATGTAGGATCATAAAGCATTGACAAATTCATAGAAACATGCAAATAACACACAATGCTGGAGAAACTCAGGTAGCATTTGTGGAGATAGAAACAAAGTTAACCTTTGAATCTGGTATGACTCCTCTTCAGAACACTTCCACATAATGATAACCCCCCTGTGTGTAAAGTATGTTTTCCTAACACCCTCTCATATTCTGAGACCAATTTACTTTAAGTTTGTATCCTCTGCTTACTGACCCATCAGCAACTAGAAACTTTTTTAACATACTTGTCAAAAATACTACGCTGAAACAAATTGCTGAAATTACGATAGATTAGGGACAGCCAGCACGGATTTGTGAAGGGTAGGTCTTGCCTTACAAGTCTGATTGAATTCTTTGAGGAGGTGACCAAGCATGTGGATGAGGGTAGAGCAGTGGATGTAGTATACATGGATTTTAGTAAGGCATTTGATAAGGTTCCCTATGGTAGGCTTATGCGGAAAGTCAGGAGGCATAGGATAGAGGGAAATTTGGCCAAGTTGATAGACAACTGGCTAACCGGTCGAAGTCAGAGAGTGGTGGAAGATGGCAAATATTCAGCCTGGAGCCCAGTTACAAGTGGAGTTCCGCAGGGATCAGTTCTGCGTTCTCTGCTGTTTGTAATTTTTATTAATGACTTAGATGAGGGAGTCGAAGGGTGGGTCAGTAAATTTGCAGATGATACGAAGATAGGTGGAGTTGTGGACAGTGAGGAGGGCAGTTGTCGGCTGCAGAGGGACTTAGACATGATGCAGAGCTGGGCTGAGGAGTGGCAGATGGAGTTCAACACTGCCAAGTGTGAGGTTGTCCATTTCCAACCCCAACCTCACCATCAAACCAGCTGACAAGGGAGGCGCGGTAGTAGTTTGGCGCACTGAC
>NC_057730.1:4559921-4703008 GCF_004010195.1 Chiloscyllium plagiosum
CTTTAAGTGGCAATTGGATAGGTACATGGATGGGTGCTTAAGCTAGGACAAATGTTCGGCACAACATCGTGGGCCGAAGGGCCTGTTCTGTGCTGTATTGTTCTATGTTCTATTTCTGAAGGGATTGATAAAGAATCTGTTACATGAAGGATTTTTGTACATTTTGTATTTGGTGTAGGAGTTGAAGAGAGACCTAGGATTATACTGATACAAATCCTAAAAGATGGTGGGAAAGTTAAACTAGTTATTAGGAAAAGCACAATGGAATCCTAAACTCTCTAAACAGAGACATAGGTATAAAATCAAAAGTAAGGACATCAGTTACGTGAAGAGACAAGGGAATTTGGAATGGTTCTATTAAGAAAAGAGAATTTTTTTTTAAAATTCAGTAGAGACATTTAAGATTATTATAAATTACAAAATATTACACTGCATTGACCTATTTATGCAGATCTACGTGAGATTCCCTACACCTTACTGTATCCCACCCAGTCACTATATCTTTATTTCATTCATTTATGGCATGTTAGCATCACAGGGTCAGCATTTATTACTCACCCCTAAATGCCCTTTAGGTGATGGTGAGCCACTGTCTTAAAGCATTGTAGTCCACGGAGATAAGTGTGCCACAGATGAAAGTGAGGACTGCAGATGCTGGAGATTAGAGTGATGCTGGAAAAGCACAGCAAGTCAGGCAGCAACTAAGGAGCAGAAAAATCGATGTTTTGGGAGGCAGCATCCAAGGAGCAGGAAAATCAATGTTTCAGGCAAAAGCACTTCATCAGGAATGAAGGGCTTTTGCCCAAAATGTCGATTTTCCTGCTCCTCGGATGCTACCTGACCTGCTGTGCTTTTCCAGCACCACTTTAACCTTGACTCTGATGAGTATGCCACAGTTCTGTTTGAGAGAAATTTCTAGGATTTTGACTCAGACAGTGATAAATGATAAAGTTCTTCAGAAACGTGTGTGGTCAGGAGAGGAACTTGCAAGTGGTGATGTTCCCATTCATCTGCTGCCCTTGTCCTTCTAGTTGGCAGAGGTTATGGGTATGGAAAGAGTCTTATTGATTTACTGCAGTACCTCTTGTAAATTACTGCTGTTGTGATTAGTGGAGACAAATGTTTAGGGTACTGGATGGGGCTCCATGGAGTGGTTTGTTTTTTTTCTGGGTGATGTTGTGCTAATTAAGGACTGTTGGGGGCTGCAATTCTCCAGTCAAGTAGAGATTCCATCACACTCAGAACTTGTGTGTTGCGGATGGTGAAAATGCTTTGAGTTGGGAGGTGAGTTAGTCACTGCAGGATTCCCAACGCCTGACAAGTTTTTTTTTAGATTACTTACTTAGTGTGGAAACAGGGCCTTCGGCCCAACTAGTCCACACCGACCTACTGAAGCGCACCCACCCAGACCCATTCCCCTACACTTACCCCTGCACCTAACACTACGGGCAATTTAGCATGGCCAATTCACCTAACCTGCACATTTTTGGACTGTGGGAGGAAACTGGAGCACCCGGAGGAAACCCACGCAGACACGGGGAGAATGTGCAAACTCCACACAGTCAGTCGCCTGAGGCGAGAATTGAACGCGGGTCTCTGGCGCTGTGAGGCAGCTGTGCTAACCACTGTGCCACCGTGGTGTTGTAGCCACACTATTTATACGGCTGCTCTGATGCAGCTTCTGATCAATGGCAACTCCCCCACCCCTAGATGTTGATTTGGGATTCATCAAAAGTAATGCCGTTGAATGTCCAGAACCCATGGTTCCACTCTGTTGTTGTCTTCTTGGAGATGGGCGTAAGTGAGGACTGCAAATGCTGGAGATTGGAGACGAGAGTGTGGTGCTGGAAAAGCACAGCAGGTCAGGCAGCATGCGAAGAGTAGGAGAGTCAATGTTTCGGGCAAAAGCCTTTCATCAGATCTTCTTGGAGATGCCCATTATCTATTGAGCGCTTTGCAATTATCAGCGAGCACCTTTACATCAGACTGAATGTTGGAGGAGTGATCATTAATGAATCTGTTAATAATAGTTGGACCTCCGACATTACTCTGAAGAATACCAGAAAATCCCATGGCATGAGATAATTGGCTTCCAACAGGAACAACTATATTCTCTTCCATTAGTTATGATTCCAGTCAGCAAAGCATTCCTCCCTCATCTCCCCCCTCCACCCCCTTCCTCTCCATTGCTCACTCCATTGATCCCAATTAACTTCAATTTTGCTAAATCAGTCAACTGCTGCCTTAATGTCAAAGGCAGTCATGCTTGCTTCCCCTCTGGGATCCAACTCTTTTGCCCAGGTATGGACCAAGGCTGTAATCAGGTGAAGAGCTGAATCAGTGAGCAGGTTATTGTAAAGCAAGTGTTGCTTTATGATGCTGTTGAAAACTCCCTTCCATCATTGCATATGCTTAAAAGTAGAGTGATGGGGCAGCAGTTGGCGCAGTTGGATTTGTCCTGGTTTTTACAGACAGGACATACTCAGCCAGTTGTCCATTTTGTAAGCTGGATACCAATGTTGTAGCTATAGTAGAAAAGCTGATTTCCTAGTCAAGCAAGTTCTGGTGCACAAGGAGCACTACAGCAAGGACATGAGAAGAACCATGACTTTTTCTGTACCAGTGTCTATCTCCTTCACTTCCTAAACTAGTTTACCCTTGCTGTTCACCTCACCTGTTATATGTGTTAACAAGGTCCACATTCTCACACTGAGTAAAGTGTTTCCAGAATTCCTTTATTAGATTCGACAGTGAATATCTTATATTTGTGCCTCTAAGGACTTGTATCCCCATAAATTTACCTTCATTAGACTGCCTTATGGTGCTCCTCTCAGCTGATTTTCAGTTTGTTTCTTCAATCTTTTCCTTTTTGAAAAAAGTTATGGTTTGTTCCCCAAACAGTACTCTTGAAGTCTGATTTTCAAATGACTTACAAGGAATTGTGTTATAACAACATAGGATTAATCACACATTCAAAAACCAGGGATGAAGCTGGTGGGAGATTTAACACAATACACACACTGGCACATGGGTGTACAGAGAAGAAAGTAAAGAGGGTTATAATTGCTGAAAGAAACTTGCATAAATTTATATCATGAAGAGTCCGGTAAATCAGTGGGTTCTGGCAGAAATCCTTTTCATAGGAGCTTAATAGCAGATGAATGCAGTTGAAGATGCTGCAATGTTAGTCTCGTAAATGAGGAAATTATCATCTTCAGCAAAGCACAGGATTTTTTCTGTAAATTAGAATTTAGTCACAGTTCAGGATCTTTCACTATGCTTTGGGGCATGACAATTATCAAAACCCTACTTGATTTTAAAGACCCCTATCAGGCTACACTTCAATCTTCCCTTAAACAAAGACCCTTCCTGTTCAGTCTTCCCTGATACTTTTGATAAACTGTGCAAATGTTTTTGTGCTTTCTCCAATGGATCTCTGTTCTTTGTAATACAGAGATCAAACTGTGGTGGTTCAGTGGTTAGCACTGCTGCCTCAAATGCCAGGGACCCAGGTTTGATTCCAACCTGAGCGACTATCTGTGTGGAGTTTGCACATTCTCCACATGTCTGCGTGGGTTTTCTCCAGGTGCTCTGGTTTCCTCCCACAGTCACAAAGATGTGCAGGTTAGGTGGATTGGCCATGCTAAATTGCCCATAGTGTCCAGGGATGTGCAGGCTAGGTGGTTTAGCCATGGGAAATGCAGGATACAGGGATTGGGTAAGGGGGCAGTGAGTCTGGGTGGGATAGTGTTTGGAGGGGTTGTGTGGACTCGATGGGCCAAATAGCTTTTTTCACACTAGGGATTCTATGAATCCTCTAATTGAATAAAAATTCCATGTATGTTTACCATATATACTATATATGCTTTAAATTCTGTTCTTCTGAAGTAGATTCCAGTGGATAATTGTAGCTTTGTTTAAAAAAATGTAGAAATCTATATGTTGGAACCATTTATGCTTCTATGCCATTTATATTCCATTTTCCTGGGGGTAGATGGCACAGGAGTGCATCATTCGAGGGCGGCACGGTGGCACAGTGGTTAGCACTGTTACCTCACAGCGCCAGAGACCCGGGTTCAATTCCCGCCTCAGGCGACTGACTGTGTGGAGTTTGCACGTTCTCCCCGTGTCTGCGTGGGTTTCCTCCGGGTGCTCCGGTTTCCTCCCACAGTCCAAAGATGTGCAGGTCAGGTGAATTGGCCATACTAAATTGCCCGTAGTGTTAGGTAAGGGGTAAATGTAGGGGTATGGGTGGGTTGCGCTTTGGCGAGTCGGTGTGGACTTGTTGGGCCGAAGGGCCTGTTTCCACACTGTAATGTAATCTGTAATGTAATCTAATCTAATTCAGCTCCTCCATCATTCAGCTTCTGATTATGGCTTCAACTCCACACTCCTACCTACTCCCAACAGTCTTTGACTCCCTTGCTAGTCAATTATCTACATCTGCCTTCAAAATATTTAATTGCATCCTTCTTCCACCTATTAAAATTGACCACCTCATACTTATCTATATTGAAACTTGCTTGCATGCCCATCCTGTGGCTTTGTCAACATGTTCTTGTATGTCTCAGTCTTCCTTGGATGTAATAATACTACTCCATGTGTAGCCATTTGTAGATTTTGATGTAATGCTTTCAGCTCCCAAGGCTGCCATTGAAGGCTTTCTCAACAGTTTATCTGTTTTATATCCTTTGCATTACCTTGGTCTGGTTTTCCTCATACTTCAGATTTTTTCAAACATCTGAAAAAATGTTTGAAAAATGTTTGAAAAATGTCCCTTTTGAAATTCATATTGACTGTTCTTTAATTTTCCTCAGTTTTCTGAATGATTCCCTGTTGCATTTTTGAGTAAAGATTCCAGTATCTTCCCTGTCATCAATATTAAACTAATCTGTAGTTCAGTGGATCTGTTACATTTATCTTTTTAAATGTCCCCTTGTGCTTTTTCTTTGGTTCATTTGTTTATATGATTTTACTGAATTATATCTCTCCTTCAGTGTATTTTAAATTCATTCACAGCTGGAAAAGTAATTTACTGCACCCTTTGGACATTTGTGAATATCTAAACACAGGACAAAGGCTATCCATAATAATTAGCTGTGGGTTTTCATTGATTTTCAAATTGGCAGTAATTTTATCATGAGTCGTACCTGCCAGAGTACTGCAGGCTTACTAGAAAGAGGCCAAGACGTTCACATGTAATTTGAATAATGTCAGATACAGGAAAATTGTAATCTGACCTCCTCATTCCATCGTTATCCCATTCAAATGATTAATTATCTGTTGTCTTTGGCAGAACATTTGTTATAAACAGCTTAAATATAGAATCTGTAAATTACTGTAGTAGCCAGTCCTCTATATTAGTGTGTGTCAGACTTATTCCATTTGTCTAATGTTTATTTTCGAAAGCTTTTTTTTTAAACTAAAGGATAGCCTTTTATGTAACAGTCACATCTTCTATTTTTGCTTACAGTTGTTTATTGGAACCCTGCTGTTCACCATTCTACTCTTCCTCTTGCCAACTACAGCCCTGTACTACCTTGTGTTTACACTGGTAATGAGCTTTTGATGCACTTCAGTGAACACGAATGAAATGTATATCATTTGTGTGTAATATGTGATAAATCACCTTCTGTTTTTTACATAGTGGACCTGTTAAGTTGCTGTAGTTTATGTTTCAGCATATTTCTGTAGATTAAATCATGGTTAGAAATTAAATTACAGTATCTTTCTTAGACTGCATGTTACTTGAATCACATTGTAATATAAATGTGTATATTCTGTTCTGAGAGAGTTTTGTTTGAAACCTACCGACAGACTCAAACTCCTTGTTTTATTCCATTCTTCAACAGTTAAGGTTGGTGGTGGTTGTCGTCCAGGGTCTCATTCACTTGCTTGTGGATTTCATTAACTCTCTCCCATTGTACGCATTAGGACTCAGACTGTGCCGACCTTATAGGCTTGCAGGTACTGCTCCTACAGCTGAAATTGTTGGTTTTGTTCTCTAAGCAGAAAGTTATTGATAGAGCAATGCACTCGTGTTCAACATGCCCATTTATGGGCTTTTGAGTGGCAACATGAAGTATTTAGAGAGCCAGCGTTCTCTCCAGGGGATTGGTGATTTATGTGGGTAGAGAAAGTAACAATGTGACTTGAATCCTCATGAAGCAGGCCGAATCTAAAGCAGGATATATAAATTATAATGTTTAACTCATCTCGAGAGGGAATTAAAGATATCATTAAGAGAGTGAGATAGAAAGGCAGGAAGGACAATTTAAAAATCAGCTTTTAAAATGTTTTTTTAGTAATGTCACGGCATTGAAAATATACGTTATCCTGAGGGTACCATTGTTACAAACACCCAATGTCCACAAGTTAGGGCGGCACGGTGGCACAGTGGTTAGCACTGTTGCCTCACAGCGCCAGAGACCTGGGTTCAATTCCCGACTCAGGCGACTGACTGTGTGGAGTTTGCACATTCTCCCCGTGTCTGCGTGGGTTTCCTCCGGGTGCTCCGGTTTCCTCCCACAGTCCAAAGATGTGCAGGGTCAGGTGAATTGGCCATGCTAAATTGCCCGTAGTGTTAGGTAAGGGGTAAATGTAGGGGTATGGGTGGGTTGCGCTTCGGCGGGTCGGTGTGGACTTGTTGGGCCGAAGGGCCTGTTTCCACATTGTAATGTAATCTAAAAAAGTTTCCCCCCAAGACAAGATCATCCTGACTTTGAATCATATCGTCATCCCTTCATTGTCCTTGGGTCAAGATCCTGTAATTCCCTCTCTAATTGTGAATGTGCCCACACCACAAACTACAGCAACAAGGCAGCTCTTTGAATTCAATTATGGATGAGGCAACAAATGTTAACCTAACTAAAGACACCACACCCTGTAACTGAATAAAAATATAATACAGCAACTTCATGCCTTTAACTGATTCCAGTGCTGAGGTTTAGTCTAACTTATGCGGGAGTAAGACATACAGCAATTTCCACATTTAATTGCACGGACTCCAGAAGTTGATGTCCAATTTACTTGTTATCAACAGTGAGGGTTGTAGCTTTACCATTGTTAGTACAAAATGTGGACTACTGGTTCTGCATTTTAGATGTTTCTCTGAACAACCAGGTATTTCAAATCAATCATAGAATCCCCAGAGTGTGGAAGCAGACCATTGAGTCCACAGCGACCTTCTGAAGACCATACTACCCAGACCCACCATATCTATCCTATCCCTGTAACCCTGCATTTCCCATGGCTAATCCATCTAATCTGCACGTCCTCCCGTGACACTACGGGCAACTTAACATGGCCAATCCACATCTTTAGATTGTGGGAGGAAACCGGAGCACCCAGAGGAAACCCACGCAGTCACCAATGGGTGCAATCAAACCCAGGTCCCTGGCACTGTGAGGCAGCAGTACTAACCGCTAAGCCCCCATGCCACCCAAATACTTTTAAATATAAGTTCATAGGTACTTCCATCGACACAATTTTACACATCTCTACCAATTTACTGATCTTTCTGTCGAGATGAAATTCTGTTTTTAAACTTCTATGTGTGATACTATGATTAATGTTTCACACTCCAAGATATTATTTCTTTGAAATCCAATATTATTGCTGACAATCATTAAAATCTCCATTCGCAGCATTCAACCAAGCACATTGGACTGTTGTAAAGTACTAAAGATTTTTTAATATATAACCAGATTGATATTTGATAAAACCCTAAAGGATTCTTCTTTCACAGAAGATTTTTGTGATATTCATAATTTGACAAATGCATTATGCAGCAGTTAAATGTTGCTATAAAATCAATGCCACATCAAAATATATTCTGCATCCTTTATTGTATGGAAGTGAAAATTTGTAATGTATCTTTTTGTCCTTTATCTGCAGCTGGTGTTAAGTTTAAAGTTTTTCAGACGATTGCTGACAAACCTCTTCACTTGTTAATGCAGGTACAGTGATATCAATACTTTCATTGCGACTGAACTTTCTCTTCAATGACTAACTTATTTGCCCCACAAAAAAAAATCAAATTGCTGTAATCATTTTAGGATTGCAGTGGTTCCACATTTTGTTTCCTATCAAAAGCTAAAAGGTGGAGCAGAATTTTCCCATGGCTTCAGCCATGTAGACAACGGTCATCGAGATGTACCGCACGGAAACAGACCCTTCAGTCCAACTCGTTCATGCAACCAGATATCTCAACCCAATCTAGTCCCACCTGCCAGCACCCGGCCCATATCCTTCCAAACACTTCATATACCCATCCAGATGCCTTTTGAATGTTGCAATTGTACCAGCCTCCACCACTTCCTCTGGCAGCTCGTTCCATATACGTACCTCCCTCTGCGTGAATGTCAGTTAGCAATGTGGCTTTCTTTCCCTCTCTCCCTCTCTGTCCTGCAATGACCTCACCATGTGCTTCCTTTGTCTGTTCCTCTCCCTTTTAACACTGCCGTTGTTTTGACTTTGAAAAAAAAAGTTCCAAAACAATGCAACAACATATAAAAAAGTAATTGCTGCTCCTGGAATTCGAGGAAATCACCTCCAACACCTAAAATACCTCAAAAAGGGAGCAGCTGTTGCAGCCAGAAATTTTTCTCATCCTCCATCTTGGATTACCCAGTGGTGTGAAATGAGTTGAAATAAAACAAAAATGAAAATTTCTTGACATTAACAACAAAACAACTTCCTAGATTTCCTCTTAAGGTTTCAGTGGCGAGGTCAGAATCTTGCTTTAAGTAGTGCCTACCTTATTTCCATGCATTTGCATCTTATTAGTTTCCCAGCTCACTTGTTTATATGCAGCATGTAATTCTCCCCTGCTCTCCTGAGAAACTAGAGGGTAACAGTTGCTGACTTGAACATCCAAGCAGTTACCAAATGGATGCAGCTTACCACTTCCTCTTTGCATCTACATTATAATATTACATCCACTATACTTTTCTTGAATAGTATGTAATGGAACCAATGATAGACAGTTTAAGTGAGCGGGCAAAGATCTGGCAAATGGAGGTGATAAATATGAAGTCATCCATTTCGGTAAGATTAACAGTAAAAAGGATTATTATTTGAACAGTAAAGATTTGCAGCATTCTGCTATGCAGAGGGACCTGGGTGTCCTTGTGCATGAATTACAGAAGGTTGGTTTGCAGATACAACAAGTAATTAAGAAGGCAAATGGAATTTTGTCCTTCATTGCTAAAGGAATTGAGTTTAAAAGCAGGGAGGTTATATTACAGCTTTATAGGGAGCTGGGCAGGCTACACTTGGATTACTGTGTGCAGTTTTGGTCTCCTTACTTGAGAAAGGATGTACTGGCACTGGAGGGGGTGCACAGGAGGTTCACTAGGTTGATTTCAGAGTTGAGGGGGTTGGTTTATGAGGAGACACTGAGTAGACTAGGATTATATTCATTGGAATTTAGAAGAATGAGGGGGGATCTTATAGAAACATATAAAATTATGATGGGATAGATAGAAGCAGGGAGGATGTTTCCACTGGTGGGTCAAACTAGAACAAGAGGGCATAGCCTCAAAATTAGGGGGAGCAGCCTTAGGACTGAATTGAGAAGGAACTTCTTCCCCCAAAGAGTTGTGGATCTATGGAGTTCCCTGTCCAGTGAAGAAGTTGAGGCTTCCTAATTGAATGTTGTTAAAGCTAAGATAATTTTTCAAACAGTAAAGGAATTTAAGGGTTATGGTGAGAGAGTAGGTAAGTGAAGCTGACCCCACTAAAAGATCATCCATTATCTTATTGAATGGCAGAGCAGGCTGAAGGAGCCAGGTGGCCTACTCCTGCTCCTTGTTGGTGAATATAAGAACATGGCCTTGAATGCTTCATGGATGGTGTCCTCCTCCACCATTCATTCACCAAAGTTAGTGACATCAACACCACATTTGCCATCTGACGAGCTCAGGATCCACTTCAGTCCTTAAAGACTTCACGATGGAGCTCAGACATTTTTGATTTCTGTGCTTCTGGCAGGCCAGTTTACACAGAGGCTCACAGTAATTTCATGCATTTTCACAGGGTGCATTATGGTTCTTGGCTTCATTTCTTTGACCTGACTTCAATGCTGCCAGTCCCTCTGGATTGGATAGCTTTTTAACCAGCGGGCAGGAAGAGTCATAATTGTGAAGGATAAACTGAAGAAGAGCTATTGATTGGAGGCACAGCAGGCAATACTGAAGTTGATAGTTCATGAGCCTAGGTGAGGTTTGTGAGCAGCCACAGTGCTCGTATGAGTGTGAGATAACAGAGAGAGAGAGCATGGTGACATTTACTCTTACACAGCCTTTTTCCTGTGCTGTCTTACAGTCACACCCTGGAGTTAGCACTGACCCAGGCTACTGTCTGTGTTTGGTGCTTTGGTTTCCTCTGGTGGTTCACCAGAGAGAGCATGACCCTCCTCTCAAGAACCGCATCCACAGGGGACTTCAAGTTCCTATTGGATAGCAGACAGCCACCTTTCAGTTTCATTTTAAAAATTTCACTTTCTCAAGAGGACAGTGTGTGAGGTGGTTCCTGGCTTGCAGCACTGAAATGGTGTGCAGCGAGGCTTTACATATGGTGCAAGTGGCTTGTACAGCAGAAGGTCCTGGTAGCGACAGAAGTTTTGCAGCTCTTGCTTCATTATTGCACAAGGAAGCCAACAGGCTAGATACATAATTAATGAGCTGAGCAGCAGAAGATATGTGAGAAAGGTCGCTGTCAGCATGAACAGAACACTGACGTAACGTCCCCAAAAATAACACCTGGCTTACTGAGGGACAATCCAGCTTGTCGTTTCATGAATTTTCTATATGCAGGAATGATCTGTTTGTATATTATTCGAATTTGATTTCAGCAAGATCATTATTTCGAGCTCTTCCTCTAACTTACTCTCATGATTGTTGAAATGCTTTTGTCACCCGATTTGATGATTTAACACGCTGCACCTGAGTCTCACTCTTCACAGACAACTCAAACAAAGCTTCATGTCAACACTAAATCCCACCTCCGCATCAACTCAAGTCCCAGGCAATTTGCTTTAGCTTCCTATTCTTCAGTGCATTCATTGCTGCCTTTATCCCTCTGGAGCCTAGCCGAGCGTGCCTCTGCAATTCATTTCTTCAGCTTTTCCCTGCCATTCTCCTATTTCTGGCCCATTTTCTTGTACTCTCTATCCCTATCTATGTTAAGGTGCAAGGCTTCAGTTGTAGTGTTTACCCCTAAGTTGTCCAACTTTTTTTACCCAAGGTAAACGTCTGCTGCAGTCATCAACATCAACCCTTCCCTGGAAAATGTGTGGTTAATTTTACTTTTGTAAATCGCTTTTAACAATATTATTATATTATTGTTTTTCTGTAGCTGTTTTTGTCCTGCATGTTATGAAAGCTTCGTAGATACATCATTTATTGTAGGTTAAGGTAACCTTCAGTCTCATTATCTGGGAATTTGGACATGGTGTTTAAAAAAAACTCCTTAGTCATAAGTCAGCCACATTGAATCAGTATGTTAACCCTGGGACAACAGAAAATGGAGTTTATTTGGACATCATTCACCCACATCAGGCAGTGTCATTTAAGTCTTAGTGGATATGAAATTAATGGATTGAGCCTCTGATTTTATCTCCGAATACTCGTGTTTTGCATTCTCCAAAGTTTTAAACTGGAGGGAGAGATATTAAATGTCAGAAAAATAGACTTTACAAATTATCAAAGTGGAAAAAGCTGTTTCAGTTTAGTAATCAGTGCTGTTCTAATAACAGATTAATCCCCTGACCTATGGGATGATAATCAGATATTACAGACTGCCAACTTACAGCTGTTATCCGAAGGACTCGTGGACAACACTGTGTCAGAAACTGTTCCTTGGGGAGCTGGTTTATCCCTGGAAACACAAAACAGAGAAACAAGACTGAGAAAATACAGCCATAAAGCAGCAGTCCTATGAATATGTCTATGTCTAATTGCCTACATTACGTCTGCATTGCCATTTGTTTCAAAGAGGAGAGGTTACTCTTTGATTATTTTTATTATAAAAGTTATAAATTTGAAATCAATGATTGTTGCTAGTGCCAAAATTATGCTGCAAAATTATTAGTAGATTGACATAGTTTGTTAAATATCAAAATTGAGAAAGCTTAAAATGTCATTTGGGATATGAAGCAACTGTGTCTCAAATTACAATTTCACACTTTTACCTCTTTTGTTACAGCAAATGCATTTCCGGTCCCTATATATTGGGTGCAATTTTCAAGTTCTGTAAGAATGCTTTTCAATTTGCTGTAAGCTTGAAGCATTATTGTACTGTTTTTAGACGGATCACTTTTTATACTTTATACTTTCTGTTTGTGTTTTGTAACATCCTCTGCCTTAGTACCTTAGTATAATTTCTGAATAACATGCTCATTTTCAGTGAACAGCCATACCTGCATCAGTTTCATATTGAGCCAAATTGATGCACTCAAATCTAAATTGTAGGATATTATTTTTGTGTTAATTGCAGAGGAAGTTAAAAGGGAAACTCCATACATTTTTCTGATTTCTGTCAAATGTTCAGAACTTTATTGCCCTGTTTGGTGGAACAATCAAGCTAAGTATTTGATATTTTATATCTCACCATTGTTGACAATATTGTTTTCCAGGGATTCACAAGATTAACCTTAGTAATTTTTTAAACTACGATATGCAATGCCTTTAAACTATGTTTCTGTAACTTATAAAACACTCTATTTTAGGTACATTACCATATAATTCCTTGTGTTCATTGAGTTGCCTAAGGTCAATTGGGTACCCATTTTTCTCAAAGCACTTAGAGTCATAGAGATGTACAGCATGGAAACAGACCCTTCGGTCCAACTCGTCAATGCTGACCAGGTACCGTAAATTAATTGAGTCCCATTTGCCAGCACTTGGCCCTATCCCTCTAAACCCTTCTTATTTGTATATCTATTCAGATACCTTTTAAATATTGTAAGTATACCAGCCTCCACCACTTCTTCCAGCTTATTGCATACATACACCATTCTCTGCAATCCTTTTAAATCTTTCCCCTCTCACCTTAAACCTATGCTAGTTTTGGACGTCTACAAAATCTGTTCATTGGCAAGTTTCTGAAGGATTCTGAACAGAGTTAGAGAACAGGAGTATCCAACAAATCATAATACGAAACATCACGTTGTCCTGATTTCCCTGAAAGCATACACTGTAACGGTGGAAGTTTGTACAACATTGTACACTGTACTGTGTCTTGGCACAAAATACCTGAGAGACCTTTCCTGGAAATCTTTCTCACTTAATGTAGCTTCACCCCTCCCTTTGCTCTTTGAATGGCTGTAAACTGCTCAGAGGTTTTTGGCGGATTAGAATTATCTTCTCTGAAATTATGTTTCTGATGTTTATTGGCAACATTGTTTTCTCCTCACTGAGATCAGCAGTATATTTTTTTGTATCTGTGAATGCATATTCATGATATTAGAATAAGTTGCATCACAAATTGAAAAACTTCTGCAGTTGCTTTTTTATGCATTCTGTTCCAAATATGGGTGAATGATGGTACAGTGGTTGCACACTTTGTAATTTTTATGCATAAATCAGGACTTGAAAAGGAAATAATGGTTTTCCACAGACCCCAATTTCTCTGGTGATGTTGTGCTAGTTTTTATATTCTGGGATTCTTAGAGTTTTCTCATAACTCTCCAGAACAGCATAAATTCCAGGCTATATCTGTGATGGAAAATGTTCCTCATTCTCCATAGAGTCACAGATGTACAGCATGGAAACAGACCCTTCCATGCAATTTGTCCATGCTGACCAGATATCCGAACCTAACTGGTTCACAGTTCGATTCTCCAGCATGTCGAGAGTAATAGGCGTTTCATCCAAGTTTCCAAGACGTACAGCATGGAAATGGACCCTTCCGTCCAATTCATCTGTGCTGACCAGATATGCTAACCTAATCCAGCCCCATTTACCAGCACTTGGCCCATATCCCTATAGACTCTTCCTATTCATATACCCATCCAGATGCCTTTTAAATGTTGTATTAGCCTCCACCACTTCCTGTGGCAGCTCATTCCATACATGCACCTCCCTCTGTGTGAAAAGTTGCCCCTTGGGTCCTTTTTTAAATCTTTCCCCTCTCATCCAAAACCCTCCACTTCTGGACTATCCCAACTCTTGCAGCATTGTTGCTTTACGAATTATGCTTCTCTGGTTTTTGCAGAGGGACAAGTGTATAAAAAATGATTAATTTAGTGAATAAAATCCGATCTGATGTCATTTGTATGTTTGTTTTTCTTCAGAAATATTTGCGTTCACAATTTTATTAGTTTCAGGTGAAATCCATGAAGATGAATTGCTGTGGCACGTCAAAACTATCTAACTCATTTAAATATCGAAGCAACAGCGACGTTTAATTTGGCACCACCAAGATAACAACTTTAAAGAACATTAGTCAACATTAGTGAGTCTGATGCTGAACCAATTTTGTGTAATATATTCATACGGACGTCAGGCCACCTTACTGTAAACTTACTGCTAGCTGAATGTTTCCCCATAAAACAGTTGTACTCAGTTTATGGCATAACGTTTTATAATTTTAATTTTGGTTACATTTCGTCTAACTCTTACAGCTACCGGTGCATTTTTCAGTCTAGCCACAAGACTACCTTAATCTTTAATTGGCTTGATCTGTGGTACCCTGTCTCTTTGAAATATATTTCAAAGAAAATGCAAATTGGTTTCAATATTAAAATTGATTTTATTCTTTCTCAGCACCATTTTTACTACTTTACATTTTCACTATTTATATCCAACCTTCTTTTATTGTTGTATGTTGATATCTCATGCCAATTGCTAATTATTTAGTGTCTCTTACATCCTAACCTGCACTATAGAGGAAGAAAGTACATGGTGCAAAGATGCCCTGAATTTTGTCAGTCACCATTAGCACTGCTGTGAATGTGTTGTTGCATTACAAGACTTCCTTGTCCGACCCAAAATAAATGATCCCATGCTACATTCAGTACCCGTATGCTAGATGTCAGTGTGCAGTGCTGTGTTTACAGGTTAAAGTAACCTGCTCTCCACATACCTTTTTAAAGAGCAAGCTGTTTTATCCAACAACTAATTTGGTTTTGGTCGGCTCCAGTTTCAGCTGAAGGGAGAATAGAATGGACCTGTAAACTTCAGTCTGTTGCAGATCTGTTAAACAAAATTATGGGAGCTGGAAATCTGAAATAAAAACCAAGTTCTGAATACTCATTTCTGGCTGCATCTATGGAGACAGAAACAATACGAATGTGAATTCTTCGGGACT
This sequence comes from Chiloscyllium plagiosum, assembly GCF_004010195.1. NCBI lineage: Eukaryota > Metazoa > Chordata > Chondrichthyes > Orectolobiformes > Hemiscylliidae > Chiloscyllium > Chiloscyllium plagiosum. The sequence goes on from NC_057730.1 coordinate 4,575,234, forward strand.
GAAGGAGAGTCCTAATAGAGTTGAAATGCGAGATGGATTTTTCGAGAAGTGGCTGTATCGTGCATGTCGTCACTCTGGGCCTTGTTTTAGAAAGCTGGGAGCACCATGTTTATGAGAGAGGATTCTGCGCAGAAATGAGGAACTGTTCTACCTTCCAGTGGTTCTGTAGTAGTGCAGAACAGCCAGTGGAAGCCAAACCACATCCCTCTCTTTTTACAGCAGTCAGCTGCTGTAATCTGAAGGGTGAAAGATCTGACAGCTGCTGTCAACTGTAAGTACATTGGGTGTGTGTGATATTGGGCTGCTGGGTGGGTAAGGTGTGAAATGGGTAGGGCGTTGGGGAGTAGGATTATCAGCTGAGTACAGGGTAGGATGGTAGGTAGGACTCACTGTGTAGTGAGTAAATGGGGAGGTAATGGGCATTCTTGCTAGACTATTAATCCAGAGACCCAGATAATGTTCTGGGTTTGAATCCTGCCATGGCAAATGGTGAAGTTTGAATTCAATTTTTTTTCAAAATCTAAAATTAAGAGTCTAACAATGAACATGGGACCATGGGGAAAACTTATCTAGTCCACTAATGTCCTTCAGAGAAGAAAACTGCCATTCTTATCTGGTGTGGCCTACATGTGACTTCGGACCCACAGTAATATGGTTGACTTTTAACTGCCCCCTTGATAAATAGGGTTGGACAACAAATGCTAGCTTACCCACAGACAGCCACATCCCATGAATGAATAAAGAAATGCCAAATAGGTGGTGTTGCAAGGTGGAAAGGTAAGTATTACAGTATGCAGTGTTTAGGGTAAGGTCAGGAGTTTAGGAGAAATCGGGCCCAAGGCAGGAGGAAGGATTGGAGCTGGTGTGTCGAGGGTCAGAAGGGTTGGCAATGGTGTTTGAACATAGAGATCATAGAACAGTATAGCCTGTACAGGCCCTTCGGCTCACAATGTGGTGCCAAGCATCTATCTTGCTCTAAAATCAACCTACCTACACACCCCTCAATTTCCTGTCATTGATGTGCTTGTCCAGCAGTCACTTAAATGTTCCTAATGTCTCTGACTTGGGTCTGGGTTTGGTTGGGTCTGGTGGCAGGGGTGGTCACGCCAGTGGAGAGGGGTCCTCACAGGTGTCAGATCTGGGAGGCATGGTGAGGGAGCAGGAGGCTCTAGGAGGGTATGGTCCGAGGCGGTATCAGGTCCCTGAGGTGAGTGATGTCAGGTCAGCATCTGGAATGTAAGTGAGTTGAGGGAGGTATAGTTGAGTGAATGGAAAAAGTAGGGGTCTACTAAATAGTTAGTCTTACAGACCTATAACACAGAACAAGGCCTTCAGCTGCCTGAGCTTGCACCAGCCAAAAACAAGCAGCAAACTATTCCAAATCAGATTTTGATTAGATTAGATTCCCTACAGTATGGAAACAGGCCCACGGAAGGGTATCCCATCCCCCCCACATTTACCCCTGACTAATGTACCTAACACTATGGGCAATTTAGCATGGCCAATTCACTTAACCTGCACATCTTTGGATTGTGGGGAGAATGTGCAACCTCCACACAGACAGTCACCCGAGATGGAAATTGAACCCAGATCCCTGGCGCTGTGAGGCAGCAGTGTCTTTGCCACCCCTTACAGGCAGTAAGTTCTACATTCCCACCAATCTCTGGATGAAAAAGATTTTCCTCACATCTCCTTTAAACCTCCTGCCCCCACCCTAAATCTATGTTCCCTGATCATTGATCTATCCATCGGGGGAAACAGTTCCTTCCTGTCTAACTTACTCAGGAGTTAGATTATGTACTTAATAATCTAACTGTTCAGTAACTACTTTACTTGATTGGAACCATCCAAAGTTTCTAATTTAATATTCAGCTTCCCAAATTAGTCTAGTCCCATTTACCAATACTTGGCCCATATCCTTCTAAATCCTTACTATTCATGGACCCATCCAGATGCCTTTTCAATGTTGTAATTGTACCAGCCTCAACTACTTCATCTGACAGCTCATTCTATACACACACCACCCTCTGCGTGAAAAAAATTTCCTCTTAGGTCCCTTTTAAATCTTTCCCCTCTCACCTTAAACCTATGCCCCCTAGGTTTGGATTCCCCTACCCTGGGAAAATGACCTTGGCTATTCACCCTATCCATGCCCCTCATGATTTTATAAATCTCTATAAGGTTATTCTCAGCCTCTGACATTCCAGGGAAAATCACCCCAGTCTATTCACCCTCTCCCTCTCGCTCAAACCCTCCAACACTGGCAACATCCTTGTAAATGCAGGAAGGTGGGGCACAGATCAGCTTGACGGTAACTAAATGGTGGAACAGCCTTGAAGGATATATGGCCTCCTCCTATTCCTGTAGATTGAAAATGTGTCTCCATTTGGAAATGCTGAGATGATTAACTTAAAATGCATGCTTTCAGAATCTTCCTTTTACTAACTCTAGGCAGATAAATTTAAATTCTAATGGTTCTGGAATGTATATTGGACTGTCTTATTTCTATTGTTTTGTACTGCAACTTCTGAAGAACAAAATGTAATCTTCATTTTTTTTGAAAAAGATTTTTACTTTTTACAAATTATAAAATTACAAAAAAAAACCAATCTTAGGATACAACAGTAACAATAAACTACCGACTACTTCACAAAACAAATCAAAACTACCAAAAGGAAAAGAACAATCTTTCCACACTACAATTCAATAAATAATTAGACATAATAACTTAAATGAGTTTGAATTGAGCTAAACTAATTTAACTTACACAACTCAACACCCACGACGGAAGCTCCCATCATCAGGAGCATCAGTTAACACACCCATATTTATTCTGGTTTCTTCTTCTCAGGGTCCTCAGCTGGCAAATCCAGTCTTCATGACTATAAAAAGGCCCTAATCAGTACGGCTGACGAATCTCCATCTATGTAATTCAAAAGGGCCACCATGTTTTATAAAAAAGTTGCCATTTTCTGGTGCACCACACTTGTAAGGAAGTCTAAGGGAACATGCTCCATCACTAACCTATGCCACCCTGTAAGGCCGGGGAGGTTTCAGAGATCCAGCTCATCAGAATATTTTTCCTAGCACAATATGTCAGAATGTTGAAACGTTTCTTCCCATGCTCATCTAGCAAAGGCCGATTCGGTAATCCCAGGAGGAGGGATACCGGATCTGTCTTCCGTCCCCAAGAACCCCTCCAACACATTTGCTATGGCAACCCAATATCTACGAATCTTATGGCACAACCACAAGCAGTGTGTGGGCTTACCAATGTTCGTTTTGCATTTAGGGTGCTTTGGAAATGCACCTTTTTTAAATTTTGTTGGCCACTCTGGGGCCAAATGGGCCCTGTGGAGAATCTTCAGTTGCATGGCCTGCGTTTTGTTACAAATCGAAGTCTTTTTCATATTCTCCCAGATATCCTCCCATCTTCATATTTTTAACAAATGAAAGTGCATTTATACGAAGTGTGATGTTAGTAGATGAGTCTTGAAGCAATGCTTTGCAATCTGCAAATGGAGCAGGGAAAAGAAGTTGCATTCCCTTCATTTCTTTACTGGGTTACAACAGTGTGACAGGCACAGCAGGCATAAAATTCTTGAATTGCATTCAAGGGAACTTTTGTTTAAAATCAGCATATACCAAGCCTAAAAACACAGGATGCAATTCTAGACTCAATCTTAACAAATGAAGTGAGGCAGGTGAATCAAGAAGCAGTGGTTGAGGCGTTTGGAGATAATGATAATAAATAGTGCAGTTAGATTTTTGTGGAAAGGGACAAAGATAGAACAGGAGTAAAAATTCTCAGTTTGGGGAAGGCAAATTTTATGATAGTCCAGCAAAAATGGGCTGGTCACAGCTACTTAAAGGAAAATCAGTGACAAATCATTTAAAAGTGAGACTACGGCTGCAGTACAGATGTTCCCTACAAAGTAAAAAAAGAAGGGTCCTGCTAAATCTAGACTCCCCTGATTATTCAGAAGCATACAGGGTAAGATAAAACAGAAAAATAAGGCTGGACAAACTCAGCAAAGTAATACTTTAGAAGATTTGAGGAATATAGAAAGCATAGAGTTGAAGTTAAAAAAAAAAGGAAATTAGGAAAGCAAAGAGACGATACACAAAAAAAAAGGCCTGTAAAAAATTAAGGAAAATCCAAAGATGTACATCATTAAAAGCAGGAGGATAATTACGGAGAGTATTAGGCCTATCAGAGGTGTACATGGTAACTGTGAGCAGGGTTGTACATGAGGATTTTGTCTCCATTGTTACAAGGGGGAGAGCTTGAGGCGGGGTGGGGAAAATGATTCAGATATTCTAGTTAAAAAGTGTGAAATGTTAGACAAAATAAGCATAATGAGAAGAGAAGTACTGGAGGGATTGACCTTGATAATGAATAAGCCCAGGTGAATTGTACCCTGGGCTGTTAAAGTAAGTTTGGGAGAAAGTAGTGGATTTTCTGGGGATCATTTTCCAATCCTTTCTGGATACAGACAATGTATCAGGATTAAGAGTCTGTATACTTTATACCATTATTCAAATGGTTACTCAATAGTTATAGGCTGGTCAGTCTGACCTTGGTGGTGGGCAAATTACTGGAAGCAGTAGTGAGGTATAAAATTAACTGTTAAATTGGAGAGACACAAATTAATCAGTGGTAGTGTTTTGATCAAGGAAAACCTTGTGAAACTAACTTAATTGAATTTTTTTAAGGAAGTAACAAGTAAGATTAATGAGGATAGTGCAATGGATGTTTTTTACATCAATTTTAACATGACAATCGACAAGAGACGTGGCCAGACTATTAAGGAAGATTAAAATATAAGGGATGCAAAGAAACTTGACAAGTTGGATTCCAAAATTGATTCAACGTTAGGAAACAAAAGGGTAATGGACAATAATGAATGGAAGATGGTTTTCAGTAGTGTTACGTGGGCGTGGTGGTGGACCCCTTGCTGTTTGTGGTATATTTTTAATGATTTTTAGGCTTCCATTTGGGAGGCATGATTGATTTGCAGATAACACAAGAATTGACTGGATCATTGATATTGAAGAGGATGGCTTTCTTGGTTCAGTGGCAGAAAAATAATAAATGGAATTTCAATCTGGAGAGTTGTGAGGTTAGACCTTTGTGGAGGGCAAACAGAGCAAAGAAATGCACAACAAACAAGAGGGTAGGGAGAGGCATACAGGACATAAAATATCTTGGAGTGCATGTTCACATTTCATTGAAGGACAGACAGGAGGCAAAGGCATATTGGATGTTATCCTGGCTGAAGCGTTAAATACAAGAGCAGGGATGTAATGGTGGAAGACAGTGTTTTGGCTACAGCTAGGGTTTTGTGTACAGTTCCCGTCATCGTATTACAAGAAGAAGATGATTGCTTTAGAGAGTACAGAGGAGGTTTATAAAAATGTTGCCGGGCTTGAAAATTTCAGGTTGAAGGAAAGATTGGATAGGCTTGGGTTTTTCTGAGAGAGGAGACTGACAGAGTGACTTAAGATACAAAATAATGGGGGGGTTTGGATGAGGAAGGCAAGGACGTCAGTTTCCAGGGGGCATAATTTAAGTTTGTAGAAGGATGAGAAGAGACCTGAGGAAAGGTTTTACCTGCTGCCCAGTTTGGTCGTTGAGGTGGAAGTCTTTGACTCATTTAAATCCAGCTGAAGAGCTGGAACCTGCTCAGCTACAGACTAGATGCTGGAAAGTGAGGTCACAATGGGGCTGACACACACATGGACTGATTGGCCTCTGTTGTGCTACGACTTCTCTATGGTTCAAAATCTCTAATACTGTGTTAGAAAGAACAATAGGATATTGTACTTAAAATCCTGTGAGAGATCAACCTTATTATATTCAGTGGGTTTTAAAATGGATTTTGCCCACAATAATCCTGCAAAGTAGTATCACAAAATCAATTTCCACAGATACATTGTTTACTCCTGCCTGGCTTCAACCTTTTTATCTTTTAATGTGCTGGGAATGCAGCTGTAGCACTTTTTATTCAATCTCAAGATTTTTTAATAAAGCAAATTATATAAAGCTGCCATCTGAAATGCCAGACAGATTACTCATTTAATTATTTGCAGGTAAAGCTTTTGTCCTTGAAGTGTACGCTGTGCTAGAGAATGCATAATTTTGGAATTATTGAACAGCATAGCTTTCCCTCTTACCTACAAAATGGTATTTGCAATAAATTTTAATTGGTATTTGCATAATATAGTCATAAGTGATAATTTGGTTTTGAAAATTCAACTGCATGATTTGGTAACAATCTGTATTAATCAAACAAAATTGTGATGATCAATTGATTATTTTTAAAACTCAACTCACACATTTATTATTAAAATAGCACACAGCTTTTTTTTATTCACTCATAGAACGTGGGTGTTGCTGTCTGGGCCAGTATTTCTTACCCATCCCTAATTGCCCTGAAGAAGGGCTTATGCCCGAAACGTCGATTCTCCTGTTCCCTGGATGCCGCCTGACCTGCTGCGCTTTTCCAGCAACACATTTTCAGCTCTGATCTCCAGCATCTGCAGACCTCACTTTCTCCCCTTGAGAAGGTAATGGTGAGCTGCCTTCTCGGACTGCTGCAGACCTGCACAGTAGGTTGACCCACAATGCCCTTAGGGACAGAGTTCCAATGTTTGCAATATAGCTGATCTGTAGATCTAATTTTGTCATTTTAGATAGGATTTTGTAGTTCAGTGGCAATGCAACTTATTTTTTGGAATGAACTGGTGATTTGTTTTAATGCGCAGCTTTTTTTTGGTTGCAGGGGCGGTAACTCAAAGGGTTGACTTGGGCAGCCTGCTCATTTACTTCTGGGTTGGTGCATTTTAACACATCTTAGAGGGTACAATGGTCAGGGTTGAACCACTGGCACCAACACTGATTATATTCCAATTGCCTACAAAACTAACAAAGGGTTTTCCATTGGAATTTGCTGTGGTTTCTGTAGGGATCTTTGCACGCTGTAAGTGGGACAAATAACTGCATCTCCTCAACTTACCAGATCGAAGAATTCTCAATGTATGATGCTGAGTCTGAATCAGAGGTACAAATTAGAACGTGTAACTAAATGCCACAAAATGAAATAAAGAACTAGAAAGAGAAGTGGGATTAATGGAATATCTGGTGAAGTGGCATAGTGATAATGTCACTGGACTAGTACTCCAGAGCCCTGGGTTAATGTTCGGGGACATGGGTTTAAATCCCACCATGGCAACTAGTGAAATTTAAAACTGAAATCTTGAATAAGAAGCTAGCCCATGGTGACCACTGTCAATTATGTTGGAAACCCATCTGGTTCATTCATGTCCTTGAGGGAAGGAAATCTGCCGTCCTTGAATTGAGAGTTTTTGAGAGCTGTGTCACAAAGGCTCTGTGTCATCTGCAAACTTACTAACTCTTATGCTCACATCCAAATTATTTATGTAAATGATGAAAAGTAGTGAACTCTGCTCTGATCTTTGTGGCACTCCACTGGTCACAAGCCTCCAATCCAAAAAACAACCCTCCATCACCACCCTCTGTCTTCTACCTTTGAGCCAGTTCTGTATCCAAATGGCTAGTTCTCCCTGTATTCCATGAGATCTAACCTTGCTAACCAATCTCCCATGGGGAGTCTTGTTGAATACCTTACTAAAATCCATATAGATCACGTCTACTGCTCTGCCCTCATCAATCATCTTTGTTACTTCTTCAAAAAACTCAATCAAGTTTGAGAGACACGATTTCCTATGCACAAAGCCATGTTGACTATCCCTAATCAGTCCTTGCCTTTCCAAATACGTATCCCTCAGGATTTCGTCCAACAACCTCCCACCATCGATGTCAGGCTCACCACTCCATAGTTCCCTGGCTTGTCCTTACCACCTTAAATAGTTAAAAATCACACAACACCAGGTTATAGTCCAACAGGTTTAATTGGAAGCACACTAGCTTTCGGAGCGACGCTCCTTCATCAGGTGATTGTGGAGGGCTCGATCGTAACAGAATTTATAATCGAGCCCTCCACAATCACCTGACGAAGGAGCGTCGCTCCGAAAGCTAGTGTGCTTCCAATTAAACCTGTTGGACTATAACCTGGTGTTGTGTGATTTTTAACTTTGTACACCCCAGTCCAACACCGGCATCTCTGAATCATGACCTTAAATAGTGGCATCATGTCAGCCAACCTCACCTGTGACTATCTATATAACAAATATTTCAGCAAGGGGCCCAGCAATCACTTCCTTAGCTTCTCGTAGAGTTCTAGGGTACACCTGATCAGGTCCTGGAGATTTATCCACCTTTTTATGTGTTTCAAGACATCCAGCACTTTCTCCTCTGTAATGTGGACATTTTTCAAGATGTCACCATTTATTTCCCTACATTCTATATCTTCCATGTCCTTTTCCACAGTAAATACTGATGCAAAATACTTGTTTAGCATCTCCCCCATTTCCTGCGGCTCCACACAAAGGCCACCTTGCTGATCTTTGAGGGGCCCTATTCTCTCCCTAGTTACCCTTTTGTCTTTAATGTATTTGTAAAAACTCTTTGGATTCTCCTAAACCCTATTTGCCAAAGCTATCTCATGTTTCCTTTTTGCCCTCCTGATTTCCCGCTTAAGTATACTCCTACTGCCTTTATACTCTTCCAAGGATTCACTTGAGCTCTCCTGTCTATACCTGACATATGTTTCCTTCTTTTTCTTAACCAAACCCTCAATTTATTTCATCATCCAGCATTTCCTATACCTGCCTTTCCTTTCACCCTGACAGGAATATGATTTCTCTGGATTCTTGTTACCTCATTTCTGAAGGTTCCCATTTTCCAGTCGTTCTTTTATCTGCGAACATCTGCCCCCAATCAATTTTCGAAAGTTCTTGCCAAATAACGTCAAAATTGACCTTTCTCCAATTTAAAACTTCAGCTTTTAGATCCAGTCTATCTTTTTCCATCACTATAGAATTATGGTCGCTGGCCCCAAAGTGCTCCCCCACTGACACCTCAGTCACCTGTCCTGCGTTATTTCCCAAGAGTAGGTCAAGTTTTGCACCTTCTCTAGTAGGTACATCCACATACTGAATCAGAAAATTGTCTTGTACACACTTAACAAATTCCTCTCCATCTAAACCTTTAACGCTATAGCAATCCCAGTCTATATTTGGAAAGTTAAAATCTCTTGTCATAGCCACCCTATTATTCTTACAGATAACTGAGATCTCCTTACAAATTTTTTTCTCAATTTCCCGCTATTAGGGGGTCTATAATACAATCCCAATAAGATGATCATCCCTTTCTTATTTCTCAGTTCCACCCAAATAACTTCCCTGGATGTATTTTCGGGAATATCCTCCCTATGTACAACTGTAATGCTATTCCTTGTTAAAAACGTTACTCCCCCTCCTCTCTTGCCTCCCTTTCTATCCTTCCTGTAGCATTTGTATCCTGGAACATTAAGCTGCCAGTCCTGCCCATCCCTGAGCCATGTTTCTGTAATTGATAAGATATCTCAGTCCCATGTTCCTAACCATGCCCTGAGTTCACCTGCCTTCCCTGTTAGGCCCCTTGCACTGAAATAAATGCAGTTTCATTTATCAGCCCTTTCTTATTCTTTGCTTTGTCCCTGCCTGCCCTGACTATTTGACTCGCTTCTGTTCTCAACTGTACCAGTATCAGATTAATCTCTTTCCTCACTATCTCCCTGAGTCCCACTCTCCACCTTACTAGCTTAAATCCTCCTGAGCAGCTCTAGCAAAATTCCCTGCCAGTATATTAGTCCCCTTTCAATTTAGGTGCAATCCATCCTTCTTGTACAGGTCACTTCTCCTGCAAAACAGCTTCCAATGATCCAAAAATGTGAATCTTTCCCCCATACACCAGCTCCTCAGCCATACATTCATCTGCTCTATCCTCCTATTCCTACCTTCACTCGCTTGTAGCACGGGAAGTAATCCAAATGTTACTACTCTCGAGGACCTCCTTTTTAAATTCCTGCCTAACTCTCTCTATGTCCTCCCTTCAGAATCTCATCCTTTTCCCTTCCTATGTCATTGGTTCCAATGTGTATAATGACCTCTTGCTGGCCCCTCTCCCCTTTGAGAACATTCTGCACTCTCTCTGAGACATCCTTGATCCTGGCACCAGGGAGGCAACACACCATTCTGATTTTTCACTGCTGGCCACAGAAATGTCTGTCTGTGCCTCAGACTGAGAGTCCCCTTTCACAATTGATCTCTTGGATCACGACGTACCCCTCATTGCATTAGAGCCAGGCTCGATACCAGAAACTTGGCTGTTCGTGCTACATTCCCCTGAGAATCCATCACTCGTCTACATTTTCCAAAACAGCATACTTGTTTGAAATGGGGATAGCCACAGAAGACTCCTGCACTACCTGCCTACCTCTCCTACCTTTCCTGGAGTTAACCCATCTATGTGACTGTATCTGAGACTTCCCCCCCCACCCTTCCTATAACTGCCACCATCACATCCCCTTGCTCTTGTAAATTCCTCATTGCCTCTAACTGTAGCTCCAACTGATTCCTTTGATCTGATAGGATTCGCAACCAACAGCATTTATTGCAGATATAATCCTCAGTAACACATAAACTCTCCCTAAACTCCCACATCTGACAAGAAGAGCTTACCATTCTACAAAGGGCCATTTTTCCTTCTTCACAATCTACAGACCCAGAGAATAGCACCATCTTAATCCTCTACAAAACACTACTCCAGGCTAACTCTCTCTCTCTCTCTCCTGCACTGACCTCACCATGTGTTGCCTTTATCCGTCCCTCTGTCTTTTAAAAGTGCCGTTGTTTTGACTTTTTTTTCACCAAAGTTCCAAAACAATTGCCAACAGCATATAAAACAGTAATTGCTGCTCCTGGAATTCGAAGAAATCACCGTCAACACGTGAAATATCTCAAAAAAGAAGCAGCCTGTTACAGCCAGAAATGTTTCCCATCCTCCATCTTGGATTACCCAGAATGCATTCTCTTTTTATTTAAAGCTTGACATAAATACTACATTTAATTGGTCAACTCGGTAACTGGAAAAGGTATTTTTATGTTATATTGTGACAACGAGAGCAACCGTCTTGCTTGTAACAGGTGACACAGCACTATAGGTCCATATGATCTCCTTCTGCCTGGAAAACCTGTTGGCGTATGAACAGACTACACCTTTAGGCATATGCCCGGTTTATGGGAGTCACAATCCTAATATTTTTGGAAGAAGATGCTGAGCAAAGACTAACGGACAATAAGGAAATTATGCATCAAGATCTAAAAACTACAGCAATACTGCAATTGGTAATAGGGTTATCAACAAATTGCACGTCAGTAAAACATTCAAATTCTAATTGTTTTCTAGCTTGATATTTTTTTAAAATGTGTTCATGGAATGTGAATGTCACTGGCTAGACCAGAACTTATGGCCTGTCTCAAATTGCCAAGAAGGGTTAAGAGCCACCCATATTGTTGGTGGTCTGGTACTACACTTAGACCAGGCCAGGTAAGGATGGCAGATTTCCTTCCCTAAATTTTGTTATTTCTAGCAATGTCAACATCCCACACCACTTTTGAGATACTGCATGCAATTCTGGTCTCCCTGCTATAGGAAGGATGGTGTTAAACTTGAAAAGGTTCAGAAAAGATTTACAAGGATGTTGCAGGGTTTGATCTATAGGGAAAGGCTGAATAGGCTGGGGCTATTTTCCCTGGAGTGTCGGAGGTTGAGGAATGACTTTATTGAGATTTATAAAATCATAAGGGGCATGGATAGGGTAAATAGACTTTTTTCCCCAGGGTGGAGAAGTCCAAAACCAGAGGGTATAGGTTTCAGGTGAGAGAGAAAAGATTTAAAAGGGATCTAATGGGCAACTGCTTCACACAGAGGGCAGTGCTCGTATGGAATGAGCTGCCAGAGGAAGTGGTGGAGGCTGATACAGTTACAACATTTAAAACGCATCTGGATGGATGTGTGAATAGGAAGGGTTTGGAGGGATATGGGCCAAATGCTAGCAAACGGGATTAGATTTATTTATGAAGTCTGGTTGGCATGGACAGGTTGGACAGAGGATCTGTTTCCATGCTGTATATCTCTATGACTCTATGTCATTGCGTAATTTCCTTATTGTTCCTGAGCCTTTACTCAGCATCTCCCTCCAACATTAATCAGATCATACATGATGCACATGTCTAATGCTTAGGCATGTTTATACTCCAACAAGTCTTTGCACCACTCTGTCCAATTTCAAACTATCTAACGCAATTGAATTAATAATGGGGTCAAAATCTAATGTACATTAAGCTTAATGCATTTATCCTTACACCCAAGGGGACCATTTCCTGCATGCAATAGCTTTGACAGTAAAAGATTAGGGGTGTACCAAGTTGTATTGCAGCTAAAAATTGAATGAATAAAATACCCAGATGCCTTCAAAATTAAGTCAGGGGGCAAGATTTAAAAGGGACCACCTTTTAAAGGGGCAACATTTTCACGCAAAGGGTGGTGCATGTATGGAATGAGCTGCCAGAGGGAGTGGTGGAGGCTGGTAGAATTACACTTAAAAGGCATCTGGATGGGTATCTGAACAGGAAGGATTTAGAGGGATATGGGCCAAGTGCTGGCAAATGAGGATAGATTAATTTAGGATAAAAGGTCGGCATGGACAAGTTGGACCAAAGGGTCTGTTTCCGGGCTGTACACCTCTACGACTCTATGCCTCTAATTTACTCCATTTCACATTTTCTTCAACCTGTCCCTAAGTGTCGCGGTACAACATTTAAAATACATTCTGAAGATAAGTCAGATTTTAACCTTTGTTTGATCAATTCTGTTGTTCGAATAATATTAATATGATAAGCATTTCTCAAAACCAATTATTTACAAGGGTGGTATATTAGGTCTGTAGACTTGATTTTTAAATTCGCTTTGGAAGACTGAAGCTCATACTTCCATGCGCTGAGTGCTGACAAATGCTTTCTCTCTGGTGGCCTTACCACCGTGACCTACAGCAAATGGAAAGCTTGATATGTTTCTGGGTTTCATTTCATGCCAGGATCCCTGTGGATTAACACTGCCCCATCCTCACATCAACAGCAGATGGCTATCTCTCAGGAGAGTCACTCGAGGCCCCTTAACAGCTGATCTGAGTGTGTCTGCACAGACCGTTCACATCCTATTAGCATTTTAATCTGTTCATTATCTCACATAGCATACCCCATAGTCCTTCCTTTCAAAACAGGCTCGAAAGGCAACATTATGACAATTGTGTTTTGATCAGATGCTTTGTTTCAACATGATGGGAAATTCAGCTTAACACTGCGTTTACAAACCCTAGTGCATATCTCTTTGAATAAAAATACACGCACACATACAATATCGTAACTAAATTGTGCCAGTGTCTTAAGAAATTGATTAGATGAGCTTTCTAATTAATGATAACTGCAAGGAAATGTAAGAAATATCAAAAAAAAGGCTTGATAAACTGATTCAGAAATCCCTTCCATTAGAGAAATTTATGTTTAATAGCCTGATTATTTCACAAAATAAGCCCACAAATAATAATATCAAATTATTTGCAGTCATGAACTCTAACAATATATTGTACTGAATAATGTATTTTTTAAAAATTGCTTTGTTCTGACCAGGAATACAGTACTATCATGCCCTACTTGGTCGTTGTGTCTATTTTAACCTTTAACCCATGTAAAAAAAAGGCATGCCATTAAATTGTTGATAAAACGTTGTTGAAATGAGGAAGGGAAGGGATGAAATAATATGAAAACTTCCCCTGTATTCTATTACAGTCTTTTCAAAACAACTGCAGACAAATATACTATTCTCTTTTATAGCACCCGAATATTTAAGTGTCACCTTTTTATTTTTGTTTTAACATGTTTGTTGATCAATATTTTGCAGATTACTTATTCATTTCCACCAGCTAGGACATGGAGATTGAAATGATATTGAAAGAGATCTTTCAAGAGTATTGATAGGTACAGAATAGCTAATCACACATGCGTTGAGTTCTGTATTTTAAAAAAAGTGATAATTTAGTTCTCTCCTGTTGTTCAGAGAGAGAGGAAACTCCACCCAGAACTCTTCCAATTCCAGTAATTATTGAGGCAGCTGCAAAGAGGAACGCAGGGACTAATTCAATCTGACTTCTTCCTCCCTGTGGGAAATGCTTTGTTTCAACTCCACATTTCTCCCTAGAGGTCGATGGAGAACGCAGACTTACCACATGGGTATTACAGAAGGTGAACCCAGACGCTCCACAATACATAACCTTTGTTTACATTTAACAATGGGTGTAATTTCAAGGAGCTCATATAGTGTGTGTGAATAATCCAACAGAGAATTGTGCAGAACACTCATTTACATTTTTTTAAACATTCTCCTGTGTTACTTGATTGATTCCTCAGCTGGGGTCCTTCACAGCGGAACTTGTGTGCAACTCCATCCTGCAATGAGCTGGCACCCGTTTTATCCTTTACCCTTGCCCTAGCTATTTGTCCCCGGTGTCTGATTGCAAAAAGATCTTGCCTCTATACCGTCTCCTAAATTACACAGACTGTCAGTCTCTGAGCAAGTGGCTGCAAAAGTGAAACCAAAAAGCGATAGTGCATCTTCCTCATCGCTGTCTTCTTGCTACCCACCACGATCTGGCCAGGTAAGCACAATGGCGAGGATGTGGTGTGAAGTGAGTGACAAAGTAAAAGGTGAATGCTTAGACCATTTGCGGTCAGAGGGATGTACAAAAGGATGTGTAAGGATGACTTTCAGTTAGCATCAACTGCACCCAATGGTCATGGCCTCAGCGATGAGTATTCTGATAATGGCCAAGAGCATCTCAATGAAGGGAGGCTTGCCTGCCTCCGCTCTGGTTAGTTCCTGTTGTCTCTTGTGTGTGGCCATGTCCTGCAAGAGAAAGGCAAGCGCATTGTAATTCATTGACGTGGCTGATGTTGAATACTTCCATATGTGACATGGGTGTGAGGTTTACAGCTGTGAAACACGTGTGAAACATGGGATCTTATAAACGCCAGGTTAAGATCCTAAGATCCTGATTAATGGTGACCACATAGGGGTGTAGTAGTAGAGTACATGAGACTGGTGGTGTGATTAGAATGTGGCATTAAGAGGTGCACTTTGAACTTGAGGCCACTGGACTTCTTGAAGCTCCAGGTCCTTGAGGCTTTCCTCTGGCATTCATCTCCACAACCACCTGCCTCCATTGCTTTCTCTATGTGTGTCTGGAGGGCTTCCTGACTCCTCTGTGGATACAGAACATCTCTCAGATCTCCACCGTCTCCATGAAGCTCCCCTGCTGCAGACACTTTGCCTCTACAAGCTAGCATTAATCACTGCTGCTTGACAGTGACCCACTCCCTGGTCTGAGAGAGACCCACTCCCTGGACCGAGAGAGACCCACTCCCTGGACCGAGAGAGACCCACTCCCTGGACTGAAGGTAAGACCACAAGACATAGGAGCAGAAATTAGACCATTCAGCCCATCGAGTCTGCTCCACTATTCAATCATGGCTGATAAGTTTCTCAACCCCATTCTCCCGCTTTCTCCCTGTAACCCTTGATCCCCTTGACAATCGAGAACCTATCTATCTCAGTTTTAAATACACTCAATGATCCGGCCTCCACAGCCCTCTGTGGCAATGAATTCCATAGATTCACCACTGTCTCCTTATCTCCGTTCTAAAATGTCCCCTTCATTAAGGCTGTGCCCTTGGGTCCTAGTCTCTCCTACCAATGGAAACATCTCCCCAACATCCACTCTGTCTAGGCCATACACTAATACTGTAAATTTCAATTAGATTCCCTCTCATCCATCCATCAAGTATAGACCCAGAGCCCTCAAATTTTCCTCATATGTTAAGCTTTTAATTCCTGGGACCATTCTTACGAACCTCCTCTGAACACACTCCAGGGCCAGTACATCCTTCCCCACCCCTCAAACTGACGGTGACCCACTGCCCGGACTCACCGAGGTCACCCCTGAATGCCTGAGCGTGCACAATCCCCTGGGCTGGTAACAGGGCCTGCCCTTGCCTTACTCAGACTTTGAGAGGTGGCTACCTGCTGCATGTGCTGTTGTGTTTGGTGTGGGAGCTGCTGGTGCTGGTACTGGTATGGGAGTGATGGAGCACACTGCTATACAATAAGGTGGCCATCTCCCCATGACTGAGAACCGCTGGGCAGCAAGGAGAGCTGTCTGGTCACAGCAAGACAAGACAGGGATGGTGTGAGCTTGCTGGAAGGTGATAGGAGATCAAATGAGTGCAGAGAGAGCAAGCAAGCTGAGATGCAGCCTGGTCCACTGTGAACTAGGTGCCTTTGCCTGTGCGCTTCCTGCCCCCGCTGCAGCTTTTCAACGCTAGTCACTGGTGTGCCCTGCAATGCAGTTCTGTGCTTAGAGAGCATCCTGTCAGAGTGTTTGAGCAAGCAGTGAGCTGAATCCACCAGCTACCTGTTCTGGTTTCCATGTTGCGTGTTCCCAACCTCAAGCTCACTAATACATGAAGCTGAACATTAATGAGACAAGTTGGGCTGCTAACAAGTTGTTCAACAAGCAGCAATCACCATGAATTGATATCTCTCCGATCCCTATTGAGAATCACACCTCGCAACTTGCAGAAAACCTGAAGAGATGGGCAAGGTGCTCCCAATGTCAAGTTGGACTTCTGGTCTGATTCTTCCACAGCCATTTCACTGCATTCCAGATATAGCCTTAAGTGAACTTATATTTTGCAGCTGATTAACACTGTAGTATATATTAGAACCTGTGCTCCATTATCACAAACAAAGCAAACTCCTCCCTGTCTCTTGTGAAATAGGCTTCAAAGTCTGGAAGGTGTGGTGCAGTCAGGGAATTGGTTGCTCTTTGACTGCTGATACAGACAATACAGTTATTAGATTGAGGCAAAAGGTAACCAACACACCGACATGGATTCACTGCCAGACCTCACCACCCATCCATCAACCCAGAAAAAAATCTAATCTACCCAGAGACGTAGCTTATGGGGCACGTAGACAGCTAGCAAGCCATCTCTGTATAAAAACACCACCGTAAATCCACTCCTCATTCTCCCCACCTGGTTTCCCACAAGAAAGCAAGCAAATTCTGCTGGGGACCATGTTGTCATCACAGCACCAATTGTTTATCTTTCAAACTCACGTTAACGAGAATCCTAACTATATATCATTTCATCGTTTTTTATGAATTGCAAGTTCATTTCTCCGCAGCCTTCATAAATGATTAAACAAAGTGAAAAGCTGCATGCATATTGTATGGATGCTGGTTGGAGAGAGTTCGTGCCAGGAATGACAATTTACAGATGCCCCCACCCCCGAGGCTTCATTCTAAACCCTACAGTCAAGTTTCGAGTTATTACTAGATTTTACACCTACAAACAACCAAAATTTGATTTTTATGCAAACAACAGAAAATCAGATAACCTTATCGTAATGGCCAGGGGTTTAAAAGCTATTGCTGATGTAGGGAGTTGCTTAATCTGTTCACAGATCGATTTACTGCATAGCTTACTTACTTCATTCTATATCAGAATCATGATCAGTGTCTGGGCAAAAAAAGATAAAGCTGATTCAATAGAGGCTAACTGGCTGTGATAGCTATCTAGTATAGTTGCTAATCTTGAAACCTACTAGAAATTAAACTACAAATGTCACTGAAAAATCGGTTGCATTCGCAATGGAGAGACATTGTCATTGTGATAATGTAATAAAAGGTGTTACCATAGCAATACAAATAACACAGAGGTAGTAAAAGCTGGGGATCCTAAAATCAGTTCCAAAAAATGTATATCGGTTCAATTTGTATTATAAATATTCGGGTGGCTTTGCATCTGTGCTGCATTTTTTTTTGCTGCTGCCTGTGCTTTCATCTCCCTCCAACAGTCTGGGCAACTATTCAACAATTGCCCCTCATCTATCCATAGCCAAAGACACGGGGTACAGAAACCTCAATGACTCACAATCAGAAGTGTGATAAAAGCTGTTTGAGCTCGGCCAGTCATTAGACAAGAACCATCTGAACACCATAAGAAAGAGACATCTTTAAACAGCAACTGTGTCTCAATGGGAAGACAAAGCAAAACATTCAGGACAAAAGAAACAGCTACAACATTACTGCACTGAACCAGACTCTGAGCACAATGATCTATTCCTGTATTTTGTCATATTTTACTCCTCTTGCCACACAACCACTTGAAACACTTTTCACAATTATACAAATCATTCTATTAAATATGCCATTGCAAAGCTGAGCACAAATAAAATGCAATGAAACATAAGTGATTAGCAATCCAGTGTGTAATCTATAAATAGTTCCAGTCCATAATTTTCAGCATCACAATGGCATCATAATTTTTGATTATCTGAATTATTTTTTAAAAATGCCTATAATGATCATAATCCACTTTAATGCTGGCTCATCAAAATTTACCAGAATTGAAACTTAACCAGTTGGTTTATAGAGTCATAGAGTCAAACAGTAAACAGACCCTTTGGTCCAATTCTTCCAAGTTCCCCAAACTAAACTAGTCTCATTTTCCTATGTTTGGCCCATGTCCTTCTAAGCCTTTCCTGTCCATGTACCTGTCCAAATGTCTTTTACATGTTGTAATTGTACCTGCATCCACTGGAAGTTCATTTCACATACAAACCACCCTCTGTGTGAAAACATTGCACCTTTTCAATCTTTTTCCTCTCACTTTAAAATTATACCCTCTAGTTTTGAAGTCCACTACTCTAGGGAAATCACCTTTGCTATTCACCTCATCTAGGCCCTCAAGATTTTATAAACCTTGACAATATCACTCCTCAACCTCCGATGCTCCAGTGAAGAAAGTCCCAAAGTCCCAGCCTATCCAGCCTCTGCTGATAACTCAAACCCCTCCAGTCCATGATGAAAGCATTTGGCAAAAATTCATTAAACCACTTAGTTTAAATCACATAGTAACTAAAATAAATAGGGGCCGAAATTAATTTAGTCTCTGAAGTGGGTATGATTCTGGGACAATGCAACGCCAGAGGGCTGTGCCCTGAGAACCAAACTCAGTTCATTCTCCGATCTCCTTAAGGCAAATCCGGGGCCCAGCAATCAGCTTAACAGCAAACTGAACTCCTAAACAGCAAGGCTCAGTTCTGTTAAGTTATTCTTATGCCTATTCTTGGGCTCATAGCATGGGTGCAATTGTGTTAGGTTTCAACCTTATGTGTTCAAAACGAAAGAGCATAAGAAATCCCTTTGAGCCTGCTCTGCCATTCAATAATATCACAGCTTAGCTGCTTGTCCTCAATTCCACTTTCCCGCCGGCCCCTTTGACTCATAGCAGTCCTCATGCTTTTCCAACTTGTCGTTGACTATATTCAATGGCCTAGCCTGCACTTCTCTCTGTGGTAGAGAATTCCCAGGACCAACAGCCCTCTGAGTGAAGAAATTCTTTTCATTTCTGTGGTCAACCTCTTAATCTGAAACGATGGACCTTATTTCTAGTTTCCACTTGGAGGTGAAACATCTAAACAGCATATACCCTGTTGTGGTCCCTCAGAGTCTTACGTTTCAATAAGGTTACCTCTCCTTCTTTATAATATCCAATGAGTAAAGACCTAACCTTCTTTATAAAATATTCCCCTCACTCAGGAAGGTAATGACCTAGGTGTAATATTGCTGGACTGTTCCAGGGACCCGAGTTCGAATCCCACTACAGCAGATGGATTTGGAATTCAATAAATATCTCAAATTAGAAGTCTAATGATGACCATAAAACCATTGTCAGGAAAACCCCATCTGGTTCACTTCGGGTAGGGAACTGCCATCCTTACCTGGTCTGGCCTACATGTGACTCCTGACCTACTGCAATGCGGTTGACTCTTAATTGCCCTCTGGGAAATAAGGGATGGGCAATAAATGCTGGCCTAGCCAGTGATGCCTTCATCCTGTGAGTGAATACAAAATAGTTCCAAAAATCAGCTTGTTAACTGTCTCTGAACTGCCTTCAATGCAAATACTTCCACGTTTTTATAAGCCTTACGTGGCTCTCAGTGTGATTTGACAATGTTCTGTACAGCAAGCCTGCACAACTTTTATACTCCATTCCTCATGCAGTAAGGCCAGCATTCACTTTGCCTTCCTAATTAATTGCTGTACCTGTAACCCAACTTATGTTTCATCTACAAGGGCACCCAAATCCCTCTGTCGAATGGCGTACTATAACTTTACATTTTTCACATTATGCCCCATCTGGCAGTATTTTAATCACTCACCTAACTTACATATATCGGTTTCCAGACCCTTTGTACACTACGTGTAAGTTGCTTTCCTCACTACCTTTTTATTATCAACAAATTTGAACACAATATATTTGGCCCCATCATCCAAGTTATCAATAGATTGTAAATAATTGGGTAATCAAGGAAAACTACTGCTGGCGATCTGAAAGATGCTGAAAATTTGAATTTGAATCTGAATGTAAATAGAGTGAGACAGGGTTACCATTTCAAGTCAATATGACTGCACAAACTTCATAATGGACATGAGATGTTAACCGTGTTTCTTTCTCCACAGCCAGACCTGCTTAGTTTCTCCTGTATTTTTTTGTTTTTATTCAATCTGCCCTGTTAGTTAGCCAATCCTCTCTGCATGATATTGCCCCCAATACCATGAGCACTTATATTTTACACTAACTCTTCATGTAGCATTTTACAGAATACCTATTGGAAATCTAAATACGCTGTGAGGAAAAATGTTGTTAACTTGAAAGAGTTCAGTAAAGATTTACAAGAATGTTGGAAGGCTTGAGTTGCAGGGAGAGATTGAATAGGCTGGGGCTATTTTCTCTGGAGCAACGGAGGCTGAGGGGTGACCTTACACAGGTTTATAAAATCATCTGGTGCAAAGATAGGATGATTAGCCAAGGTCTATTTTTCCCAGGATAAGGGAGGTTTAAGGTGAGAGGAGAAAGATTTAAAAGGTATCCAGGGGGCAACTTTTTTCACGCAGAGGATGGTGCATGTATGGAATGAGCTGCCATAGGAAGTGGTGGAGGCTGGTAGAATTACAACATTTAAAAGTCATGTGGATGGGTACATGATTAAGAAGGGTTTAGAGAGATATAGGCCAACTGGGACTAGATTTATTTAGGATATTTGGTCAGCATGGATGAGTTAGATTGCTGTACAACTCTTTGACTCTATCTACTAGTGGTTCCCACTTATCCACACATTAAATCTTCAAAGAAATGAATAAACTTGTCAAATGTTCCACAAAACTTTCACAAAACCATGTTAGCTCTGCCTGTTATGATATGCTAAATGTCCTGCCCCTACTTCCTGAGTAATGTTTGCTGGCATTTCCCGAATCATGGATGTTAGACTAACTGAAAATGTGTTGCTGGAAAAGCACAGCAGGTCAGGCAGCACCCAAGGAGCAGGAGAATCGACGTTTCAGGCATGAGCCCTTCTTCAGGAATCCTTCTGGAGCCCTGAAGAAGGGCTCATGCCCGAAACGTCGATTCTCCTGCTCCTTGGCTGCTGCCTGACCTGCTGTGCTTTTCCAGCAACACATTTTCAGCTCTGATCTCCAGCATCTGCAGTCCTCACTTTCTCCATGTTAAACTAACTACCTATAATTTCTTGCTTTCTGTCTTCTTCCATTTTTAATTAAGAATGTTGCAGTTATGGTTTGCAGATACCCTTACAGACACTAGTGAATGTTTGAAGATTACAATCAATGTATCCATTATCTCTGTATCCACTTCCTTTAAGATGCGAGAATGCAGGCCAGAGATCCAAGACATTCCTAGCTTTTAGTCCCATTAGTTTGCCTTTATTGACAGTAATTGTAGTAAGTTCTTCCTTTACTTTATCCCTTGATTTTATGCTATTATTGGGATGCTTTTAGTGTCTTCTACAATAAAGATACCTTTAAAACACTTAATCAAAGCCATTTCCTTATTTTTCATTAGTAATTCGTCAATCATATTATCTGAAGGACAAATTCTTATTTTACTTACGCTGTTCCTTTTTATATACTAGCAGAGTGAAATAACTCCAGCGAGGCTGATATCCCATTGCCAATTCACCCTTTATTTTTATGTAGAGAGTCCTTGACACTGATCCAGCTCCCTCAGAGCCTGCTCTGAGAGTGAGCAGAACTTCTGACACTCCTGCTCTTATCTGTCAGCCAGGGCTCCCTGATGGGGCCAGGTTAACAGCCCCAATCACAGAATTCAAACTGGCTGACCTCATTACAATCAGCACATTTCTCCCTTCTGAATCCGAGGGCATAGGCCAATTCTTTTTGTTGTAGCTCCTCCTGGGGCATTTTAGTACAGGGTCAGGTTACCCCAACTCTGCCTTGGATACAGGTGATGAGTAACATACACTAGCTCACTTCTTGCACCTGGAACATCTTGGAAAGAAAATACATTCTCCAGGCAGCAAAGGCATTGAGGTGGCGACATCCACAGTGTCCATCTCAGATTCCCAGGTATCTTCAACATTTGTTGGAGATAGAGAACCTACAAGTTTCGGAACAATTGGAAAAGCTGTTGAGGAGCTGGGCATGTTTAGCTCCCGCACCATTTGTGAGTTTTCAGCTTTCATATGGTCCAAATGCTTGTTCAGGACCGTTGCACCTACCCGAACTTTATACATCATTGGACCTGACCTTGTGTCAACCATTCCTCTTACCCATGCTGGCCCATTCCCGTGGTTCCTACAGCAAATGTATCCCCCTGAAGTAAACTGTCTGTTTCGCTTAGCAGAGTCTTGTGTCCTGATGCCATTTCACCCTCCCCCACCAGGTCCAGGAAGATCAGATTAAACCTGATGCGGAGTCTTCTTCCCATTAGCAACTCTGCTGAGCTACCCTGTTGTTGCATGAGGGGTGGTCCTGTAAATATATTGGACCTGGGACAGTTTGGTATCTAGTGAAGCTGTAGGCTGTTTCTTCAAGCCGGCCTTTAAAGTTTGCAGTGCTCTTTCTGCCAGACCAATGGATGATAAATGGTATGGACTTGTTCTTATATGCTGAATACCATTCAATTTGAGGAAATACTCAAATTCACTGCTAGTAAACAATGGTTATCTGTGACCAACACTTCTGGGAGTCTATGTATTGCAAAAGATGTGCATGGTTTTTCTATCACTGTCCCTGTGTTGACAAATGAATGCTATGCACATCCAGCCACTCTGAGTGGGCATCCACAATGGCCAAGAATGTTGAGGAAGGACATAGTCAACGTGTAACTGAGTCCAAGGGTTACCCGGCCTTTCTTAAAAACATACGAGCTGCTAGTGGCAATTTTTGACCTTTTTGCCCCATCAACGCAGCTATGTTTGCATCCAATCCTGGCCACCAGACATAATTTCTCACCAACATCTTGATTTTGGAAACCCTGGCTGACCCTGGTGGAGCTCAGCCACTATGTGGCAGTGACCTTTGCTCATGACAATCACTCTTGCTCCTCATAATATGTGCCATCCTCTACTTTGTCTGGTCTCTCCAGGTCCAAAAAGTTTTCAATTCTGGTTAAGACCAGCCTTTGGTTTCCCCCATCACCACCAGCTGTTTCAGTCCAGAACTTTCTGTGTACAAAGTCTGATATTGTCAGCTGTGACTGGAAGTGTGTCCAGAAAATTTAAAACAATTGCAAACTCTTCCAGTGGCAGTACCACTGGTGGTGTACCTGCCAGTGGGAGGTGACTCAATGCATCTGCATTTGCTACTTGGCTTCTCTGACAGTCTGAAAATGTGTTGCTGGAAAAGCACAGCAGGTCAGGCAGCATCCAAGGAACAGGAGAATCGACGTTTCGGGCATAAGCCTGAAGAAGGCATCTGCAGTCCTCACTTCCTTCTCTGACAGTCTTCCATCTTTTAATTAAACACCCTTAAGTATTAGAGCCCACCACTGAATTTGGCCTGAAGCTATAGGTGGCATTGCCTTGTCCTCTTTTAGTAGACTTAGCAGGGGTTTGTGGTCCATAAATATTACAAATTTACATCCATAAAGGTATCGATGGAACTTCCTGACTCCAAATGTGGCAACCGAACCTTCCTTCTCTCTCTGGGCTTATTTACGTTGTGCACATGCTATGGGGCATTCCTCTCTGTTGGGCCACCTATGAGCTAATGCTACCCCAGTGCTATAAGGGGAGACATCACATGTCAACATCAGATCTCGCTTGGGATCATAGTGTGCCAACACCTTAGAGGATGACAGCTGTTTCTTCACTTCACTGAAAGCTTTGGCTTGATGACAGGACTGTTTCCAAGGCCAACCCTTTTTAAGAGTTGACGCAAAGGTGCCAGGATGGAGGCAAGGTTATTTATGAACTTTCAGCAAAATTCACCAGCCCAAAGAAAGACCTAATCTCCAGTGGAGGTGTGGGAGCGGGGACACCTTGACTGCTCTCACTTTATCTTCCAACAAGTGTAATCCAGTCTTGTTGACTCCATAGTCCAAGTAGGTCACTTGGGGTGCCTGGAACACACATTTTTTTCCTTCTAGCACATCATCATTAAATGTCAATATGGGGTAGATTTTGCAAAATGTTCTCCATTGTCTGCTGAAAAATGGCACAGGCTGATGATATCCCAGATGGCATTCTCATATATTGGTACAAAGCCTGATGTGTATTAATTGTAGCATACTTCCAGGATTCTTCATCTAACTGCAATTGCAAGGGCACATGGCTCATGTCTAGCTGCATGAAGGACATCCCTCTACCAGCTTTGCATAAAAATCCTCTTTGTGGTTGATTAGGCATTTACCCAGTTGCAAAAGGTGGTTTTCTGTTTGTTCAAAATCGCCACAAAGGTGAACCAACCCCTTTGGCTTCACAATCGATACGACCAGTGCTGCCCATTCCACAAACTGGACTGGGGTTTGACGATTCCTTCACTTTCCAGCCTCCTGTTATCTGCCTCTACACAGGCTGGGCCTTGCAGAATTGTGGGATTCCTTCCTGGTCAATTATGCAAGGTGGCCTTGGCTCCTTTGATAGTCTCTGGACCTTCCTGGAAAACTTCCAGGTATTTAATTAGGACTTCGCACAGGTAACCATTTTCTAATTGAAAAATGTTAAGCCAATCAAAGGGAATCGTTCTCAACAAATTTCATCCCATCATGCTTGGGCCTGAGTCTTTTACTGCAATGAGTGGTAACTGAACCAAATGCTTCTCATAAGGTATTGGAACTGAAGTTGTACCCTTAGTCTGTAAATGTCCTTCGATAGCAAATTTTAGCAGGACTTATAGACTTAATGGTAAGGTCCTGGTGAGTGTGGCTGAACAAAAAGACCTTGGAGTGCAGGTTCATAGCTCCTTGAAAGTGGAGTCGCAGGTAGATAGGATAGTGAAGAAGGCGTTTGGTATGCTTTCTTTTATTGGTCAGATATTGAGTACAGGATATGGGAGGTCATGTTGCGGCTGTACAGGACATTGGTTAGGCCACTGTTGGAATATTGTGTGCAATTCTGGTCTCCTTCCTATCAGATGGATGTTGTGAAATTTGAAAGGGTTCAGAAAAGATTTACAAGAATGTTGCCAGGGTTGGAGGATTTGAGCTATAGGGAGAGGTTGAATAGGCTGGGGCTGTTTTCCCTGGAGCGTCGGAGGCTGAGGGGTAACCTTATAGAGGTTTATAAAATCATGAGAGGCATGGATAGGACAAATAGACAAAGTCTCTTTCCTGAGGTGGGGAAATCCAGAACTAGAGGGCATAGGTTTAGAGTGAGAGGGGAAAGATATAAAAGAGACCTAAGGGGCAACTTTTTCACGCAGAGGGTGGTATGTGCATTGAATGAGTTGCCAGAGGAAGTGGTGGAGGCTAGTACAATTGCAACTTTTAACAGGCTCTGATGGGTATATGAATAGGAAGGGGTTGGAGGGAGATGGACTGGGTGCTGGCAGGTGGGATTAGATTGGGTTGGGATATCTGGTCGGCACGAGTTGGACTAAAGGATCTGTTTCCGTGCTGTACATCTCTATGACTCTATAGATTCTCAGTCTAACCAAGGTTTTGTGCAAACCTAAAGGTTGGAGGACAGAACAAATTTTATTTAAGGCTGGTTCTGTAATTACTGAAACGGCCACGCCAATATCCATTAGAACCGGGTGACCATTTAACTAGGCATTTGTTTTGATTGGTTCTGATTTGGATACTGCTAAGCAATTTAACTGTTCCAAACAAGATGGAGGTGGACATTCCAGAGTGTGCAGTCCCCTGGATACTTATTTTGATTATCCTTTGTATGCTTCTAACATTTTCCCAGTCTCTGGACTACAACATTCTTTATGTTTCTCTTCAATCTGATCTGATCCTTAACTGATTAGTGTGTCAGTTCATCGTTTTTATAGACACTTTCTCAATGGAATACATTAACATGCTTGGATCACGAGCAGGTCAGAAACACACAATAACACAATTATGTTGAACTCTGAAATTATCTTTTGTGTCTTTAAGTGCTTGGTTAATGTTCTCTTTCACTGATGTTTTTACTTGAAGGCTAATTAGCTGATCCTAAAAAAGCATTGTACTGGTTACTTTTCTCTAGAGACCTCACGCTGAGAGCTGAAGAACAATCCAACACACTCTCATTCCTTCAATACAAGCAGAACGGTAGATCTCCTGGTGGAATAATAGCAATTCTCACTTTCCATTTGGGTTTTTCAGAAATGAACCATAGGAATTAATTTTTAATTTTTTTTTATTGAGAAACTGAAAGTAAAAAGAAGACAATTGACTAGTCAGGGAGGGAATGAAAGAAAGACCAGGAGGTTTTCCAGAAAACTGTGATAGACAGATATTCAGGGATTAACCCAAAAACAAAATACTGCAAACAGTGGAAATCTGAAATAACAAACTAGAAATGCACCGTTGATTAGGCACCATCTTTGGAGAAAGCAACAGAGGCAACAATGTTTTTAATCTCAAATGCATGAATATGGACAAAATAGGGAGCCCTCTGATAGGAAGCTGGGAGATTTAGTGTCAGTGGAGTTGAAGTGAATAGCCACAAGAATGTGACAAATAAAGAAACAAAAGATGGGTCCAGAGAAGGTGCAAATGGTTGAATAATGACCAGCTGTTGTCCAAACGCAAAAGCAAGATAAGCAGTTGAGGTAAACTGAAGAACTGCTGTGAAAATGAAACAAAATTGAGAAGGGTTGGCAGGGTTTGGGGAGAGAATTGCTGAAATGAGAATCTGGAAATATTGAACTCAAGTTTGGGCTCAGTGGTTAGCACTGACGCCTCACAGCACCAGGGATCCACATTCGATTCCATGCTCGGGGGACTGTGTGGTATTTGCACCTTCTCCCTGTGTCTGCAGGTGCTCCAGTTTCCTCTCAGTCCAAAGATTGGTTAGGTGAATTGGCCATGCTAAATTGCCCCATAGTGTGCAGGGATGGGATTGCAGAGTAACAGAGAAAGGGAGGGACCTCTTTGGAGGTCGGTGAGGATTCGATGTGCCAAATGGTCTGCTTCCACACTGTAGGAATTCTACAATTCAATGCTGAGTGAGGAAGACTGTCAACAATTGAGAGACAAGGTTCATCTAGCTTGCAGTGAGTCTCATTAGAACAGAGCAGCAAGCCAAGGACAATGGGAAATATCAGGGTGATATGAACTGGCTGGGAAGTTTAAGGGCAAGCCACCAGTAGCTCAATCAGTCATAGTTAATACTGACCCAGAGGTACTTTGCAAAGTAGCCATCCAATCTGAGATGGTCTCCCCAGGAGATAGCATCATGAGAATTATTTACCAAATTGAATAAAGTACACATTACTTGATGGCTCAACTTGAAAGGGTTTGTGGGCCTTAGACATTGAGGAGAGAAAGGGTAAACGGTGCTGGAGCTCCGGTGGAGTTGGAAGGGGGGTGCTGGGGATTGTCATTACACAATTAGGACTGCCACAGGTTAGGAAGGCAGCTCACCATCACCTTCTGCAGGGCATTAGGGCAATAAATCTCAGCACCAGCACCCTGTTAACAGATTTTGAAAAAGAAGAGATTTTTTGAGGGGGATAGCAGACCCTGGTGTCAAAGAGGGAATGAGCCCTCAGAATGCTGAAAGTGGAGGACAGGATAAGATGTATTTGGTGGTGGCCACATTCTGGAGGTAACAAAAACCATCATCTGGAGATGATGGTCCATCGAAGCTGGTGGGGGAGAAGGAGAATCCTATCATGATTCTAGGGGGGAGGGGAAGGGGTAACAAAGAATTGATTTTTGTGTCCAGGTGGACTCTGGCCGGTAGTGAGTGTGATAAGAACAATGCATGGCTGAAGACAACGATGTTTCTTACCCTGCAAACACCAGTGAAGGCTGCAAAGATATCTCAATCCCACGTTGACTTGTATAATGAGTTAGAGGAGATTGCACTGGAGGATTCATGGAGCACAAATGATCAAACGTTGGTGGGCATTGCAATGGAGGTCTGTTGAAGGTCTCACGGGAGGGGTCATGCCCCAATTCAAATTGAGAGGACAGAGATCCAAAGTTCAGGTTCTCAGCATTTAGAAGAAAGAAAATTTCTGTGCCCTAACTATTGCTAGTGCATTAACCATCCCCTGAGAGTTTACAAAATATTCAGTGAATATAATGGAATTTGTGTCCATTTTTATCAGATTTCCTTCTTGACTCCCTTCACTTAGGTTTCTGGCCTTTATTGTATTGGTACTTAACGTTCCCTTCTAAAGTCGCAAATGACATTCATGGTAACTATGAACTTTACCTCTTTTTCTTTCTTGACCTACCTGTAGCATTAGCATAGCCAACCTCCACATCGTCTTCTGGTTTCTCTCCTCCACTTTCCTGCTGTCTTGAATTGTCCTTGCTTGAAATCATTGTTAGTGCATCATCTAGTGTTACATTATCTATTCCTCCAGCATCACTTCTGGAGATTCCCAATGAGATAAAATTGCCCTCCACCTTCATTTTTCATCTAGGTGATAGTCCTGAGTGATGTCATCTATTATGGACCAGGCCAGACCCCCTCACAATATTTTAAGAAGGTAGCGTAGACCCTAACTTTTTCTTATTTTAAAGGCAGGTGTGAGTTTGATATTCCAGGTGTGACGCAGCTGGTCAAACCACTCAGCTTTAAGCAAAACAGAATCTATTTAAGCGCTGCAGTTGAAACATGTACAAATGAAAATGGAATTTAGAATAACTTAATTATTGGAAAGCTTAACTGACCCGATACAGCAATTTAACTAACTGTTCCAATCCAATAATATCCCATAAACTCACCCCTTGGCAAAAAGGTAAATTGAAATACAGATTCTTCCAGGCAGGAGGGAACGACATCCAAAGAATTTTCAGAGAGAACGTCGGTCAGGAATCATTTGCTGAAGCTTGCAACCTTCCTGGACTCCAGCATCTTGTGACTGCCACAGCTAAATCAAACTAGAAAAAATCTGTACTGGGAGAACTGGCTGCTCCCCTGCTATTGTTAAACCAGTCTCTTCCTAAACCCCTCAGCACCTCTGCCTTTATGACCTGCTTTTAAAAAAACCCAAGGACAAAATAACCTTGTTAAAGTGACAGCATTATCACACATCCAAAAGCTCCCACAGATGTATTGACGTCAGAGTGCTTAATCTCATCATTATCTCTACAACCACCTTCACTAATTCCAATTTAGCACACGAGCTGTCTTTGTGAAGGGTATAAATAACTTACCTAAACACTGGTAAGTTATTGCCTTTGTTTCCCTTCACATACTCCGTTTCCTGTCTAGGCTGATGCAGACTGTTGTGTTTAATCCCAAGTTGAGCCTTTGACCACATCTCCATCAGAAAGACTGCCTACTTGAACCTCCATAACATTGCTGAACTCTGAATACATCAAGCCCTATCATTGCCCCATCCCTCCAGTTCAATTGGAGACTCCAGAAATCGGGCCAGACCACTCTGGAGAGATGTTAGGAAACACTTCCACATGTGGCAAATGTTCGGAACTCTCTTCCACAAATGCCAGTGGATGCTGGATCAGTTGTTAATTTTAAATCTGAGATGGATAGATTTATCTGAAGCAAAGGTATTAAGGGATATGGGCCAAAGACAAGTACATGGAGTTCGACCACAGATCAGCCATGATTTCATTGAATGGTGGAACAGGCTTGACGGGTGGAATGGCCTCCTCCTATTCCCAATTAAAAATCACACAACACCAGGTTATAGTCCAACAGCTTTATTTGGAAGCACATTGGAACCTATTCCCATGATCTCTTCCAATTCTGGCCACTTGAGTACCCTCAACTTTAATTGTCACTAAACATTGGCAATCATGTTTTTCGCTGCCTTGATCCTGAAGCTTGTTATTTCGAAAGGTCTGGCAAGGTTGCCTGAGACCTCATTGAACTTGGGATCAGGTAATGGCAATATGTTAAGGGATAGTTGGGTGAGAAGTTGGAAGGGTAGATGTATAGAATATGGGGAACAAGGATTCAGAGAGGTGGAGTTAGTGGTATGTGTGTTGAAGTAAAATTCATATAAACAAGGAGCAGGAGTATCACTTATCCCTGTTGCACACCACCCATTACATCTTCCCAGGACTCTTTCATGTCTACTCACTGCTTCCTGTTAATCAACCAAATTTCTATCCATGCCAAAATACTACCCCTTAAACTATGAGCTTTTATTCACACAATAACGTTTGATGTGGCACCTTATCAAATGAATTCTGACTTGAAAGATATATGCCTGGACTCAGACTATCCAATAATTAACCACTGGTGTTTATCAGTGAACTCTGGGTTTTCCTCCTGAAACCTCTTACCTCCCTGCCTCTCTCTTTTACTATGCTCCCGTTTTGGTAATTTCTCCTAATATCTCTTTCCAAACAGTCTGGACAGAGTGGACAAGGAGACGTTGCTCCTCCTTGTAAACGGAAGCTGACTGCATTCATGTAAAATATCTTTACTATATAAATGATAAGTATATATATAAATGTAAATTATTATTTCTGTGATGACATCTGTGGGTTCAAAAGTTATATTTTTGAGATAAATCCTAACCGGAAGGGAAACTGAGGAAAGAAATTGACTCTTCCAGTTTTAAAGGAAACTTAGACCAAAATTGATTGATTTATTGTCACTTGTACTGAAGTACAGTGAAAAGCTTTGTTTACAAGCAGTACAGGCAGGTCATAGGAAGCAAGGATGTACAGAACAAAAAGATTTAGACAGGGGCATAGAGGTAACATTGCACAGGGCATACAAGAGAAATCAATGTTAGCAAGGTCAGCATTATTTGAAGCTACAGAGTCCATTCTATTGTCTAATAACAGCTGGGGGGAAGCTGTCCCTGAACCTACTGGTGTGCGGATTCAGACCTCTAACTTCTGCCTGATGGAAGAGATTTTAGGAGATCATTACCAGAATCTTTGATGATGTTGGTAGCCTTCCCGCAGAAGTGAGC
Organism: Chiloscyllium plagiosum; assembly: GCF_004010195.1. Lineage (NCBI taxonomy): Eukaryota > Metazoa > Chordata > Chondrichthyes > Orectolobiformes > Hemiscylliidae > Chiloscyllium > Chiloscyllium plagiosum. Next base: position 4,606,709 of record NC_057730.1, read on the forward strand.
TATGTAAATGGAGTCCATCGATGGAAGGTTGGCTCCCATGATGACGTGGGCTGTGGACATCAGTGTTTGTAGTTTCCTATGAGTCTGGGGAGAGCAATTGTAATACCAGGCCGTTATGCACCCAAACAGTATGCTTTCAATTTTCCTCTGTAGAAGTTGATGAAGGTCCTTATGGACTTGCCAAATTTCCTGAGCCACGTGAGGAAGAAGAGGCATTGTTGCTTCTTGACCGTTGCAACTCCAGACGCAGAGCAATGTGGTTGACTCTTAACTGCCCTCTTTAAAAATTCAGCAAGACATTAACTTCAAAGACAATTAAGCATGGACCGTGAATGTTGGATTTTCCAGAGATGCCCATATCTGTTAACGAAAGCAATGAGAAATAACTGCAATATCCCAAGCATCTTAACAGTACAGAGCCGATAATGGTGACAATAAACATTCTCTTTTCAGGTAGAAAAATACACCAGCAAAATCATAGAACTGTTATGGTGCATAAAAAAGCCATTTCGCCCATCATTTCTTCACTGTCTGTGTGGGTATATTGACTTCTGCCAATTTCCTGCTTTCTCCCTATAACTTTGCATATGGGTTGCATTTATATAGTCACCTAATATTCTCTTGAATGTCTCAGTCAACCCTTTCTGGACCACATGTCCAGGTAGGGCATTCCAGACTTGAACAACTCACTGAGTGATAAAATATTTCTCTTCTTTTGCAAAACACTTTAAAACTGTGCCCTCAGGGTCACTTTTTGGTTAGGATTTGCCTCAAGGATTACAAGGTTTGAAATCAAAGATGTCATCTCAGAAGCAATAATTTACATTCGTATACATCCTTTATGTAGTAAAGCATCCAAAGATGTTCCACATGAGTGCAATCAGCGTCCTTTTATAAAGGTGAGCAATTTCTCCCTATCTAATCTGTCCAGACCGTTTGTAATGTTGAAAACTTTGATCAAATCTACCCTAAGCATTCTCTTCTCCAGGAGAACAGCCTATCTTCTTCATTCTATCTTCATAACTAATTTCTCATCACTGAGTACTGCACACTCTCCAATGCATTCACATCCTTCTTAAAGTGAGGTGCACAGAATGCAATACTCCAGCTGAGACTGAACCAGTTTGCTATATAGAGTCAGTGTGACCTCCTTATAGAATGTCTCTGAATCATCTCCCCCAAGACATGGTTCGTGCTGGAATTTGTGTAGGAACAGGATGTGATGTTACTCAAGTGGTAAGATCAGAAAATGGTTTTGTGTTTTAATAACATCACTCAGTTTGAATGCTTCTTGAGTCTGCTGAGAAAGGAATTATGTTGCCTGGAAAATGTATCTCACTGCAAAAACTGCAGACTCAGTTCTAAGCACAAATGGAGCGACAGGAAATTAAAATCATTGCCATTGATTTTGAAACCAAGGATAGTCAATACATTATATTAATGAATAAATTGTTTCAATTTGTTTCATATGGTCTTTCTCACTGTGCATTCATTTTTGAGCTTTTATATCTTCGTAAAAGACAAACTGTAATAGAACTCTAAAATCTTTTTAAGGCAGACATTTTACAAAGAGCGACCAATTACAGATTAGAATCTTTTTTGTCAAGCTCTTCCCATTCTGAAATAATCTGCAGGCCAACGTAGGCCATATGGTGGTTTAGTGGTAAAGTCACGAGGTTAAGAGCTCAGAGACCCAGGAAAATGTCCTGAGGATATGATTTTAAATCTCACCATGGCAAGTCGTGCAAAAGAGTTGAGATGGGGTTCCCCTGAGAGAGGGCACTTGCGCCCATATTTACTGAGTCACTTCCAATTCAACAATACTGCATTGTCATGGATCTTCAGAAAGGTAGGCTATAGGAAATCTATGATATGATTAAAGTCCCAATTAATATGGTGCCTCAGCTTTGGGTATGAAAGTGCTGGTGCCCAGAGCTTGAATTACATCAGTTTATGTTCGGGTTGCATACACCACTGTCATCACCATGCTTCAAATTTCATATCTGTCACATGTGCTAAAGATATGAGAAATGTATATTCTAATATTCGTGTAAAGTCCGCTAAGCATTTCTTGGCCAATAGTGCCAAGTGGGCACTCTGATTGAGTGTCTGAGTTATCCACAGCAGAGCTGGTATGTGACATTGCCTTTCGACACAACTGTTGTCAGGTGTGAGTAAATATCAAGACCATTGTGATTTCGAGCAGCTTTGTTCCTTTGGTAAGAACATTTGTTTTGCAATCCACTGAGTGTTGATTTAAGTCCTGGGGCTGCCTGGCACTCAGATATATCAACTCCAATTATGATAAATGTTATCAACTGTCAGGTGAAATGCTTAGGGCAACAGAGGCAAGATTTAAATCATTCATCTCTCTCTACCTCACGCAGACTGCCTGTTGGGCTAATAGAGCAGTATTAAATAGATGTTCACAGTGTGAATCATTCTGTGTTCCTTGTTAAAATAACAGAAAGTTGAAGTTTGAAAAGTGCCAAGAGCAGCAATTACTGCAGATGTGGAGTTATAACTCAATATGGAATACTAAGGTGTACAGGGACCATTATATGCTTGACCGGTCAAATTAATGGGTTTAAAACTAATCAGAAATCCCATAGATATTCACGGTGCAATCTCATCTTCTGCAATGTTGGATGAATATATACAATTATTTTTTTCTCCTTACTTCTACGATAAATTAAGTTGACTGCAAAATTGAGGAGCAATACATAACAATATGTGTATGATTATATATAAAGACCAAGGTTCAGTATCAGAGTAGGTGATTGGCACTAGGTGTACACAATATCAGGCCATAAATCTTCAGGTTTTGACATCAGGAGCACATGGTGGTCAAGGGAATGTACCGAGAATTGTGTTCCAGAACACGACAACAGTAGATTGTAATGTTCTGCATTAAATATTTTTTTCATAATCATACTTGGTTGATTAATAAGACAATAACTGTAAGGACTTTTTTTTGTGTAGAATTAATGGGTTTCTGAGCAGAACCATTTATTTACAGGTCTTTTTGAATATAAGCACTTCATATTTTAATGCTTCCAGTTAAGAAGGTAGCAGATAAGCAGTCAGAAACAATAGTTGCTGGAGACGAAACTTTCACCCCTTTTGAGAAACAGCCCCCTAAAATGCATGCATGCTAATATTGAAGCAGGTTTAGGGACACAAAGCAGGAATCATGGCCCCGTCTCAGGTTTTGTGCAACACTTATTCTTGCGTCATTTCACATTCTTGTCAATAATACAATTATTGTCTTGAAAACTACACAGAAAAGTAGTTTAATACCAATCTACACAATGGTAAAATCTACACAAGTTATTTTGAAATGTCTTCCTGATTCTGCTCCTCTACCTGCATTTATTGCCAACATGGCCAGAATATGTTTTCCATTCCTAGGTGTCCTTGACAAATTGGTGATGAATCGCCTTCTTGAATTACCATTGTCTATATGGTATAGAGGCACCCACAGAATTGTTACAGAGTGGGTTACTGGCGATTGACTCAGAGACAGTGAAGGGACAATTTTATATTCCCAAGACAGGAAGGTGTGTGACTTGGTGACTTGGAAGATGGTGGTGTTCCTTTGTGCACCTGCTGCCCTTGTACTTCTGATGATGGTTGTCATGGGATTCAAGGTGCTGCTGAAAAAGCCTTGGCCAACAAACACTGTTAATGATGCGGCACTGTGGCACAGTAGTTAGCACTGCTGCCTCACAGCACTAGAGACCGGTTCACTGGGCAGCACGGTGGCACAGTGGTTAGCACTGCTGCCTCACAGCACCAGAGACCCGGGTTCAATTCCTGCCTCAGGCAACTGTCTGTGTGGAGTTTGCACATTCTCCCCGTGTCTGCGCGGGTTTCCTCCGGGTGCTCCGGTTTCCTCCCACAGCTCAAAAATGTGCAGGTTAGGTGAATTGGCCATGCTAAATTGCCCGTAGTGGTAGGTGAAGGGATAAATGTAGGGGAATGGGTCTGGGTGGGTTGCTCTTCGGAGGGTCGGTGTGGACTTGTTGGGCCGAAAGGCCTGTTTCCACACTGTAAGTAATCTAAACTTGAATCTAAACATGACGAATGATACGTTCCATCACTATGGTAATGACCGTGAGTAAACTAATGTGGCAGTAATTGGCCCAATTGCATTGTTGTGCTTTTTATCAGCAGGACATACCTGGTCTATTTTCCACATTGGCCAGATAGTTGTTAATGTGGTAACTGTATTGGAACAGCTTGGCAAGGAGCACTGCTAATTCTGAAATGCAAGTCTTCAATACTGTTACCAAAATGTTGCCAGGAACAACAGCCTTTGCTGTATCCAGTGGCTCCAACCATTTCTTAATATCACTTGGAGTTATTCTAATTGGCTCAATGCTGGCATCTGTGGTGCTGTAGAACTCAGAATGAGACTGAGATGAATTATCCTGCCATAGATGGAGTGGGCTCCCAACTTTCTTTGGAGCAGCACTGATACTATTAACTGGAGAGTATTCAATCTGAATATTGACTTGTGCCTTAATGACAGTTCGGAGGTGAGTTACGCACCATAGAATTCTCAGCATCCGATCTGCTCTTGCAGTGAAGTATTTATATGGCTGAACCAAAAATAGAAATTGCTGGAGTAACTAAACAGGTCTGGAGAGAAAGCAGAGTTAATATTTCAAGCTCATTGATGTTCATCAATATCCATGCTTGGGCTGACAAGGGGCAAGTAACATTCCTGCTACACAAATGCCAACCTATGACTATCACCAACAAGAGAATCTAACCACGGCCCCGTGACATTCAGTGGTTTTACCATCACTGAATCCCCCACTATCAACATCCTTAGAGTCATCATTGAATAAAAACTCAACTAGACTCACCATATAAATGCAGTGGCCACAAAAGCAGGTCAGAGACTAGGAATACTGCAGCGAGTAACTCACCTCCTGATTCCCCAAAGCCTGTTCACCATCTACAAGGCACAAGTCAGGAGTGTGATGGAATACTCCCCACTTGCCTGGATGAGTGCAGCTCCAACACTCAAGAAGCTTGACACCATTTAGGACAAAGCAGCCCACTCGATTGGCATTGCATCCACAAGCATTCACACTGTCCACACCGAAGTTCAGTAGCAGCAGTGTGTACCATCTGTAAGATGCACTGCAGTAATTCACCAAAGGTCCTCAGACAGCACTTTCCAAACCCACGACAACTTCCATCTAGAAGGACAAAGGCAGTAGATATGTGGGAACATCACCACCTTCACGTTTCCCTCCAGACCACTCACCATCCCAACTTGGAAATATATCGTTGTTCCTTCACCGTCACTGGGTCAACATCCTGGAATTCACTCCCTGATGGCATTGTGGGTCGACCCACAGCAGGTGGACTGCAGCAGTTCAAGAAGGCAGCTCACCACCACCTTCTCAAGGGCAACTGGGCACAGGCAATAAATGCTGACCAGCCAGTGACGCCCACATCCCACAAAATGAATCTAAAAAAACCTGACAGCAGCTAGAAAAAAGTGGTATATACAGTGAAGACAGGATTTTGGACTGGGTGGAGGGGGGTCATGGGTAAAACATGAGCAGAAAGGTGGAGACAGAGCCTGGAAAGAGAGAGAGAGAGAGATAAGAGGGCTGAGCAGAAGAGGGGATTATTGACAGTAAGCCAGGACAGGAGAGAAGTTGAACAGGTGATGGTGAGTCTTAGAATAGGAGATAATGGGCAGGTTGTGCTGAAAGCAACCCATGTCATTACAGGACCAGGGTGTGTGGTGGGTAGAAAACATGGAAGGAGGTAATCAGGCTCTAAAGTTATTGAACTCAATGTTGAGTCTTGGAGGCTGCACGGTTTCCAAATGAAAGGTGAAATGCAGTTCCTTGACCTTTTGCTCAGGCTCACTGGAACACCCTAGTCCCAAGAAACAAATGTTGACGCAGGAACACAATGGGATGTTGAAATGTCAGGCAACTTGAAGCTCGGGACCATTTTTAGGGGCAGAATGTTCTGCAAAGCGGTCACTCAATCTGCGTTTTGACTCCTTAGTGTAGAGGAGACCACATCGTGAGCAGCAACTGCTGTAAACAAGACTCCCCCATCCCAGAGAAAAGACTTTGTCTATTTATCCTATCCATACCCCTCATGATTTTATAAACCTCAATAAGGTCAGCCCTCAGCCTCCGACGCTCCTGGGAAAACAGCCCCAGCCTATTCTGCCTCTCCCTATAGCTCAAATCCTCCAACCCTGGCAACATCCTTGTAAATCTTTTCTGAACTCTTTCAGGTTTCACAACATCTTTACGATAGGAAGGAGACCAGAATTGCACACAATATTCCAACAGTGGCCTAACCAATGTCCTGTACAGCCGCAACATGACCTCCCAACTCCTGTACTCAATACTCTGACCAATAAAGGAAAGCAAACCAAACACCTTCTTCACTATCCTATCTACCTGCGACTCCACTTTCAAGGAGCTATGAACCTGCAATCCAAGGTCACTTTGTTCAGCAACACTCCCTAGGACCTTGCCATTAAGTGTACAAGTCCTGCTAAAATTTGCATTCAAAAAATGCAGCACCTCACATTTATCTAAATTAAACTCCATCTGCCACTTCTGAGCCCATTGGCCCATCTGATCAAGATCCCATTGTAATCTGAGGTAACCTTCTTCACTGTCCACTACACCTCCAATTTTGGTATCACCTGCAAACTTACTAACTATACCTCTTATGCTCACATCCAAATCATCTATATAAATGACAAAAAGAAATGGACCCAGCACCGATCCTTGTGGCACTCCACTAGTCACAGGCCTCCAGTCTGAAAAACAACCCTCCACCACCACCCTCTGTCTTCTACCTTTGCACCAGTTCTGTATCCAAATGGCGAGTTCTCCCTGTATTCCATGAGATCTAACCTTGTTCACCAGTCTCTCATGGGGAACCTTGTCAAATGTCTTACTGAAGTCCAGATGGATCACATCTACCGCTCTGCCCTCATCAATCCTCTTTGTTACTTCTTCAAAAAACTCAATCGAGTTTGTGAGACATGATTTCCCATGGACAAAGCCATGTTGACTATCCCTAATCAGTCCTTTCCTTTCCAAATACATGTACATCCTGTCCATCAGGATTCCCTCCAACAACTTGCTCACCACCGACATCAGGTTCCCTGATTTGTCCTTACCACCTTTCTTAAACAGTGGCACCACATTAGCCAACCTTCAGTCTTCCGGCACCTGACTTGTGACTATCGACGATACAAATATCTCAGTAAGAGACCCAGCAATCACTTCTCTAGCTTTTCACAGAGTTCTAGGGTACACCTGATCAGGTCCTGGGGATTTATCCACTTTTATGCATTTCAAGACATCCAACACCTCCTCCTCTGTAATATGGACATTTTTCAAGATGTCACCATCGATTTCCCTACATTCTATATCTTCCATGTCCTTCTCCACAGTAAACACTGATGAAAGGCACTCGTTTAGTATCTGTCCCATCTTCTGCGGCTCCACACAAAGGCTCATCTTTAAGGGGCCCTATTCTCTCCCTAGGTATTTTGGCCTTAATGTATTTCTAAAAACCCTTTGGATTCTCCTTAACTCTATGCTGAGAGACAAAACACTGTCAGGCAAAATATTTCGGTCATGTTCAGTCTTAAACTACGATCAGCTATCAAAAAGTTACTGTCAATCAAGTTGACTTGCATCAGAAATTGTCACTCAGTAGTTTAAAATGGTATGTATAAGGCTGTGTCAATAACTATCAAAGATTACCAGTTTTTAAAATAGTAGGAAGAGGTGGTAAAGTATCATACAAAGAAAATACATCAAATGGGGGGATCATTTGTCAGGTCCTTGTCCCTCTTAGCTTATTCTTTTGTCAAAAATAAACTTGGGTTACTCATAAAACATTTAAAGGTACATTTGCCGACTTCCTATGTTTCTGCATGCAGCCTTGCCTTTGGGTTGCAATGAGACATTGTCATTTTAAGATTGGGAATGAATTGAGGCAACTGATGAAATGGTTGGGAGTGTACTGTCAACGGTAGGTTACTGAGTATAAGAGGTACAGCTAGTAAGTTTGCAGATGACACCGAAATTATAGTGGACAGTGAAGAAGGTTACCTCAGATTACAATGGGATCTTGATCAGATGTGCCAATGGGCTGAGAAGTGGCAGATGGAGTTTAATTTAGATAAATGTGAGGTGCTGCATTTTGGAAAAGCAAATCAGAGCAGGACTTATACACTTAATGGTAAGGTCCTTGGGAGTGTTGCTGAACAAAGAGTACTTGGAGTACAGGTTCATAGCTCCTTGAAAGTGGAGTCGCAGGTAGAGAGGATAGTGAAGTAAGCGTTTGGTATACTTTCCTTTATAGAACATAGAAAAGTACAGCACAGAACAGGCCCTTTGGCCCACGATGTTGTGCCGGGATTGGTCGGAGTATTTAGTATAGGAGTTGGGAGGTCATGTTGTGGCTGTACAGGACATTGGTCAGGCCGCTGTTGGAATATTGTGTGCAGTCCTGGTTTCCTTCCTATCGTAAAGATGTTGTGAAACTTTAAAGGGTTCAGAAAAGATTTGCAAGATGTTGCAAAGGGTTGGAAGATTTGAGCTATGGAGAGAAGATGAATAGACTAGGGGTGTTTTCCCCGGAGCGTTGGAAGCTGATGAGTGACCTTATAGAGGTTTACAAAATCATTAGGGGCATGGATAGGATAAATAGACAAAGTTTTTTTTCCCTGGGGTGGGGGAGTCCAGAACTAGAGGACATAGGTTTAGGGTGAGAGGGGTAAGATATAAAAGAGACCTAAGGGGGCAACTTTTTACGCAGAGGGTCGTGCATGTATGGAGTAAGCTGCCAGAGGGAGTGGTGGAGGCTGGTACAATTGCAGCATTTAAAAGGCATCTGGATGGATATATGAATAGGGAGGGTTTGGAGGGATATGGGCCAAGTGCTGGCAGGTGGGACTAGATTGGTCGGCATGGACAAGTTGGACTGAAGGGTCTGTTTCCGTGCTATACATATCTATGACTCTATAAGTAACATTAATTGCATTCTGCATGGGTGATCAGTGATGTACACACTGATGCCACGATAGATTCCATTGAACATGCTGCATTGTGGAAATGCAGTTCACAAATGTGATATGCACAGTTTGACACCAATGAGGTGCCATGTTGAATCATTTAGTTACAATCACAGAAATGTGGAGATGTTTAGGGAGCACTTGCTGTGACTGCTGGATAGGTTTGTCCCACTGAGGCAAGGAAGGGATGGTACAGTGCAGGAACCTTGAGTGACTAGGGATGAGGAACATCTAATCCAGAGAAAGAAGGAAGTTTACTTAAGTTTGAGGAGGCAAGGATTACACAGGGCTCTGGAGGGTTACAAGGTAGCTAGGAAAGAACTGAAGGATGAACTTAAGAGAGCTAGAAGGGGACATGAAAAAGCCTTGGTGTGTAGGATTAAGGAAAGTCCTAATGTATTCTGCACTTATGTGAGCAACTAGAGGATGGCCAGAGTGAGGGTAGGGCCAATCAGGGATAGTGGAGGGAACTTGTGTCTGGGGTTGGAGGAGGTAGGAGAGGTCCTTAATAAATACTTTGCTTCAGTTTTCACTAATGAGAGGGACCTTGCCATTTGTCAGGACAGTGTGATGTGCTCGAACAGGTTGATGTTAAGAAGGAGGATGTGCTGGAAATTTTGAAAAACATGACGATCGATAAGTCCCCTGGGTCATACAGGTATACCCAAGGTAACTACAGGAAGCAAGGAAAGAGATTGCTGTGCCTTTGGTGATGATTTTTGCATTTACACTGTCCACTGGAGTAGTCCAGATGATTGCAGGGTGGCAAATGTTGTTCAAGAAAGGGAATAGGGATAATCCTAGGAATTACAAACCGGTCAGTTTTAAGTCAGTGGTGGGTAAATTATTGGAAAGGATTCTGATACAGGATTTATGAGTATTTGGAAAAGCATAGCTTGATTAGAGCTAATGAGCATGGCTTTGTGAGTGGCAGGTCATTCTTCATAAGCCTTACTGAATTCTTTGAGGATGTGACAAAATACAATGATGAAGGTAGAATGATGGATGTGGTGTACATGGATTTTGGTAAGGCATTTGATAAGGTTCCCCATGGTAGGGTCATTCAAAAATCAAGGAGGCATGAGATACAGGGAAATGTGGTTGTCTGCATACAGAATTGGCTGGCCCATGGAACACAGTAGATGGTAGTAGGTGGAACGTATTCAGCCTGGAACTTGGTGACAGTGGTGTTCCTTAGGGATCTGTTCTGGGACCTCTGCTTTTTGTGATTTTTATAAATGACTTGGATGAGGAAATGGAAAGGTTGATTAGTAAGTTTGCCAATGACACAAAGGTTGATGGAGTTGTGGATAATGTGGAGGGCTGTTGTAGTTTGCAATGAGACATTGACAGGATGTAGAGCTGGGCTGGGAAGTGACAGATGGAGTTCAACCTGGAAAAGTGTGAAGTGATTCATTTTGAAAGGTCGAATTTGAATGCAGATTACAGGTTAAAGGCAGGATTCTTGGCAGTGTGGAGGAACAGAGGGATCTTCGAGTCCACATCCATAGATTCCTCAAAGTTGCTGCCAAAGTTGATGGGGGTTATTAAAAAGACGTACAGTGTGTTGGCTTTCATTAGCAGGGGAATTAAGTTTAACAGGTGTGAGGTTATGCTGCAGCTCTTTAGAGCCCTGGTTAGATCACATTTGGAATATTGTGTTCAGTTCTGGTCGCCTCATTACAGGAAGGATGTGGAAGCTTTACAGAGGGTGCAGAGGAGATTTACTAGAATGCTACCTGGACTGGACGGCATGTCTTATGAAGAAAGGTTGAGGGATCTAGAGCTTTTCTACAGTGAAGGAGGATGAGAGGTGACTTGATAGAGGTGTACAAGATGATGAGAAGTATAGAGTGGATAACTAGAGTAGAAATGGCTATCATGTGGGGGCATAATTTTAAGGTGATTGGAGGAAGGTTTAGGGAGATGTCAGAGGTAGGCTTTTTACACAGAGAGTGATGGGTGTGTGCAATGCATTGCCAGCAGTGGTAGTAGAGTCAGATACATTAGGAACATTTAAGCGACTCTTGGATAGTCACATGGATAATAGTAAAATGTAGGGTATGCAGGTTCATTTGATCTTAGAATAGGATAAAAGGTCGGCACAACATCGAGGGCAGAAGGTTCTGTACTATGCTGTATTGTTCTATGTTCTATGTTCAAACTATGGAATCAGGAAGTTATAGGATTAAACCCCTCACCCTGAACTGAGCATGATGGTATTTTACTCCAGTAATAAGGTATTGCTATGTTGTTTCAATTAAACTAGCCTGAAGGTAAACATTAAAAATCCTATGGTACTATTTGAATGAAGACGATAACTGTCCAGACTAACATTTCTCTTAGCACCTTGGTGTGTGCAAAATGCTTGATGTGTTTAAGTTTCTTTGGGACATTTCTGAGCAACACGATAATGTGTTGTATAAATATATACTTTACATGTTACTGCAATTGGTCAGAAGCAGCAAGAACGTAAGTCATACCTTTCATAAACAAAATAAACAAGTAGACATCAAATATTTTTACATAAATATTGTGCCCATCAATATATGGAGTATAGGATTGTTAACAAAACAAGAGATGAAATACGTAACAGATTCCTGCAATTTTGCTGCCCATCAACGCTAAAGAAAAAAAAACTCTTCAATTTTTTACATCATAGACATTGGCAACCCAATAGTTTAAATGATTTTTATCCTGATAAGTTTTTATAATAGCTCCGAAAGGAAGGAGGAAGTTTACTGGAATTTCTAAAAGATCTCAACAGGTGGAATCTGACAGGGAAACACAAAAAGAGAAAGGCAAACTACATTTGGGGAGGTCCAACAATGGTGAGTAAAATGTTTTCTGTTGTGGTCTGAACCTGAAAAGGTCAACTGACATCACAAGATAAGATCCACCCATCAGGATGTTAAGAACTATTCCTGGGAATTGCTAAGCAGTGTCTTGCAGTGCCAGTTGTCATTGCTAATATCCTCTTAGCTAACAGAAATGTATACTCATTCTTTCATTGAGCCTAGTGCCTCACAATAGGCTATTATTTCTTTTAGATATAACGTGGCTACTAAATAGTAAATAATGAACCTATACCATGTATAAAGATAGAGTCTACCTTCTGCCGAATACTTCATGTGGGCATACTTCCCCACTTTGTATCAGTTAACTGAACGACTAGATTCACTACCACCAATCCTTCTTATTGGTATTTGTCTAAATTATTGATATCAAGTGGGGAAATCATTTAAATTAATAAGAAGGAATGGTAGCAGCAAACCTACCAAAGCCACCTGAAATGGTTCCAATGAACACAACTACAATAATAACCTGTGCTGACAATGGGCAGATTTAGCCTAAATTATACCAGTTTCCTGTATATGTAACAATAAATAAAAACAAGCAGTATTTAAGGGTCAATGTAGAATTTGTTTCACAGTTTTTTTTGTTACAACACAGGCTATCCAACCTATCAAGTCTGTGCCTGTTCCTACCTAATGAACAATTTGCCTTGTCACCTTCCCCTTTCCTTCTCCTGATAATTGTGCACATTCTTCAATTTCAGATAACCATCTCCTCATCCCTTGAATGTTTTGATAGAACCTGCCTGCACCAGACTCTCTGGCAGTACATTCCAAATCCTACCCACTTGCTGCATAAAGAAGTTTCTTCTTGTGCCTCTCTTGTTTCTTCTGCTAATTACCTTAAATCTGCACCCTTTGGTTCTCAATCCTTCCACCATTAGAACATAGAACACAGAACAGTACAGCAGAGGAACAGACCCTTTGCCTCATGATGTTGTGGCAAACATTGGGTACAGTTCTCTATCTCGATCTATGATTTTGAATATCCTGAACAAATCTCCTCTCAACTTTCTCTGCAACGAAGAAGGTGGTCCTAAATGGTCTCTAATTTATTTATTTAACTGAAGTTCAATTCTAATAATGTGGCTCAAATATGCATGATAGAAGCTACATAATATATTCATATGCAGGAACCTCTCTTCTGTAAATAAAAGGAACAAATCTAGGCATTGTACCTATTTTGATTGAAACAAAAGTGTGCAGGACAATAGTTTCCTAGTGCTATCTCCATGGCAATGCCTTGACCAATCAGATAGTGCATATAGATCATGTCTACCACTCTGCCCTCTTTGTTACTTCTTCAAAAAACTCAAGCAAGTTTGTGAGACATGATTTCCCACGCACAAAACCACGCTGACTATCCTTAATCAGTCCCTGCCTTCCCAAATACATGTAAATCCTGTCCCTTAGGATTCCCTCCAACCATTTGCCCACCACCGATGTCAGGCTCACCAGTTTTTAGTTCTCGAACTTTTTCTTACACCTTTCTTAAATAGTGGCACCACGTTAACCAACTTCCAGTTTTCCAGCACCTCACTTGTGACTTTCGATGATCCAAATATCTCAGCAAGGGGCCCAGTAACCACTTCCCTAGCTTCCCACAGAGTTCTAGGGTACACCTGATTAGATCCTGGGGATTTATCTACCTTTATGCATTTTAAAACATCCAGCACCTCCTCCTCTGTAATATGGACATTTTCTATTTCCCCATATTCTATATCTGTCCTTCTCCACAGTAAACACCGATGCAAAATACTTGTTTAGTATCTCCTCCATCTCCTGCGGTTCCACACATAGGCTGCTTACTGATCTTTGAGGGACCCTATTTACTCTCTCATTACCCTTGACCCGAAGGGTCTGTTTCCATGCTGTATATCTCGATGACTTTAACAGCAGATTTCGTTATTCTAAGGTTGTCTGGTCCCATTCCAATTCTCCTACTGAAGTATAACTATTTTAATTTGTTTAATCTTCTGAAATGGGTTATAAAATAGTTCATTTTCAGTATATGTTTCTTTCTTTTGACTGCAGGGACCTGCAGTGGTTTACTTGGTTTTAAACACAATTCCCAAACCACGGCTTGTGAATAGGTGCTGCCCGAACATGTTGTGGAGGCAGCAGCTTCAGCAGTATCAGTGATGGCATCGTAACCCAATGTGGGAAAAGCAGTATCTGCGGCATCAATAGCAGACAACTGAAGAATGAGATAAGTGCAGGACTCATCAAAGACTGTCGAAGTTTAAACTGCATTCAAAAACCGAAGTTGCTGGAAAAGTTCAGCAGGTCTGGCAGCATCTGCGAAGAGAAATAAATGGTCTGCTGAGCTTTTCCAGCAACCTTTTTGATCTTAGAGTCGGACAAAAGGTCGACACAACATTGAGGGCCGAAGGGCCTGTACTGTGTTGTACTGTTCCATGTTGTTCTGCTTTTGTTTCTGATTTACAGCATCTGCAATTCTTTCAGTTTTTATTTAAACAGTAATCCTTTATTTTATTAGTTTATATTAGGAAGGACTTTAATGCCAAGTAGTAACTGATTTCTTTATTCTTCTACTTATTTTATGAAGAAAATGCTCAATTTGTTTGTTTCTTTTACTACTTTGTATCTAAGCTTTTTATATCTAGGTAGGTTTGCACCTAAGATGGTGCCGTGATTGGTGACATTATATACTTTTCACTGTACTCCTGTACATCTGTACTTGAGTACACATGATAGTAAAATCAAAATATAATAAGTATCATCAATTTGAGCTGCCAGTGTGATGTGGCCTTTGGCTCCAGTAAGGTTTTTTTTACCCAAAAAAGCAATAATTATGTTAGCTTCCGTAACATAAAAACTAGTACTGAAAGATTCAACAGACATTTATTACAGCTTCTGGCATATACATGTATTACAGATATAGGCACTTCACGGTCTGGGCTAATACTTAGCTATTTGGTCACACACAGCAGCACACTTTCATCAGCATGTCATATTTCAAGTGGCCCCATTTAAGATGGAAATATGAGACCTTTACACCCTCAGGTCACAGGCCAGCAAAATGGTGCTGATATCATGAGCATGCCTCTTAACAATACACTGAATACTACCTCTGAGACATCACACATTATCCACATGATTATTGAAACAGGAGTGGGCCATTCATCCCTTTCAGCCTGCTCTGCCATTTAACTGCATTGTGGCTGATCATCTACCTTAATGCCAATTTCCCACACTATATCTAAATTTCTTGGAGTCATTAGTATCTATGAACATACAAATTAGGGGCAGAATAGGCAACTTTGTTATTGAGCCTTCTCCATTATTCAGTAAGATCATGGATGACAGGAATGTTCCACAGTGTGATGCTGGAAAAGCACAGCAGTTCAGGCAGCATCTGAGGAGCAGGAAATATGTCAATTTTCCTGCTCCTCGGATGCTGCCTGACCTGTTGTGCTTTTCCAGCACCACACTCTCAACTCTAATCACCAGTATCTGCAGTCCTCACTTCCTCACATCCTTGTCTGCCGCCAATAACCTTTCATCACTGCGTTTAATAAGTATCTATCTACTTTGACCTTCAATATATTCAGAGACATGGCTTCCACTGCCTTTCGAGGAGGGGTGTTCCAAAGATTCATAAGTCTCTGTAAAAGATTTCTCCTCATCTCTGATGAGGGAAGACCCTTATTTTAAACAGTAGCCACAAATTCTAATACCTCCCAATAGTGGAACCATCCTTTCCACACTCACCTTGTCAAGATCTCTTAGGATCTTGTACGCTGCAATTAAGTCACCTCTTATGTTTCTAACTTCCAGCTGAAAGAAGCCTAGCCTGTCCAATCTTTCCTCATGAGACAATCTACTCATTCCTGGTACACCTTCTCTGAACTACTTCAATACATTTATATCCTTCCTTAAAATACAAAACACAATACATCAGATGATAGGGTGGTAATGGTAGGGGATTTTAACTTTCCAGAAACAGACTGGGACTGTCATAGTGTTGAATGGAGAGGAATTTGTTAAGTGTGTACAAGACATTTTTTTTATTCAGTATGTGGATGTATCTAAGGGAAGCAGCAAAACTTGACCTACACTTGGGAAATAAGGTGGAGCAGGTGACTGAGGTGTCAGTGGGGGAGGAATTTGAGGCAAGTGATAATAATTCTTTAAAATACTTGTGGAAAAGGATAGAATTGATCTAAAAGTTAGAGTTCTAAATTGAAGGAAGACCAATTTTGACAGTGTTCGGCAAGAACTTTCAAAAGTTGATTTGGGGTGGATAAAAGGATGGCTGGAAAGTGGGAAGCCTTCAAAAATAAGATAATGAGTTTCCAGGGACAGCATGTCTCTGTTAGGATGAAGGGCAAGGCTGGTAGATGTAGAGAAATTGAGTTTCTGGTCAGGAAAAAGAAGAAAGTATGTGTCAGGTATAAACAGCAGGGAGAAAGTGAGGACTGCAGATGCTGGAGATCAGAGTCAAAAGGCGTGGCGCTGGAAAAGCACAGCAGGTCAGCTGAATCCTGATGAAGAGCTTACGCCTCGAAACATCGACTTTCCTGCTCCTCGGATGCTGCCTGACCCGGCTGTGCTTTTCCAGTGCCACACTTTTTGACTATAGGCAGAAGGGATCGAGTGAATCTCTAGACCAGTATAAAGGCAGTAGGAGTACACTTAAGAGGGAAATCAGGATGGTAAAGGAAGGGACATGACATAGCTTTGGCAAATAGGGTTAAGGAAAATCCAAAGGGTTTACATTAAGGACAGAAGAGTAACTAGGTAGAGAATAAGGCCCCTTAAAGATCAGCAGGACCACCTATGTGTAGAACCACAGAAGATGAGGGAGATACTGAGCAGGTGTTTTACATCAGTGTTTACTGTGGAGAAGGATTTTGAAGCTAGAGAACTTGGGGAAATAAATAGTGATAGCTTGAAAAGGGTCCACACTACAGAGGAAATGGTGCTGGGCATCTTAAAATGTATGGATGTAGATAAATCACTGGAACCCTAGAACTTGTGGGAAGCTAGGAAAGTGATTGCTGGCCCCCTTGCTGAGATATTTGTATCATTGACAGCCACAGGTGAGGTACTATAAGACTGCAGGCCAGCTAACGTGGTGTCAATATGTAGTTTCTTAAGGAAATCATGTCTCACTACTTTTACACAGAATCCCCACAGTATGAAAGCAGTTAATCCAGCCCATTGAGTCCACAGACCCCTCCGAACAGCATCCCACACAGACCCACCCCGCTTCCACTATCCCTGTAACCCTGCATTTTCCACGGCTAATCTACCTATCCTGCACATCCTTGGACTCAATGGGCAAACTTGTTTAGCCACTTTAACTAACCTGCACTTCTTTGAATTGTGGGAGCAAACCAGACCACACAGATGCAATTCAAGCAGACACAGGGACAATATGCAAACTCCACAGTTGCCTGAGGCTGGAATCAAACCTGGGTCTCTGGTGCTGTGAGGCAGCAGTGTTAACCGTTGTGCCACTGTGCTGCCCCACTTGAAGAAGTTTTTTGCAGACGTGATGAAGATGATTGATGAAGGCAGAGCTGTGGACATTGTCTATACAAATTTCTGTAAGGGGTTCAACAAGGGTCCACGTGGTAGACTCGTTAACAAGGTTAGATCACATGGATTACAGGGAGAATCAGCCATTTGGGTACAAAATTGGCTACAAGGTAGGAGGAAGAGGGTTGTTTTTCAGACTGAAAGTCCATAACCAGTGGTGTGCTGTAGGGATCAGTGCTGGGTCCACTGTTTTTTGTCATTTATATACATGATTTGGATGTGCATATAGGAGCTATAGTTAATAAATTTGCAGATGACACCAAAATTGGTAGCGTAGTGGACAGCAAAGGAGGTCATCTCAGAATACAAAGGGACCTTGATCAGATGGGCCAAGGAGTGGCAGATGGAGTTTCATTTATCATTTAGATAAATTACATTCAAAATTACATTTTGGAAGGGCAGGACTTATACATTTAATGGTAAGGTCTTGGAGAATGTTGCCAAACGAAGAGACCTTGGAGTGCAGGTTCACAATTCCTCGGAAGTGGAGTTGCAGGTAGACAGGATATTGAAGAAGGCATTTGGTACATTTGCATATTCTGGTCTCCCTGCCATAGGAAATTTGTTGTTGAACTTGAAAGGGTTCAGAAAATATTTATAAGGATGTTGCCAGGGTTGGAAGGTTTGAGCTGTAGTGAGAAGCTGAATAGGCTATTTTCCCTGAAGAATCAGAGGCTGAGGGGTGACCTTATGGAGGTTTATAAAATCATAAGGGGGCATGGATAGGGTGATTAGCCAAGTCTTGTCCCCAGAGTAGTGGAGGCCAAACCTATAGGGCATAGGTTTGAGATGAGAGGGGATGTGGATGTGTGGAATGAACTGCCAGAGAAAATAGTGAAAGCTGATACAATTACAAGATTTTCAAGACATCTGGATGGGTTTAAAAATAGGAAGGGTTTGGATGGATATGGGCCAAATATTGGCAAATGGGACTAGATTAATTTAGCATATCTGGTCAGCATGACAAGTTGGACCAAAGGGTCTGTTTCCATGTTGTATATCTCTTTGACTCAATGAGATGTGGTCTCACCAGTACTCTGTAAAACTGACGCATAACTTCACTACTTTTGTGTTCATTCCCCTTGTAATAAACAATGCAATTCTATCAGCTTTTCTAATTACTTGTTATACCTGTATACTAACCTTTTGTGATTCATGCACATCCAGATCGCTCTGCAACGTCTCGCCATTTAGATCATATGCCTTTTTCTTATTCTTCCTGCTGAAATGGACAATTTCACATTTTCCTATATTATTCTGTTTGACACATCTTTGACTACAGATTTAACCTATCTACATCCCTTTGCATACGTCCACTTCACAATTTACTTTCCTACCTATATTTGTGTCATCAGCGAATTTCATAACCACAACATCTTCAGTATCTTCATCAAAGTCATTTGTGCGAATTGGTAAAAATCGAGGACCCAGCACTTATCCCTGTGAACACACTCATTACATCGTGGCTATCAGAAATTGAATCAAGTCTGCCTATCCTTTCCTTCCTATTAGTTAGCCAATCTTTATTCAACATAGTCCCACTACATTACAACATTTAATTTTTCACAATAACTTTTGATGTGGCATTTTATCAACTGCCATCTGGAAATTTAATGGAAATAGTATGTTCACTAGTTCCTCTTTATCCACCGTATCTTACTTCTTCAAATATTAGTTAAACTAGATTTCCTTGTCACAAAACCATGTTGAGTTGCCTGACTATCTTACCTTCAACTTTTTAAAATGCCATGCAATAACATAATTAATCATAGATTCTAACATCTACCCTCTGACAAATGTTAAGCTAACTGGCCTGCATTCCTGCATTCTGTTTCAGTCCCTTTTTAAATATTTATTACTTTCCATTTCAGTGGAACCTTCTCTGAATGTAGGGAATTTTGGAAAATTAAAATCATTCAATCAAATATTATATTAGCCATTTCTTTTAAATCCCTACAATGAAGTTCATCTGGACCTGGAGAATTGTCAGCTCACAGCTCCAATAATTTGCTTAAGTACCCATGAGATTATAATTACCTAAGTTTCTGAGTTCCTCCCATCCTTCCATTTTCTGCTTTACAGTTATCTCTGGGATGTTACTTGCATTCTGTACAGTGAAGGCTGATATAAAATACACGTACAGTTCATCTAAGTTGCCTTATTTTCCATGATTAATTTCTATAGAAGCAACATTTGCTTTGAGAGCTCTTTTCCTTTTTAAGTATCCACTGAAACTCATTGTTTTGATATTTCTAGATAGCTCTCTACTTTTTCTCCATGTTAATCTTTTAGTCAATCTTTCCTTTTTCTATTAAAACATTATCCAATCTTCTGACTAGTTGTCCATCATTGCACAATTATATCATTTTTCTTTAATTTTAATTCTATCTTTAATTTTTCTCAGTTACTAGTAGATGATGGGTCCTCCCACTGGAAGTTTTCTATTCTGTTGGAATATAACTATCTTGTGCTTTCTGAAATATCCTCTTAAATGTCTGCTACTGTATCTCTATTGATCTATCTCTTAATTTGTCACTTCTGTTTCATTAGCTCTGCTTTCAGTATACTATGTCAGTGACCTTGAAAAGACATGCTCATGGCATCATCACCGTATCATGGCACGTGACTTGCATCTTTCACCTGACCTGGAACATGTGAAGCACAACATGCTACTAGAAGCATGCTCTTGCACTGTAACCAAATAGCTTGAAAGCAATCCAGGCAATGAGATACATAAGAATTTAATGTCTGTTAGGTATTTCAACACTACATTATACAAATCTAGTTTCTTATGTTGAGGGATACATCAGGTTAAATAACTTGCTGGAGACAAAATCCACATTTTGGAGAGGGAGTGGTGAGGAGGTTTATGATACAAGGACAGAAACTGCTGGAGAAACTCAGCAGGTCTGGCAACTTCTGTGGAGAGAAAAACAGAGTTAAAATTTTGGGTCCAGTGACCCTTTGTCAGTACTCAAACCAGCTGAGAAATGTTGATATTATGTTGATGGCAGCGGGTGGGGAGAGAGGGAGTGAGGCGAATAGGTGGAGACAATAGGAGCAGCCCTCTGAAAGCTAGTGCTTCCAAATACACCTGTTGGACTATAACCTGGCGTTGTGTGATTTTTAACTTTCCTCCATCTTGCACTGATTTTTGCTGAAGCACTGCAGTAGGCCTGATACAAAAATGTTGACATGGGAACACCATGGTGAATTGAAGTGGCTGCTAACCAGAAGCTTGGATTAGAGCAGAGATGTTCGGCAAGGCGGTCACCCAGTCAACGTTTTATCTCCCCAGTGTAGAGACCATCACATAGTGAGCAGCAAATACAGTAGATTAAATTGAATAAAGTACAGGTAAATCACTTCCTCATCTGAAAGATGTGTCTGGGGCCTTGGATAGTGAGAAGTGAGGGGGTAAAGAGAAAAACATTGTAACTTCTACGATTGCATGGGAAGGTGCCATCGGGGTTTGGGTGTTGAGTGGAGGAAATGGAGACCAGGTTGTCCAAGAGGGAACAATCCCTGCAAAAATGCTGACAAGGGAGAGCTGGTGTGGGTCTCCATCTGCCACAGATAATATACAGATGAGTGGAAGGAGGCATCTGAGTGCCTCTTAAAGGCCTCAATAGGTCCAAGCATGAATAGCTTGGCCACGTGAAAGTGAGACAGGGCTGGGGTGGAAATGTGAAGCAAATGTAACAAACACCATATCTAATTTTCAAAATCTAAGCTTTGGCAAATGAATGGAATGGCACATATTAGTTAGGGTCTTCTTATCACAAGTAGCAGTGCAAAACATGAAAGCTTACAACCTCTGTTTTGTTACATACTTGCATTCTATAACTCATCAACACACTGAAGCAAAAAATGATTGCTATAAGCAGTGGAAAACAAGATATTTTTAAGTTCCAATTTTAAGATGCAAGTTGATTTTACAAAAGACAATAAGATTCTGTTTTAGTTTTATTATGTGGCATGGGCCAGATCTGTGTTTCTCTTTTTTTTTTCAAACACTGCCCTTCACAAAGGACAGTGCTGTGTGAAGTCTCCTGTTTATTTTTTTTTTCTCTTCTTTTTTCTTCTTTCTCTCTTTTTTTTTAGTGCTGTGTGATCAAGACATTCCCTTTTTTTTCTTTTCTTTTTTCAGTGAAAGACACAAAGTGCTCCCTCCTGTGTTTTTTTTATGGTGTGTGTGTGTGTGCAGGTGTGAGACACAGTGAAAGACACAAAGTGCACGAATCTTTATTCAAATTCCACCACCAGGAAGATAGACCAGATCTGTGTTAAATACAGTAGTTTCCATGGTGATTGGTCTGGAGACAAATAAGTAATTGATACGGGTCTCTGGAGATAGGTCTCTGGGCTTCATTCTATTTTGCACATTTAAAATTTCTGATAATTTTATCTTTGATTGTAGAACTGTTGTTAGTCTAGTGCAGCTGTGCCTGCTAGTCCTGAGGTGATCATGATCATTTTTGGATGGAATATCAGACAAGCAGATGTGAGCTAATTGTGAATGCTGCAGCCATTAAACACAGTATAGGGTCTGATGAAATTCTAATAGCAAATCCAAACAATTAAACAGCTATTTGACCGCTACTACTTCCCATTCACTCAGATGTTGGAAATAATTAAGATTGGTTCCCAAAATGTGGGAAAGTGTTCAGGATTTTATTTGCATTATTTGCCTGTGTTAAAAAGCCTTTGATTTGAAGTGCATTCAACCAGCCGACCAACCTAATCTTCTGCTACATTTTCTTTTGAAACTACAGTAATATTACAGCAACAAGATGGACCTCCATGGAGGTTGCATTGAGAAAAAAATTGATAAATTAAACAACAACTATTATTAGCTGGTCAAGATGGCAGCAGAGTAGGGCTCCTGAGTTCAGGGCTTGCCCACTTTTCCTTTCTATCTTCTCTTTTCTTCTTTTTAGTTTTCTTCTTTTTTACTTACCTTTTACTTTACTTACTATTGTAAAGAGCTTGGATGGCATTGGTGGCAGCAACTTATCCCTGCGAGTACTTGTCGAGGAGGAGACTGAACCCAGCGCTTGGAGCGGAGGGTGGGGGGTAGTAGAGTGAGATCTGAGACAAAGTTGGCAAACTAGGTCCAGCAGCAAAAGATAGCACCTGGGGATTGGCAACGTGATCATTGGCACTGGTGGTGGTGGAAGGGCATCACACCAACTTCGATGAGGTGGGCCCAACAGCGAAAGATGGCACCTGAGGATCAGCGACTTTGATGTTATTCTAAGCGCTGGCTCAGAACTTGAATGTAGATGGTCTTTCTCTTTAAGCTATATCTTTTCATTTTTTTCTTATTCTTAAACTATCAAAATGGCACTAGATTGTGTGATATATGAAAGCTTTTCACTGTATTTCATTACATTTCTCACTGTAAAATACATGTGACAATAAAATAATTCAACAGGGGGTCATTCAAAAATACTAGGACTCCGAAAGATTCCATCATGCTGTTATTTTAGCTTCAAGGATTGATCATAAGGATTAGCGAGGTTTAACTGACAAATAGATATTTTAACTGCCGATTTCTTTTGTGCTGAATAAATTTGTAATATACGAATTACAAAAATCATTTTAATTGATCTCTATGACTCTATGGGTTATTACTGTGATATTCACCTTTTAGCATGGTGAAGAGTTTGCAGTGGGTAATCTCTATTATTTCCAGTGCATATTCACAAACACAAGATAGGTTACTAACCCTAAAATATGCTGTCCTCAAGCACTTTAAGCATAATGACAGATTCAGCTTATTGCATCTGTCTGTTGCAATGGAGTGCATTGGGATGGACTGCAGATTGTATCATTATAATCGTGCTATACAACAATAGAATGGATGGTCTTATTACTAATGCAATTACAGTATCTAATTGACCAAATTGTACAGAATAATTTACAATGGTAATTGATGCTGCTTTATATTTACAAAATGGTACATTGTTCCTAGCCAGACAATGTATGTAAGCATACGTGTTATTCTACTCATAACAGGTTAATGAAAAACATCAATGTTCATGAACCCTGATTTTATTAAGCAGCAAAATCAATAATTTATATTTAATCCAAAATAATGTCCACCTTTTAGAAAAACAAAATAGGAGACAAAATGACTGCATGGTGTTACAATGAATATGACACATGATTCTGGGAAATGATTCGCATTATTAATTTGGTGACGTGAAGCAGTTTTCTAACGAGGACAGAAATGTCAAGATAGCATATAAACCTTTATTGCACAAAATAGTCAAAAAAAATGCTAACATACTAACACAGAGATTAATAATACTAGCTGTTATTTTAGTACAAATGTCAACCAAGAAGAAATCTAATTAAATGCAGAAATCAAAACATTGTTGTCAGAGATGTTCAGTTTCATTGTTAGTTTTGCAAATCAGCATCTTGTTGTCCAGCTCACCTTTCAAAAACATTGAGAGGTGCAAGGTTCCTTTAATTGAACGGTATCTATAAAGTTATCACAAAAATCTAAGTACCTTTTAAAAATATGATAAGTTTTAATTATTATTAGTCAGCCTTTCTGGCATTGAAAATGAATTACTGTACTTCAAGTGCAAAATCTAGTTCCATCTTGACTTAAGTGATGTTGGAAATCATCAAATTAAAAATTTCAACTTTTCTCTTTACTGTTATTCTCTACTTTCCTAACCCAGTCATTTTTCACCCTTTCTTTCTTTTCCTGCACTTAATTAGATATTAAATTCACCCACTAAACTCTAATTTTCTTTTTGTAGTACTTCCATAATCTTTATTGCTGGTGGGTTAAAGGGACACATCATGCCTGTTCAGTCAATACCCCAATAACCTATAGAAGGGACTGCTCTAATTCTGGCTCACCCTTCCAGTAACTTGAAGTGCAAATATTTAGGAGACTAAATGGGCAAACAAAGTCCAACAAATTGCAAGTGCCAATCACTAACTAGTTACAGCAAATTATGGGTCAAAAATAGGTTTTATATTGTTTTCAGAGGCAATATAAACGATAAAAGATCAAGATGGTGGTGACAGAGTAGCAGCATTCAGGCTCCTGTTCATCCACTGCTTTCTTCCATTTCTCTTTTTCTTTCTTCTCTCTCTCTCTCTACTTTCCTTTACTATACAGTTCTCTCTTATCTTTCACCTTGGGGAGCTTGGTCACAGCAGAACCGGCAGCATTGGCGACAGTGGCGAGTTTGGGCCCAGCGGCAGGTAATGGAACCACAGCTTGGCAACTTTAATGTTGGTGGGCCCAGCACATGACTCAACGTGGTGATAGCAGTATCAGCAGCGACAGAGGCTCTGATGTCAGCGCTGATTCAAAGGGTTACTACTCTTGCACTTGTTCAAGAAGATTGCGGATTATGATACTTCAATTGATTCCAAGATGGCATCAGCGATTTGGGCCCAATGTCAAATGATGGCACTGGAGTGTGGTGACTTCAACATTGGTGAGTCTGGTGGCGGTTACAGCGGTGGCAGTACTGTGGCGTTGATAGTTCCAGCACAGGCAGTGTTGGTAAGCTTTGGTAAAACTCTTGGCCAAGCCGGCATGGGTGATATGGACATTTTCATTTCCTTTTGTTCCCATTTCTTTAACCTCAGTTTTTAATTCTAACTACTGCATCCGAAGATGGCTCCGGACAGTGGTGACACCCTCTGCACTCCTGTACACTTGTACTCGAGTGCATGTAACAATAAAATCTAATCTAATCTAAATTCTCTAGAAGAAAACTTTAAAACTGGAAATTGCATCTGTCAGTGTTAAACAAAAAGGATAACATTCACAAGAATGGAGAAAAAGCAAGTTCACAATGTTAAAAAATGACTTAATACTTGGCATAAATTGTCCACATCCTCAATTCAACAATTTATTAGAGGTGACAATATCTAGTCAATATAATTAGGGAACTTTATATGCTCCAACCCCCATCTAGTTAGTTTAAGTTAGTCTATGTTTAAAAGTATCTATGTTATTTGAAATGCTATAATTTTGAATGACGAGTTCCTCCATTTCAGCTCTATCTTCATTTCATGGGAATAAGCCACATATATCTTCAGGGTAACGCCATTAGAAAACAGATTAGCACATTTTTGATGGTGTCAGATCTAAGGAAAGGCTGCAACAACATATTTCTTCCATGTGTTGTGTCCGTCGAACAGTTGCCTTTGAGAATTGTGCTGCATATCCAAGATTGGAATTTCATATTTACAGAGGGAATCACTTTGATCTTACAAAATTATTAGCTCTTCAAGAGATTTTGATCCTTTCTTTTCTTGACTGATCAATGGGCTTGTCAAAAGGAATGTGAAAAATTACATGTCACAGAAAAAAAATAAAGCCAGAATTCTAAATTACAAAAAATTGATTTTTAAAAAAAATACTGACGAATTACATATTGCATTCAGATTTCACAGAAAACCACTTTGTAATTTTCACAACCTGGTTCAGTTTTAAGTTGCTTGTGATTTCATTACGTTGGAATCCTTTTTCCCATTTAATGAATGGACATCAGTGATCAGTACCACACAAAGCCCATTAGAATTCTAAGCATAAAAACTGAAAGAACTGCGGATGCTGGAAATCAAAAACAGAAATTGCAGGAAAAGCTCAGCAGGTCTGGCAGCATATGTGCAGAGAAATCAGAGTTAACATTTCGGGTCCAGCGACCCTTCCTCAGAAATGGACCCAAAACATTATCTCTGATTTCTCACCATGGAATTCTAAGCAGTTAATCTCTCAGTCAACAAAAGAGTGAAAGCAGCTACCTCCATCATCCGGTTCTTCCCAGCAAAAGGATTTATAGTCATAGAGATTCATGTTGGAAGCAAAATTAGCAATATTACTAGGTCTGCTCACTATATGACCCTTTAATATTCATTGCCTGTAACAGGATCTCTTCCTTTGTTACCTAAGACAATCTTTCCCTAAGGTCTTTATTTCATGTCAAATTAAAGAAATGTGCAGTGTTCTCGTGATCTCTTGGAAATATCCTTTCTACTGTTGCTGGATTTTAATGCTTAATTACAATCACATATACCGAATTCTATACATTACTGTGTACAGAAAAGAGTTACTACTTATTTTGAGTAGGTTAATACCTTAAAAATTAAGGAAGAATGAATCTTGTGTGTATGAAGCTTAAAGAGCTAATATTAAATGTTATTTCTAAAATTTAAACTTCATGTGTCCAGATTTTCATGCTAAATATTTCCTCCATTGGTTAAGCTTGAACCAGTAACTAATTAATGTCATTGAGAAACCCAATTGGAAACATTTACAATAAATTAAAAAAGTGTAGCTTTGGGTGCAGTTTTGAATATTTGAATAAGACGCACATATTTAGTAGGAACAAGAAATTCATAAATACATATTATTAGTGACCCTCAGAGCTTTCTCAGTCCATTTGCATTCTTTATCAAGATTGAAGAGACAGACAGGAGACAAGAAGACAACTAATATTCAGGATTTTTATTGCTCATGAATGAATCTGCAGGTGATTGATTGAGCTGTTTGAAGGCAGCTGAAGTGAAGGAAATTCCCCAGGAGTTTGCAAGGATAATCTGTTCTGTTTCAAGAGGCTACTGCATAAGCTAACATGATTCCTTCTGAGTACAGCACCTACAGGCAATGCTGACCACTATCACTGTCCTTTGATTTTTCTTTATCCTTTCATGGGATTCTCTGGAACAGATCCTATTGATTAGAGGACAGCTAATGTAACCCCACTATCTACGAAAAGGGAGGCAGAGAGACAGCAGGGAATTATAGAAAGGTTAGCCTGACATCATTAGTGGCCAAAATGCTGGAATTCATTATAAAAAATTTAATTGCAGAACACTTGTAAAAAAAAGGGACAGGATTATGAAAGGGAAACCATGCTCGACAAATCTATTTGAATTTTTTGAAGATGTTACAGGTAGAGTTGATAAGGGGGAGCCAGTGAATGTGGTTTACTTAGAATCAGAAGGCTTTCATTAAGGGTCTATATAAGAGATTAGCATGTAAAGTTAAAACACATGGGATTGGGGAGTATGAACTATAAGGAGGATACAGAGATGTTTCAGTATGATTTGGATAAGTTGAGTGAGTGGGCAAGTACTTGATGAATAAAGTATCATGTGCATAAATCGGAGGTTATAAACTTTGGTAGCAAAAATAGGAAGGCAAATTTTCTGTCTGAATGGCAATGAGATGGGGGTGTAGTGTCGATGTTGTGCAAAAGCCTGGGTGTTCTTGTAGACCAGTCATTGAAGGTAAGCATGCAAATATAGCAGGTGGTCAAGAGGACCAAGGTACATAGCAAGAGACAGCAGCAGGGATGTATTGTTACACTTGTATAGGGCTTTGGTGAGATCACACCTGCAGTACTGTGTGCCAATTCAGTCTCCTTATCTGACTGAATGTCTATGGAGGGAGAGCAATGAAGGTTTATCAGATTGATGCCTAGGATGGCAGGACTGACATATGAAGAGAGATTGGATTGGTCAGGACTATATTCACGAGAGTTCAGAAGAATGAGAAATAGAAATCCATAAAATTTTAACATAATTAGACAAGGTAAACAGAGTAAAGACATTCCTGTTTACCGTGGAATCGAGAATTAAGAGACACAATCTAAGAATATGGAATAGGCCATTTAGGACTGAGATGAGAAATTTCTTGCCCAGACTGTGGTCAGTCTGTGGAATTCTTTGCTACAGAGAGCAATTAAGGCCTAAAGATTGAAGGTTTTCATGGAGTTAGATATAGTTCTTAGGGCTAAAGGGATTAAAGGGTATGGGGAGAAAGCAGGAACAAGGTACTGAGTAAGATGATCAGCCATGATCATATTGAATGGCACAGCAGGCTCAAAGTGCTGAATGGCCTACTCCTGCTCCTATTTTCTGTGTTGTTGGTAAAACTAACATTTGTTGCAAATGCCTAAATGGTGCATAAATGCCCTTGAACTGAGTAGCTTGCCAGGCCATTAAAGAACACAGTTAAGAATCAACTACATTGCTGTACATTATCCAATGCCACAATCACTCCGATTAGTCTCATTTCAGATGGTCTTCCAACATGCATATTTACATTGGTTCATTGTTGAATCAGATCCTGTGAAAATAATCCTCCATATTCATTTAGAGACAGTTACAGATGATACAGAAAATGCCACAAGCAATTTAGTAGATGTTGTCAATCAGACTACACTGATTTTTCCCAATCCATTGTGGCTTTTCATTCAATGTCAATGGAATGCATCATGTGGTCCTGCAAGGAGCATGAGGGAACCAGGAAACAAATTCAATGATTAAATGATGACAGATAAGCATAATCAAAATTGCAGCAACAGGTTAGATTTGCCATGCCACACAAGAATTGAAATGATATATAGACCAGTAATAGATGCAGTTATTACACTTCAGATGCAGTGATTTGTATTTTCCAAGCATATTCCTATTTTAATCATGTATAATATAAATTAGTTCTATTTCTCTCAGAGATATGGTGACTGTGGTTATGTCAATGGAATTAAATTTCACTACATCAGTTATTAGAATCTAAATTTGATTAATAAATCTGGAATTCAAAGCTGGTTTCATGAAACTGTCATTGATTGATTGATCATCTGGTCTGGCCTGGTCTGCTACCTCAGAGTCACATTAAGGAGGCTGACTCTTAACTGCACTCTGAAGTGGCCTAGCAAACCACTTAGTTAGAAACAATTAGGAATGGGCAATAAATGATGGCTTTGTCATTGACAAGCTATCACATTTAAAAATAAAACAGCATTGGCCCTGTCTTATTTGTTCAAATTATTTTAAAAAAACAGTGAGTTCTGGAAATACTCAAAGGTTAGACAGCATCTGTGAAGAGAATGACAGTGGCTGGAATCTATCAGCGGACGTTGGCGAGACATTGGGAAAATTGTGTGGGATAGACAGCTTTTCGATGTTGAGAGGAAAATATCCCATTTTCCAACCAAATGCTGAATGGTGAGACAACATTCTTGCTGGTGAGCACGAGAGGCCTATTGGCTTGCATAAACACCTCAATATTACCTAAGCTTCTTTCATTAAGATGCAGCTTCCCATTTTCCAGTCTGTTGGATAGCAACTAGACAGTGACAATTCCCGATATGAAAGTCAAAACGGGTACCTGGCAATGTCAGCTTGCTGCTTGCTTCTCTGGATCTCCCTCTCTGACACCAGCATCCAACATAGAGTCATCGAATCATAGAGATCCGCAGCACAGAAAAATGTACTTCGGTCCCTCAAGTTTGTGTTGGTCAATAACAACCACCTAACTATTCTAACCCTGCTTTCCAGCTTTTGGCTAACTGCCTTTTATTTCTTGGCATCACAAGTGTGCATCTGAATATTTCCTAAATGTTAGGAGAGTCTCTGCTTCTACCACCCTTACATGGAGTGAATTCAATATCCCCATCACTGTCTTAGTAAAACATTTTTACCTCATCCTCTCTTAAACCTCCTGCCTCTTACGTTTAATCAAAGCCCTCTGGTCATTGATCCCTCCACCAAGGGGAAAAGTTCCTTCCTGTCTATCTTATCTATGCCCCTCATAATTTTAATCATCTCAGTCATGTCCCCTCTCAGTCTCCTCTACTCCAATTAAAACAACGCAAGTCTATCCAAAGTCTGTTCGTAGCTAAGTTTCTCCGGGCAACATCCTGGTAAATCTCTTCTGCACCCCCTCCAGTGAAATCACATCCTTTCTAAATTGTGGATTCCAAAATTGTACACAATACTCCGGTTGTGGCCCAAACAACATTTTATTCTAGCATTATCTTCCTCCTCTTAAACTCTGTGTCTCTGCTAATAATGGCAAGTATCCCATATGCTTTTTAACCACTTTATCTAACTGTTCCACTACCTTAAATAATTGGTCAGCACACACACCAAAGTCCCACTGATCATTGGTGTTTCCTGGGGTCCTTGCTTTGTTTGTCCTGTCCAAGCATCCTACCTTACATGTATCTACATTAAATTCCATTCGCCATTTTGCAAGCCATCTGACCAGCCCACCTATGTCCTCCTCTAAACTAAGGTTATCAACACTACTTACCACCTCAACAATTTTCATCTCATCCGCAAACTTACTGATCAACCCTCTGATGTTCAAGTCTAAATTATTTACATAAACCACAAAAATCAAGGGCCCCAATACTGACCCCTGCAGAACTCCACTTGACAGAATCACAGTGATCATTACCCACTGTTTCTTGTCACTCAGCTAATTCTGGATCCAATTAGACAAACTTCCATGGGCTCTTATCTTCACTAACAATCTCCCATGCTGGACTTTATTAAAAGCCCTGCTGAAGTCCAAGTCGAATGCATTGCCCTCATCTATACACCTGGTCATTACAAGCTCCTCTACTCACCAGTTCTTTGTATTTCTTCCTCTCTTTAGTATTTGTTTTCTATCTTCTTCCTTATCCGTCCATCCTGCCATCTTCTCCACCTCCGCCCCCAAGCCCCCACCCAACAACGTTTAACCACCCCTGCGACTGGAGACTGGACAGGAACTCAGCGTGCATGCCATGTCCCTCAGCATCAGCAGAATGAGCACAGACCAAGTCACAGACCGAATCCCAGAGTGATGAGGGCAGCAGAGCAAGCATGACCTGGGCCAAGTCTCACAGTGACGGCAGCAGGGGAATCCCAAGTCCCGGAGCGGCATGAGGTGAAAGCGAACCACGACATAGCGCACCCTACATTGTTGCTGCTGAGTGCTGGTGAAGAGCAGACTGCAGGCTGGAGCGATGCAGGACATGGGGAGTTCTGAGCACCAGAATGGCTGAAGTGAAGAGAATCCCAGCAGAGCACAACCCGCCTTGTTGCTGCTGAGTGCTGGTGAAGAGCAGACTGGAAGCTGGAGTAATGCAGGACAGTTGTTGGACTTGGCTTAAAAATGTGTTGCTGGAAAAGCGCAGCAGGTCAGGCAGCATCCAAGGAGCAGGAGAATCCGTCGATTCTCCTGCTCCTTGGATACTGCCTGACCTGCTGCGCTTTTCCAGCTACACATTTTTAAGCTCTGATCTCCAGCATCTGCAGTCCTTACTTTCTCCTAGTTGTTGGACTTGGGCCTGCTGCCACATGTTGAACTGCTGTTGTTTGGAATTCTTACCGGACTATAACGTAAATCCTTTCCACACTGTTATAACGTCATCATTTTTAACCCATTCTCAGATATTGTATGTAATGTTACTGCTCTCCTTTTAATCCATTTTTGTATAATAACTTTTTTTTCACTCTGTAAGATTTGTGCCTACTTACTTGTACCCAACATGGTGCCGTTAAAAGGCAGCCATTGTAAAAACTGTAAACCTGTACCGGAGTACATGTGACAATAAAGGATATTCTATTCTTTAATAAATTCAGTCAAATTGCTCCCCTTAACAAAACAATGCCAACTGTTCTTGATTCTCTATTTCTCCGAGTGCAGATCATTGTGTCCTCCAGAATTGCTTCCAATAGTTTTCCACTGAGGTCAGACTGACTGGCCTGTAGTTTCTAGGTTTATCCCTTGCTCCCTTCATGAATAATGGTACCACACTGGCTGACTTCCAGTCCTCTGGCACCTCTCCTGTGGCCAAGCATGAACTGAAAAGTTTTGTAAGCATACCCTACTATTTCCTCTCTTGCCTTACTCAACAGCCTCGATTCATTTCTTCCAGTCCTGGATCCGGTTCAGTCCTATCTACTTTTAAGCCTGCCAGACCTCTCAGAACATCCTCTCTATCTACGCTAATTTATTTAAGCACATCTCATTTCTTCTTCCTAATTACTACACCCAAGCCGTCCCTCTCACTAGTGAACACTGACACACACATACAAATTACTTAATGGGCCTAATTGTTTCCTAATTATTCTTTTACGCTTAATGTACTTGTAAAATAACTTAGGATTTTCTTTATTTTAATTATCATTGCCATTATCCTTTCATTCCCCCTCTTTGCAAGACAGAGTTGAAGGGTTTGAGCTATGGAAAGAGGCTGAATAGGCTGGGCTGTTTTCCCTAGAGAGTCAGAGGCTGAGGGGTGACCTTATAGAGGTTTATAAAATCATGAGGGGCATGGATAGGGTAAATAGACAAGGTTATTTCCCTGGAGTGGGAAAGGCTAGGGGGCATAGGTTTAGGGTGAGAGGGGAAAAATTTAAAAGGGATCTAAGCATGAAATGAACTGTTGGAGGAAATGGTGGACGCTGATACAATTACAACATTTAAAAGGCACCTGAATGGGTATATGAATAGGAAGTTTAGAGGCCAAGTGCTGGCAAATGGGAGTAGATCAATTTAGGATATTGGCATGGACAAGTTGGACCAAAGGGTCTGTTTCCATCCTGTACATCTCTATGATTCTATGTCCCTTTCCACCTCCAAGTATCCATTAGAGAAACCACCAGCAAGGCTGTCTTCCACCAATACAAGCTGCTGAGATTCAGTGGGCATTCTAACTAGATTAAAACAAGTAGGGAAGAAGGGCTTATGCCCGAAACATAGATTCTCCTGTTCCTTGGATGCTGCCTGACCTGCTGCGCTTTTCCAGCAACACATTTTCAGCTAAAACAAGTAGGAGCAAGGTAGGTTATGAAGAATAGAGAAAAATAGAAACATGGTAAATCAAAGACCAGTGAGCCTGACATCGGTGGTGGGCAAGTTGTTGGAGGGAATCCTGAGGGACAGGATTTATGCATACTTGGAGAGGCAAGGACTGATTAGGGATAGTCAGCTTGGTTTTGTGCATGGGCAATCATGTCTCATAAACTTGATTGAGTTTTTTTGAAAAAGTAACAAAGAGGATTGATGAGGGCAGAACGGTAGACATGATCTATATGGACTTCACTAAGACGTTTGACAAGGTCCCTCATGGGAGACTGGTTAGCAAGGTTAGATCTCATGGAATAAAGGGAAAAGTAACCATTTGTATACAGAACTGGCTCAAAGGTAGAAGACAGAGAATGATGGTGGACGGTTCCTTTTCAGACTAGAGACTGGAGACCTGTGACCTGTGGTGTGCCACAAGGATCAGTACTGGATCCACTGCTTTTCAAGATTTATATAAATGATTTGGATGTGAACACAGAGGTATAGTTATAGAGTCATAGAGATGTACAGCATGGAAACAGACCCTTCGGTCCAACCCATCCATGCCGACCAGATATCCCAGTCCAATCTAGTCCCACCTGCTAGTACCTGGCCCATATCCATCCAAACCCTTCCTATTCATATACTCATCCAGATGCCTCTTAAATGTTGCAATTGTACGAGCCTCCACCACTTCCTGTGGCAGCTCATTCCCTACTCGTACCACCCTCTGTGTGAAAAAGTTGCCCCTTAGGTCTTTTTATATCTTTCCCTTCTCACCCTAAACCTATGCCCTCTAGTTCTGGACTCCCCAACCTCAGGGAAAAGACTTTGTCTATTTACCCTATCCTTGCCTCTCATAATTTTGTAAACCTCAATAAGGTCACCCCTCAGCCTCCAAAGCTCCAGGGAAAACAGCCCCAGCCTGTTCAGCTAGTAAGTTTGCAGATGACAAATTGGAGGTGCAGTGGACAGCGAAGAAAGTGACCTCAGAGTACAATGGGATTAGATGGGCCAATGGGCAGATGGAGTTTAATTTAGAAAAATGCGAGGTGCTGCATTTTGGAAAAGCAAATCAGAGCAGGACTTAAACACTTAATGGTAAGGTCCTGGGGAATGTTGCTAAACAAAAAGACCATGGAGT
This sequence comes from Chiloscyllium plagiosum, assembly GCF_004010195.1. NCBI lineage: Eukaryota > Metazoa > Chordata > Chondrichthyes > Orectolobiformes > Hemiscylliidae > Chiloscyllium > Chiloscyllium plagiosum. Next base: position 4,640,983 of record NC_057730.1, read on the forward strand.
GCAGGTTCATAGTTCCTTGAAAGTAGAGTCGCAGGTAGATAGGATAGTGAAGAAAGCGCTTGGTATGCCTTCCTTTATTGGTCACAGAATTGAGTATGGGAGTTGGGAGGTCATGTTGCTGCTGTACAGGATATTGGTTAGGCCAATTTTGGAAATTATGTGTAATTCTGGTCTCCTTCCTATCGGAAGGACGTTGTGACACTTGAAAGGGTTCAGAAAAGATTTAGGGTGAATAGGGTGAAGCTGTTTTCCCTGAAGCATCAGAGGCTGAGGGGTGACCATATAGAGGTTTATAAAATCATGAGGGGCATGTATAGGATAAATAAACAAAGTCTTTTCCCTGGGGTTGGGAAGTCCAGAACTAGAGGGCATAGATTTAGGGTGAGAGGGGAAAGATATAAAAGAGACTTAAGGGGCAATTTTTTCATGTAGAGGGTCGTGTGTGTATGGAATGAGCTGCCAGAGGAAGTGATGGAGACTGAGACAATTGTAGCATTTAAAAGGCATCTGGATCGGTATATGAATAGGAAGGGTTTAAAGGAATATGGGCTAAGAAGTGGCAAATGGGACTAGATTAGGTTAAGATATCTGGTTGGCATGGATGATAGGACTGAAGGGTCTGTTTCCATTATGTATAACTCTGTGACTCTATAACTGTTTATAAACGGGAAACCATACTTCCAAGTTACTGAAACTGGTCATACACTGAGGTTTAATTAACCTGAATGTTCAACACAGCACTGGCAGGAGTTCCTTTAGCCACTGTCCAAATGTTGTGTGCTACCCAACGGGATGACGTAGGCTTCAATGCTTGTTGTTTTTGCTTCATTCAGCATGCTGACACTGGTTCTTCTATCTTCCCAGCTGATATTCAAGATGTTTCGAACGCATCGTTGATGGAACTATTCAAGTGCCTTCAGATGTCGTTGGAATGTTGTCCAAGTTTCTGATGCATACAGGGATCACCACTGCTTTGTACACTAATATTTTTATGTCTGTCCAGATGTCACAATCATGCAAGACTCTTGTTTGGAGACATCCAAAAGCTGTTCCAGCACATTTAAGACAATATTGGATCACGTCATTAAGGTCGACATTGGAGGAGAGGTGACTTCCAAGATACGGAAAGTGGTCCACATTTTCTCGGGTTGTTTCACCAAGTTGTATTGATGGTTCTATCTAATTTGTCTGTTGCTGATGGTTGATAAATGATCTGAGTCTTCTTGGAATTGATGTTAAGTCCAAGTTTCATGTTCAGACGATTGAAGGAATTCAGAATCTGTTGTGGGTGATTTTCTGAGAGAACTGCAACACTGTTGTTATCTGTGTATTGGAACTCAATGAGAGAACTCATAGATGTCTTGTTTTTGGACTTAAGACAGGCAAGATTGAAAAGTCTGCCATATGTTCTGTAGACAATTTCAATTCCTGGGGGAAGGTAGTCCTTGATGATGTGGATGATTGTTGCAGTAAAGCTGGTGAACAAAGTTGGGCAATCATGTATCCCTGTTTTACTCCTGATCTGACTTGAAAAGGCTCACAGTTACTGTTGCTGACCATAAATGTGGCAAGCATGCGATTGTGGAGGAGTCTCAGGATTCGAATGTAGTTTTCAGGGCATCCACCGGTGGACAGGACATTCCATAGGAGTTCTCTTGATACTGAGTGAGACTTTGGTGAGGTTGATGAATGCCATTCTTTGGGTACAGTGATAATGGTACAGGAGCAGGAAGAGAAGCCTTTGCAGGTGATGCTCTGGCCATAAGAAGAGAGAGAAGAATGGATGATGTGCCAGTAAACTAGCAAAAAAAACCTCGTGAATAGGCATTGGAGGAATTGATGACATGATGGTTCTGACAGTACCAATGGTGACTATGGTTCAAAAACCTCATTCATTATGACTGGATTTTGGAATAGTAAGAGGCCAAGATAGGTACTGTGCAATATAAATCACAAACAAAATGAGGAGAATGCTGGAAATATGAATGTTGACAAAGGCCTTTGAACTGAAGCCATAACTCCACTCCCCCCCCCCCCCCAACGTGCTGTGTAATTCCAGGATTTTTTGTCTCTAATACAAATATATGCATTTCCTTGTTTCCCTTTGAGATCAATTTTAATTACAAAAAGCTTGCAAAACCTTTTCAGAGAACACTATTTTTCCTTCCCTCGGATGTTATCAAGGCTGATACACCTGAATGGGGATGGACTTCATCATTTCCAGTACACTAAAAGGGGAAACAAGTGAGGGATGAACAAGTAAACACCAACTGGGGGAGGGGACTGGAGATAACAAGTGATATAGACAGAAATGCTGAGAAATACTCAGCAGGCCTCATAGCATCTGCTGGGGGAGATACACAGAATTAACATTTCGAGTCCAAGAAGGCTCTTCCTCAGAAAGCATTGATAGTAGCCTTCTTCACATTGTCAACCCATGACAACTGACAGCAAGAAGAACGAGGGCACCAACGTCTGCAAGTTCCCCTCCAAAACGCTCACCATCCAGTCTTGGAAATATATTACTGATCTATCAACAGCGATGGGTCAAAATCCTGGAATTCGCTCCCTGTCAGTCAGGGATGTCTACCTGAACCCTATGGACTGTAACGATTCAAGAAGGTAGTTCACCACCACCATCTGAATAGCAACTACAACACGCATATTCCACGAATTAATGATAAACGAAATTAGGAATTTAATCCTAATTAATTTTGCATGGACAATAAAAAACACTACTTCAATTGGATTACTCGCAGACTTCCTCCGCGGAGCGCCAGCCACTAGCACCGACCAATCGGAGGTCGCCGACGCGTCACACGGTCCTAGCCGCAGCCAATAGCAGCGCAGCTTGGAAGGAGGTGCAAGAACGAGCAGCCGCCCGTCAGCGCTCGAGCGCCAGTTTCTGTCAGGAGCGCGATTAAGTCACCGCGGTGGTGGGTGGGAGGTTGTCTCTTCAAAAAAAAAGGGGCAAGGAGGGATTTCAGCTTCGATAGAAAAGACTTTGCGCCAAGTCAGGAGTTACCGCTGGCTTTTTTTTCGCTTCCCCACGGCGCCCGCTCCTCGGCGGTGGCGGGGTCTGCCAAACGCATGCGCGGGAGCGCGAGCAGTTGTTGTTGGAGGCGGTGGGGGTTCTGCGCATGCGCACCGCCGTCCGAGGGAAGGAGTGAGTGATTACCGGCCGCCCCCATCCCTCCCTAACCCTTCAGTCCCCGGCAACTAAGGCGGCCCGGTGACCGTGAGATGAATCACAAAACCGGGCCGCTCACGGGGGACGATGATGACGACGGCGGCGGCGGCGGCGACGACGAGCCAGGGAAGCCCGGTGAAGACCTACGATTACCTGCTCAAGTTCCTGCTGGTCGGCGACAGCGACGTGGGCAAGGGAGAGATCCTGGAGAGTTTGCAGGACGGGGCCAGCGAGTCCCCCTACGCCTACAGCAACGGTAAGAGCCGACAGCTACGTGCGCAGCCTTTTCAGCGCTGGCAATTCCCCCAGTCCAGGACGCCGAGTACTGAAACCGGGAATTTAAAACGCTTCACTTGCAGTATAAGGTCAGGTGTCTCCTGCGCGTCTATCCTGGATGTGGCCAAGGAGAAACGTCCACGATGTGATCTGGGTCAAAATGAACCGCGGTTGGTCCTTAATGCTTTTGTGTTTTTTTTTGGTTAAATCACAACGCGGTTCATTCCGAACGCTTTTTCGTTTGGAACATCGCAATACGTTTTCATTCCTCTTAACGCGTTTTCTTCTTTATTTTGGAAACTTCGTACTGGAGTGTAAACATTAATGTCCTGCAGACACGTTCCACTTTTCTCTCTCTCTCACTCTCTCTCTCACACTCACACACACACACACACACACAATCTTCCCCCCCCCCCCCAGCCCCCTGTCACTGGAGCTGTGTGTGTTTCCAGATTTGTATCTTTTTATGTCAGGTTGCAAGTCTCAGATCGCAATCCCGATTTAAGCTATTCATAGAATCTTAGAACAGATTTGTAAAGATTCAGTATCAAATGTCTTTCATTGTGGAATAGCACTAAAAGCCTGACCCAGTCTGCTGAAGTACAGATGATACCAAATTCTTTTACAGGGGTCATGGATTTGATGTTAAAAAAGATAACACGCTGGGCTACATTGTAGCCTGTAGCATTTTTTTGTTTTGAAATTAGTTAGCTTGACAAAGTGAAAGCTGTTGAAATAAGTTGAATGTTTGGAATCAAACTTAGTGTATTCTGTCGTGCTGTTTAGTGTGGCTGCTGGTTTCTCTTTTTTTATGGCTGAGGAATAGCAGAAATATTTCTGGCATAAACTTCATTGTGTATCATAGTTATGTTAATGGCTTCAAAGTCCCTTACCAATTTTAGTTTGCTTGAAAGAGGCATGTTTTAAAGCATAAATTGTTCAGGGTCCAAGCTGTCATAAAGGACTGAGAATGCTGGCTGCTAATGGCACAAACTTCAGTATGCGTACATGATGTCAAGTTGCCAAGTCACCTGCACATTTTGTTAATCTGTTATATAAATAGACTCTCAAATTCAGTGATTTTTTTTTACTAAACATATATTTGATTTGTCTTGCATAACATTGTTTCACAACAAACTGCTTTGACATTTGATATTTTCTTGCACTATGATGCAAGGAATGTAAAAGCAGATTGTACGAATCAGCTAAAAACAATTGAGACTATTTTGGTTATTGTGGACAAGTGTATGTTTGAATATCTTAAAGATTTAATGCAAATATCATTGTAATTTGTACAGTACTATCTAACATTTCAGGTTGATGCTGCTTGTCCTGAGTATTTATAACATTTTTGGTTAATTTATTTCAGCACCTGCAGTTAATATTTAATATTTTTGTGAAAAATCAATTGTAGTGTGCATTTTTCAAATATAAACTGCGCATTGTTCTGTATCTCCTTGCTGGGAGGGCAAGGTGATTTAGACCCACAAATGTTAGTGCCTATTCTGAAAGCAGTAGTGCACTGGTCAGAGCTTATTTGCTTTTGTGTGACTTTGTTTGTTTGTTTGTTCTGACCAAGTTGTAAAGTACAAGTCACGAATTGAGACACCAGTTCAAGCAGTAGAACTTGTGACCTTGGAGTCCCTAATTGAGTTGCCTCATGAGTAGCTGCTTTTGTTTTGGTTGTGTATTGTTGTTTTGGTTCTGAATTATCCTTTAAGATTTCCTGTGAAATTATTGATTTTCATGTAATACATATTAAAGTTGTGATAATTGCTGACTAACCCAATTTGATCTTTGGTTGCAAGTTAGGGTGTAGTTTCATAAATACTGGCGTGTTTTGTAATTAAGATGTTTGCAATATTTCTTTTGCTCATAGACTGTGTGTATGTTGAACATATACATGTGTTGTATTACATTCATCCCATAATAAAATTGGAGACACTTGAGAGTTTGAGTATGTTTGAACTGACTACAGTAATGAGCATGACTTGAGGAATTTTTAGTGATGAAAAATAAATGGGAATTGAGTACAGTATACAGTGGACACCCTAGTATAGGGGCAAGCGCTCAGATGCTACTTTCCTTTATCACTTCTATTTCTGTCTTGAGCTTTATCATTCCATCTTTTATTTTTACCATTGTCTAGTTGCTTAAAAAAAAATTGGATTTTGTCGTGTGGGATTGGATTTTGAAGGAGTTTAACATAATGTGTGGTCTCAGGTGGCAAGTTATAATGGGTTTGACCAATATATTAGCTGTGCTGTGCTATGCATTCATTATTTTTGTAACCTTCATTTGTCTAGCTCTTCGGTTCCTTGGTAATTCTATATGATTGCCAAGTAATGAGATGTTTGCTGTGTTAAAATTTGCATTTTAAATTCACTAATCTCCTCAGTTCTAACTTTTGCTGAGTTGCTGCAGTCTCAAGTTTCTTTTTTTTTTGTTCATGGGATGGGGAAAACCTTTGTTTTTAGTAGCCTTTTTGAAACTCCATTTTTAAATGGGCATATTGATAAAATTTTATCTATCAGTTTGTGACATTGTAAAGGGATATTTATAATCAACAGTAACTTAATAAAAAAAATCTTAAAACAAAGAACAGCAGATACTGAAAATCTGAAACAAAAACAGACATTGCTGGAGAAACCCAGCATGTCCAGGAGCATTTGTGGAGAGAAAGCAGTGTTTAACGTTCTAAAGAAGGATCACTCGACTCAACGTTAAACTCTGCTTTCTTCCAAAGACAGAACATAACTGCTGCCAGATTTGCTGAGTTTCTCCAGCAATTTATGATTTTGTTTAAAAAAATTCTTTGTGCCTTGACTGCAGTTTCACTGTTTTCCAGGTTTGTTTTTGTTTTAAAGCATGATACTAAACTTTTTATTTTCAAAAGCCAAGAACTTGGCTGGGCATGTGCTGCATGTTTTAGTAGTGTGGTCTCAACATTCCCTTATTCCTGAATTAGGTTGTGAATTCTCATTTAACTCGAGATTTGAGTTGATAACCTAAATTGACATTTGAGCAAAGTACTGAGTGTTGCACTAGCAATTGCATTCAGATGAGATGTTAAACAAAGGCCTCTAGAAATAATCCCATTGTATTATTTGATGAAAAGTGGAGATGTTCTCCCTGGCTATTCTATTTATCTATTGGCCTATTTCATTAAATTGCCGTTTGTGGGATGTTGCCACACACAAATTGGCTGTCTTCTGTACACTAAGGTGTTGGTGGTTAGGCAATGAGATTTGTGGTAGAGACTGAAAGCAGTGGTTTCTGTCTCTTTTCAGTATTCAGAGGGAATTTCGTTCCTCAAAGGCGACATGCTGAAGCAACAATTCAGCCAGGAGAGGTGACAGTAAGTTAGTCAGATATTGTCGGCAGCCAGATGTTGGCTATAATAAGGCGAAAGTGAGGACTGCAGATACTGGAGATCAGAGTCTAGAGTGTGATGCTGGAAAAGCACAGCAGGTCAGACAGCATCCGACGAGCAGGAGAATTGATGTTCGGGCAAAAGCTCTTCATCAGGAAATGGCTATAATAATCCTTGCCCCCCAATATGGTCTGTATCTTCATACCCTTAACTCCAAGGGCTTAATTATTTCTGACACACAGCAGATAAATTAGCAATCACCCTGTCTAATATGACTGTGCTCAGGAATATCCAATTTCTGTATCCATCTGGATGTAGTGAGATATGGTGAAGTTGTGGTTGAAGGTATTGAATGGAGGGAATAAGTTCGATGGGCCAAATGGTCTGCTTCTATATTTTATACTTTGCTTGTTGGAGTTCATACTGTGGAGGAAGGACAGCTCCCTTGGATGCATTTCACCATTAAGTATCCCCCTTCATCAGGTCTGATAAGGTAGCAGATTTCTGTATTAATAGGATTTGAGACTATCTTTTCAAGAAAAGTTGCTTTTTCCTCTCTTCCTTTCCAAGTAAGCCATGTGTTCCCCAAGCTTCCCATTGCTCCTGTCCTGAACATCTATCTATCTCTTGTCTCCCTGTCCTGTTGGGATGTTTCCTCTATATGCCTTTTCTGCAAGATCACTTTTCTCTCTTGATGCCATTTTTTTTTTCTGCAATAGAAAGCAATCCAAATTCTCTTGCTGCTGGCTATAGGGAGAGGCTGAATAGGCTGCGGGTTTGACCCCGAGTGTCAGAGGCTGAAGGGTAAACTTCCTAGAAGTTTGTAAAGTCATGAGAGGGCATGAATAGGGTAAATAGACAAGATGTTTTCCCTGGGATGGGGGAGTCCAGAGCTGGAGGGCATATGTTTAGGGTGAGAGGGGAAAGATTTTTAAAAGGGACTTAAGGGGCAACTTTTTCATGCAGAGGATGGTGCGTGGATCAGATGAGCTTCCAGAGGAAATGATGGAGTCTGGTACAATTGCAGCATTTAGAAGGGATCTGGATAGATATCTGAATAGGAAGGGTTTAAAGGGTTATGGGCCAAGTGCCGGCAAATGGGACTAGATTAATTTAGGATATCTGGTCAGCATGGATGAGTTGGACCAAAGGGTCTGTTTCCGTGCTGTACACGTCTATGATAGTAAGTGTGTGAACATTGATAGTCATTCAAGTCTATAGCATAGGCCAAAGGATCTTTTTCTATCAAGTGCACTAGACAAAAACAAGCACTCAAGAATTCTAATCCCATTTTTCAGCACTTGGCCCATAGCCTCATATGCCATGTATCACAAAGGCAGATTAAGATAGTACTGAAATGTTATGAGTAATGTTCCCTGTAAGCTGCATGTGTACTCAGCCACTCTAATATTCCATGCATGGCAATTGGTGTTCATATGGCAATCACAGCATTGACGTCAGATTCTAGAGGTGTAAGATGAAGCAGCCTATTGTCTAAGTTCTCCTCTCTCCTTTCCCTATTTGCCCCACATCACCCAATCACTATTAACTTTGAAAACTAAAAGCAAACTCAGAATTCGGTTATCAAACAATAAGCGAGTTGGCTCAAAACAGTAAACTCAACGAAAACAAAACACTCAGGATAATCAAAAAAACCGTTGCAAATTCAATCTTAAGATTCCCCACCTTTTACATCCTGCAACATCTGTTTCCCTTCTGTGCTTCTATTCCTATCTTGCTCACATTTTTATCTGCCCCACCTTTTATCTCTTACTTGCTATTCCTTTCACGATCTTCCTTGATTTGCAAAATATTCTGGATGTTAGCACTCTCTATACCATGGATGAAGCTCTAGCTAATCAAATCATTGTAAAATAAAAAAAATGCAAAAATTATAAAGGTCAAAACGAGTTGACATTTCAGATGTGCTCCTTGAACTGAATGCACCCTCCCAAAAATGTGCTGTTGACAAATCTGTATTTTATTTCGGATTTCTTAGCATCTGTTTATTTCCGATTCTTAATGTTTGAAGTAGTCCCTTTTTTTTAAACTATTCTATTTTAAAATAAAATAGAGCTCTGAAACAAAGACCGCAGTTGCTGAAGAAATGCCACAGGTCTGGCAGCATCTATGCAAAGAAAGAGTTAAAGTTTAGAGTCTGGTGCCTCTTCATCAGATGCTGCCAGACTTGCTGAGTTTCTCCAGCAATTTGTTTTTGTTTCAGATCTCTAGTACCCACAGTTCTTTGTTTTAATTAATTGTGTTCAATATTTACCAAAGCATTTTGAATATAAACAGTGTGTTTTTATACAGTATTATGATACACTATACTAATTTTGTTCTATCAGTTCTCAGTTAGACCCTTTCCATTTCTTAATTGACCTTTCTTCATGTGCAAAGTTTTTAAAAATCGCGCAACACCAGGTTATAGTCCAACAGGTTTAATTGAAGGCACTAGCTTTCAGAGCGTTGCTCCTTCATCAGGTGGTTGTGGAGTATTCTGTGTCTTACAATCTTATACTCCACAACCACCTGATGAAGGAGCAGTGCTCAAAAAGCTAGTGCCTTAAATTAAACCTGTTGGACTATAACCTGGTGTTGCGTAATTATTTGTTGGTGGGTTTTTTTTTTAAACTTTGTACATCCCAATCTAACAAAGGCATCTCCATCATTTCTTCACTTCTATATGAAAGAACTGAATCCTGGCATCTGAAGTAATAGCAAGTGAGAATAGCCTTTTTGGTTTTGAAGGCATAAACTAACTTGGTCAGTATTACAGTTTGGGGACCCTTTTTATCTGGACTTTGGGTTTTGCCTAGAAATTCTAATCTGTACTTGCACTGGATCCAAGCGTATCCAAGTATCTTTCCAGCATTTTCTGCGTTTATTATTCCTTTTTTCATTTAGTTTCATGGTGTGAATAATTGCATGGTGCAGTGCTTCCTAGACACAATGACCATTGCAGTAACAAAAAGCATTAAATATTTGAACTAACTTATTCTTGATTATCATCAAATCCCACAAAATGTTTTTTCGTAGCATAATCTGTTCCAACTAATCTTGTCTCATGCTGCATATTTTCTCTTCCATTTTCCAAAGTACGTTCACTGGCATAATTAAACCTGAAGTAACCGGCAGTAGATTTAATGGGTAGTATTTTAAATATTTTTCCCCTTTTTTTTTTAACTACACAGTTATACATGTGGCACTCTAAGAGGAAATGTATTTGTCTGTAGTCAAAGCTTGATCTGATTAAAATAAGATAATTGTTCAATAGCATTAAATCTGTGGAAATTTTGGATGAAATTTTGTGGAACAAGCTGTTGGCCAGAGGTTAGTAATCTAATTGTTTTGCGAAATACACAGTAAATGGATAAAGCGCACTAATTTATACTATTGTCATATTCACACTGTAACTTTGCATAACTCCTCATTTACTAATGATAGGGACAGCCCCAATTTCAAAAACAGCCAGACACTATAAACATCTAAATATTTTGGTGCAGTAGTTTTAGAAACAGAAGAAAATCCTGGATTCTAGCTTTTTTCCCTCATCATAAATCTTGTGCAATTTCTGTTTGGTAGTTTGACAACTTAATGCAAAAATAAGCATTTGCAAATAGCCAAGCTTTTATTCAAGCTGTTATCAAAATGAAATGTTTATATTAAGCCATTAGATGTTGTCATTCAGTATTCATTTTCATTACTTGTGCATATACTGATGTGCAATGACTCAATAAATCATCCTGCCAAGTCAGGGAAATTTCAGTAAGACACGTTTTAGAATCCTGCTGTGTTTGGAATAGTAGTATGATTTGAGAGCCTGCACAGATCAGTTCAATAAACCTCTCGTGAACTGAGAGGTTTGTCAACCTTTAATTACATGACTCCTGGTCTCAATTTTGTTCCCTGTGTTCATATTAGTGATTTTATACATGCTGTGGACTTCTGCCCATTGGATAAATTATCCCCAACTGAAAAAACAGCACAGGATTATGGTTCAGATATATGTGCCAGCACTCTATACAGTCTTTGTCATGTATTACAATAGCTTCTCACTGAGGCACTTCCAAATGGCATAATAGGCTTTGTGTGACTCCTAAACACACTTCCTGCATAGCTGTCCATATTCAGAAATACTGTCAAACAAGTTTATTTGGCATTCTGGTAGTGTTTATTTTCCAATTGAAGGGGAATGAGCTATGTTGGAGAAGATATGCTTTGTGTTCTTTGACTGACAATTAAAAATGGAATTGCAAACTGTATAGTTTTCATAGTCTGCTTCCTTTCTGAATTGTTCAGAGCAATGCTTTTTGTCATTGGTCTCTCGGCTGTCATGTTAAGTCTTTAATAACTTGCATAGTAAATTCATTCATTATCCTCTTTGTTTTTATTTTCAGAAATCAAATTATTTGTAAGTTCCAATGCTTGATATTACGTTGGAAAAAAACTAGGTAAAGATGATAGAATTGGTAATTATGTTCTTTATTTTTGAATAATTGTAACATGCTGGCAATAACTGACACTTCTTTGAGAATCTTCAGTATTTCTCTTGAGACCATAGAATCTAATCTTTGCCTTGGGGAAATGCTGCTTAATGGGTTTGGCGCAGAGTTTTCATTACAGCTTCAAAAGCCTTTTACAAAGCTATGTTGGTCTTGGACTAAAGGATTGAGACAAATGCCTCATCTGGCAGATTGAAGCCTTTTGGCATTCTGTTCTCCACTTTTTGAAACATGAGCTCCAAATAATTGAGATTTGATATTTTAATCCTACTTGAGTAGATATACATAATAGGAACATCTGGTCTTTGCATCATCTTGTTTTAAGTTATTTTATTTTCTCTGCACTTATTTTTTATTTCTCAGTCATATTTCCATACCTATTCATTTGTTAGAACATTGCAGTATTTCATCTTGTTTGATATTTTGTGATTTGGTTATAGAATACATCCTCTGAAAGTCTGTTATGCATTTTGAGGTACTAAAAAATCAATCTAGTGTCCATTTTTCAGAATGGGGATTGTGTTCACATTAGATTAGATTACTTAGTGTGGAAACGGTCCCTTCGGCCCAACAAGTCCACATCGACCCGCTGAAGCGCAACCCTCCCAGACCCATTCCCCTACATTTATCCCTTCACCTAACACAATGGGCAATTTAGCATGGCCAATTCACCTAACCTGCACATTTTTGGACTGTGGGAGGAAACCGGAGCACCCAGAGGAAACCCACGCAGACACGAAGAGAATGTGCATATTCCACACAGTCAATCGCCTGAGGCGGGATTTGAACCCGGGTCTCTGGTGCTGTTAGGCAGCAGTGCTAACCACTGTGCCACCGTGCTGCCCACAAATAACAAAAATATTCATTGCAATAGAAAGCAAGAGACCTACAAAAATGTTTAAATTACTTGGGAATTTTTAAAGTAAACCATACTAGCTGGAGGGATGTAATTTTAGAAAAATCGGCTATTATTAAAATACATCGATCCTTTTTTAATGATGCAGCTTTATGATCTTTTTTAATTTACTTACCTCTTTTTTTTTAACAAAAAACCTTCTGAGATATTTCCACATCTCTATTCTGATGTCCACAGCATAGTGGCCATGTTTTTGGTTGCTTCAACCTGAATCATTAGAGTCCCTCTGGGTCATGTCCTCTCTTTCCTCCTTTTTAAGGCAATCCTTAAAAAGGTATGTGATCAAGCTTTTAATTATCTGACCTGATACCTCTTTACATAGGAAATTTAAGAAATTCAACTCGCTGTGAAGTCAGGACCTTGGGATATTTTTAAGGCCAAATATATATTGGCTATATCAGGGAGTCCAATTGCAGTACAGTTTTCCCAGTGCGGTACCCTGTGCTTTTCTCCTGCAGGGACTAATTTGACACACTCTCCAGCTTCAAAGCAGCATGATCTAGGAGTGAGTGCTACTGCTGTCTGTGCTGTTGTGGAGGAAGGATAGCAGAACACCGTGCGACTATATTTACAAACTTATACTCTGCTTTGCTAATTGGCATTGCATAATATGGGTATTACTGTATTTGCACAAGTTTACAGTTTTAAACTTTACTGCTTGCAAATGATATGAGGCATAAGTGGTGAGAGTCCACCTCCTGGAAGTTCTTTGATAGCAAATGCATAAAATGCTATGTAGTTTAACATAGGTGAGAGATAATGACTGAAATTGCAGCAAGTAAGTTTGTTGTCATTATATTTGAACTGTTTACAGAATATGGAGTACAGTTTCTTTCAATATTACTTGAGCGTAATCTGTTTAAAAAGTGAAAACTTTTAAGCACAAAGTTCCTGTGATCTTTTTGCTAGTTCATAATGTATTGAGCTAAAAATACAAGGTGTTCATTGTACTCTAATGTAATTAGAAAATTGCTCTTAACAGATTTTAAATCAAAATGAATTACTTTAGTTAATGGATCTGAAAGTTACTTGTTTCTTCTGAAACCCACTTTCATTATATTAATCAAAGTTCTACTTGCTAAAACCATAGAAGTATCAAGTTATTAAAAGACTGCCTGTTTCTGAGAGGTTTTATATTCAGCTAATACTTGAGTCAAAAAGTTTGTACTTTTCAAAGTTAGCATTTTCTCTTGTGAAGTGAAAACTCTTCCTTCTGTATATCCATAACATGCAGATTATGCATTAGTGTTTGTGATCTGGTACTACTATGAATTTTTAGGTGATACATAGAAATAACTCCATTTAAGGAGCTGCCAATTCTGAGGTGTTACTTTGAAAAGTACTCTCAGTAGTTTCTGGTCTAGAAACTGGAATTAATTTTTAGTTTTTTAGGCGGAATGTAGGAATAACAATGATGAATTGTTCAGGTTGATAGCCAAACCTCAATCCATTTACACACCCTAATGGCTGGCCCATAAAAAAAATTAGATAAATAACTTGTTAGTTCTCTTGCTTGAGAGCTATCCTTTGAATTAGGCGCTAAGAGGGTTTGTGATTAGGTTATTGTGTAATGCACTCATTTGGTTGAGTTGGATATGGTATGTGGTCATGTCAGCATTAAGATGGTGACAGTCCATTTTATGCAGGCTTGCAAGTATGTTATGTGTAACATTCATTCTGCTTATGAAGTGTTATTTGTATACCTTTAATAGAGAAGTCCCTAATAAGTATTAGCCACCATAGTGGACAGTGACAATCTATGCTTCAGTGTATCGTTGATGATCCAACATAAATGGGAACAAGGTTAGTCCATTTAGCCCCCAAGCCTACTTAGTTACTTGGTATTATCATAGCTGACTTGATTTTTAACTCCTTTTTTATTCCTTTTGTTGATCAAAATCTGTCTAACAGTGTTGTCTGGGGTCAAAACTTCCAAATAATGGGTTAGCCTTGAAATTCAGGCCCATTGAATCTTGTTTCAATAAAGTTGCTTCTCATAGAGATGTACAGCACGGAAACAGACCCTTTGGTCCAACTTGTTCCATGTTGACCAGATATCCCAACTCAACCTAGTCCCACTTGCCAGCCCATATCTCTGCAAACGTTTCCTATTCATATACCCATCCAGATGCCCTTTAAATGTTGCAATTGTACTAGCCTCCACCACCTTCCTCTGGCAGCTCATTCCATACATGTACTACCCTCTGCGTGAAAAGGTTGCCCCTCAGGTCTCTTTTATATCTTTCCCCTTTCACCCCTAAACCTATGCCCTCTAGTTCTGGACTCCCCGACGCCAGGGAAAATACTTTGTTTATTTATCCTATACATGCCCCTCATAATTTTGTAAACCTCTATAAGGTCACCCCTCAGCCTCCGACCCTCCAGGGAAAACAGCCCCAGCCTGTTCAGCACCTCCGTGTAGCTCAAATCCTCCAACCCTGGCGACATCCTTGTAAATCTTTTCTGAGCCCTTTCAAGTTTCACAACATCTTTCTGATAGGAAGGAGACCAGACTTGCTTGCAATATTCCAACAGTGGCCTAACCAATGTCCTGTACAGCCACAACATGACCTCCCAACTCCTGTACTCAATACTCTGACCAATAAAGGAAAGCAAACCAAATGCCGCCTTCACTATCCTATCTACCTGCGACTCCACTTTCAAGGAGCTATGAACCTGCACTCCAAAGTCTCTTTGTTCAGCAACATTCCCTAGGATCTTACCATTCATTAAGTGTCTAAGTCCTGCTAAGATTTGCTTTCCCAAAATGCAGCATTTTGCATTTATCTGAATTAAACTCCATCTGCCTCTTCTTCAAAAGACTCAATCAAGTTTGTGAGACATGATTTCCCAAGCACAAAGCCATGTTGACTATCCCTAATCAGTCCTTGCCTTTCCAAATACATGTACATCCTGTCCCTCAGGATTCCCTCCAGCAATTTGCTCACCACTGACGTCAGGCTCACCACTGCATAGTTCCTTGGCTTGTCCTTACCACCTTTTTTTAAAACAGTGGCACCATGTTAGTCAACCTCCAGTCTTCCGGCACCTTACCTGTGACTATTGATGATACAAATATCTCAGTAAGAGACTCATCAATCACTTTCCCAGCTTCCCACAGAGTTCTAGGGTACACCTGATCAGGTCTTGGGGATTTATCCACCTTTTTATGTGTTTCAAGACATCCAGCACTTCCTCCTCTGTAATATGGACATTTTTCAAGGTATCACTATCTATTTCCCTTCATTCTATATCTTCCATGTCCTTTTCCACATTAAATACTGATGCACAGTACTCGTTTAGTACCTTCCCCATTTTCTGCAGCTCCACACAAAGGCCACCTTGCTGTTCTTTGAGGGACCCTATTCTCTCCCTAGTTACCCTTATGTCCTTAATATATTTGTAAAAACCCTTTTGGATTCTCCTTAACCCTATTTGCCAAAGTTATCTCCTGTCCCTTTTTTCCCCCTCCTGATTTCCCGCTTAAGGATACTCCTACTGTCTTTATATTCTTCTAAGGATTCACTCGATCTCTCCTGACTAAAACTGACATATGCTTCCTTCTTTTTCTTAACCAAACCCTCCATTTCTTTAGTTGTCCAGCATTCCCCATACCTACCAGCCTTTCCTTTCACCCTAGCAGGAATATACTGTCTCGGCTCTTGTTATCTCATTTCTGAAGACTTCCCATTTTCCAGCCTTCCCTTTTTACCTGTGAACATCTACGCCCAGTCAGCTTTTGAAAGTTCTTGCCTAATACCGTCAAAATTCGCCCAGTCATCTTCTAAGGTCTGAATATAGACCCAAGCTGTGCGACCTTTCCTCAGTAGATAACTAGGTTTATTCCTGGGATGAAGGGGTTAACGTTCACTGAACGAATTCCCATGAAAGTATATCCACAATACATGCAATCTGTTTGTAAGATCGTAGTTGACTCATTCTGGAGAACTAGAGGTTCTTTGTAGATTTGCATACTGAGGCTATTAACTGGCTCAGTGGCTAGCACGGCGCCAGGGACCCGGGTTTGTTTCCAGCCTCTGGCAACTGTCTGTGTGGAGTTTGCACATTCTCCTGTGTCTGCGTGCGTTTCCTCCCACAATCTGAAGATGTGCAGGTTAGGTGAACTGGTCATGATAAATTGTCCGTAGTGTTCAGGGATGTGTAGTTTAAGTGCATTAATCGGGTAAATGTAGAGTAACGGGAATGGGTCTGAATGCGATACTCTTGGGAGGTCGGTGTGGACTTGCTGGGCCCAAAGGGCCTGTTTCCACACTGTAGGGTTCTATGATCATGCATGTTGTGGCTTGTGAACGTATTGTGTGTAAGTTGGCAGATGCTGTTGTCTAAATAGCAGCAGTCAGTGCATTCAAAAAGTAATTGTTTATTAAACGTCTATCCTGAAACCAAAGTATGATATAAATACAGGTGCCTTTTTCTACCTTTCTGGCCTCCCAGTAGCTTGAGTATTCAAATAATAATAGTTAATTTCATTCCAGACTTTCAATTTGTGTCTAAGCTCTTGTTGATTTTTCATCTGAACCTTTGGATGAATGGGCAAGTAAAAGCTCTAACTTTTATTCTTCTGTGCAGACCTGTAATGTTACTGTACGGCTGGTGAGCATAATACAGAGACTTCCACACAATCTATCTGAACCAATAAGACTAAATCACTAAATGTAAACTGTTGATATAGTGGCTGCACAAAAGTCTGCTTAAATAATCTGAAAGCAAAAATACTGGAAGCATTTGGTTGATGTTTAAGCTTGATTTTATTGACTCAAAGGCTAACTTGTCTTCCCCTCCATTGATGCTGCCTGATGTGCTGAGTATTTCCAGCATTTTTTAAAATTTTTTTTTGCTTTCATTTTCAGTTTACTGCATCTGCAGTATACAAGTTTGTCTTGCTGATGCTGCTGAATAAGTCAATAAATCCTTACAGATTGGCCAACCGCTATTGCATTATCAGAGATTAAAACACACTAACTGAGAACCACATACTGGCTCCTGTTTTGAGATACTTTCAAGATGGTGTTATCTGTTATTTATTCTGCTGGGAATTGCAGTGAGTTTCTATATTCAATGATCTTTCTATGATAAGAGTTTGCATTTGAGACACAATCCATTCAGTATACACTGTCATTCTGAGTACATGTGCTGTTAAGGTTCTAGAAGCAGCATTGTAATACATGTGTTCATTGAGAGAAGACCCATGCAATTTTCAAATCATACTTTGTGATTTAAGGGTTAGGGTTTGTGCAGGTATTGTTACACCTCAGTAAGTCATGTGATCTATGTGCTGTGGCTCATGGCCCAGTCTTCGGGATTAGGTTACAAATGTAGTTGAGATCTGCGTCTGTCTATATAACCCTGGACCAGGTGAGTCTTGAACCTGAGCTTCTTGGCTCAGAGCTACTTACATTACCACTGTACCATAAGAGCTCCCACAAATCCAATTTATAGTGCAGTACCAAAATGTCTGAAATGAATACTCAATACTTGTCATATTCTATTTTGATAGACAGTGGTATTTAAGATTGGGAAATATTCTGTAGAAGCTTTAGTGTTCCTGTTGTCACTTGATGTTGTGATATTCAGAGTTTTCATTCATTGTTGTGGAAGTAGAATATTTATGTTAAGTCAGTCTTTATTTGAAGTTTAAATCAATAATAGTCAAGAATATGTTCATATAGTTTTCATTCCTGATGAAGGGTTTATTCCTGAAATGTCGTTTTTTTTTCCCTGCTCCTCCGATCTGCCTGATTTGCTGTGCTTTTCCAGAACCACTCTAATCTTGACTCTGATCTCCAGCATCTGCAGTCCTCACTTTCGGCAAGAATATGTTCAGTTCATTTATTTAGATGCCAGCTCAACATATTTGTTGAATGAGTTGTCACTGTAAAGTCCTACTTGTAGGAAACTAGTTGTGTTGATTTTGTGATGCAAGAAGGTGCTTTATGCCTTTTGAATTTGGGGAGAAATGTGTTGTTTAACATTTGTGCATGCATTTATGAAGAGACTAGAGTTTTTTAAATTAATGTTTATGCTAACAAGTATTGATGGAGTGGTGTGTTAATGTGGGTTAATTTTTTTTTTGATGGAGGTGATGGCATAGTGGTATTATCATTGGACTGTTAATCCAGAAATCAAGGTAATGTTTTGGGGACTGGCGTTCAAATCCAGCCACAGCAGATGGTGAAATTTGAAGTATTAAAATCTGAAATAGTCTAACTATATCATCAAGAATCGATTATAAGTAAAACAAAATCTGGTTCACTATTGCCTTTATTTTGGGGAAGGAAGCTGTCATCTTTCGGTTATGGACCAGAGCAAAATCCCTCAAAAATATGTAAAGATAATCTAGACCCTAATGTTTTTCCTTCGTTTTAAAGGTAGTTGTAAGGTATGGTGTTCTGGATGCAATTTGGTCAAACTACCAGGCTTGAAACAAAATACACTTTATTCGTACACCATAATTGAAATACAGACAAAATAAGAAAAATTGGCTTAACTAACTGTTGAAATGATTAATGAAATAGTATAAGTTAATTATTAACTATTGTAATGTAGTAAAATCTTGTAAACACACCCTTGACAAAGGCAAACTCAGTGATAGAGACTCGGTCTATCTGTCTGTCTCAGTCATGCAACCCCAGCTCTAAGCTGCAGCAAAGAGTGGAATAAGAGCTTCCACGTCCAAATTCAAGACCTCGGCAACTGCCACTGAAGGCTTAAACTAAAAATCCAGGCTCTGTGGGAGAAAGACCCCACCCATTCAGGCTGCTTTCTGTTGTTCTAACTGTTTAAAACAAAACCCATGGCGCCTCAAGCTATTTACTTTATTGGCTTTGGAGCAGACTTTGTTTGTTTGTTTGTCACCTCTGTTTTAACCTTTTTTCATTTAAAGACCAAGAGACAAAACACACCCTCCTTTTTCAAACTATAATATCGTTCTACTTACCTGGTCTGGACTATGTGACTCCAGGTCCATAGCAATGTGGTAGACTCTTGACTGCCCTCTGGGATGGGCAATAAATGCCAGTCTAGCCAGTGACACTATCACCCCACAAATGAATGGGGGAAAAAAAAATTGCAATTTCATTGCTCAGAAGGCAGCTGCATGTCTTGTGTTTTAAGGTATTTTGATTGAATTAGGAAGGCGAGTTTATGCAAATCAGACCATCTAAGTACTTCAGTAGTACACACTGTCTTTCTCATTTACATTCTCAGCAAAACACCAACATTAAGAATTCATGAATCTTCTTTTTTAAATTAAATTTCCTAAAAGACCACTCTGAAGGTTTAATTTGTTCAATGTTGCCACATATGTTGAATCTTTGAAATGCCATTTGAGCATTTTACTCTAGTATTGTGCAATGGGAAGATGATGGTTCTTGGCTCTCACTAATCCCTTTTTATTTTGGTAATTCTGCAAAAGGTTTCACTGTTTGAGGTTGCTTATTTAGCACCTTTTCATTTATCTCTGTAGGTGGAAGAATGTCAAGTGGGAGATGAGTACAGTGCAAATCTGTGAAAAAACAAAACCACAGAACTCTTATTCTTTCTCTATTCTCAATTTAAGATGAGGGCAGCTGGGTACATCAGTTTACTTATGAATCTCCTGCAGCTGTGTTGCAGCCCCATTCCCCTGCCACATGTTTATTTTACAAACCTACATCATGGCTTCTTGTGATCCAAGTACACTTAAGCACCTGTCACAGTGTGTGATTTTAAATTAGAAATTTATCATTTTAGTCTTTTCCTTCACTGTAGATAGTGTTTTATCTTGCCAACAATAGAAGTCTTGATCTTTGACAATACTTAAGATTAATAGATTAAAATAATTATTGAAAGAAACCAGCTGAGAGTGATTATCTAATAGTTGGGCAAGCTTTTTGTGATATGAAGTACATTATATTGTTGCGGTGTAAATTCTGTGCATTTGGTGAGCAAATTTTGTTCCAAGGTTTATTTTTTATCTTGATGTATTGCAGCTTTTGATTTTGTATTTTGTAGTAAACCTTTTAATTAAAAATTCATGTAGCATCTTAAGAAAATATAGGCAAGCATCAGTGTGCATGTTTTAATTTTCACCATTTAGCGTTAGTCCTCCGGTTAATGTTCATGGTCTATGGCAGTACTCAAAGCAAACTAATAGATTATTGTTGCAAATGAGTCACAAACTTGACTGCCCCGGTTGACCCACTGTCTCAACCTGCATCTGTCCTACTGAACTCATCCCTTCCAACCTTGACACCATCCTGTCCTTCTTAGTCCAGGAACTCCCCACCTCCATTCATGACACCACCCACATCCTTCACCACCTCCAAAATTTTTGTTTCCCCAGCCCCTAACACCCCTTCTTCACCATGGACATCCAGTTCCTGTACACATCGATCCGCCACAACAAAGGTCTCCAAGCCTTCCGTTTCTTCCTGTTGTGCCGTCCCAACCAGTACCCTTTCACTGACACCCTCACCTGCCTGGCTGAACTGGTCCTCCCCCTCAACAAGTTCTCCTTCCAATCTTCCCACTTTCTCCAAACCAAAGGGGTAGCCATGGGCACCCACCTGGGACCCAGCTATACCTGTCTGTTTGTCGTTACATGGAACAGTTCATTGTCTGCAGTTACACCAGCACCCCCCCTCCTCCACTACATCGATGTCCGTATGAGGAGGTGAATGGTTCATCAACTGTAGCAATACCTTCCACCCCAACCTCCAATTCAACTGGACTATCTCAAAACACCTCCCTCCTTTTTCTGGACCTCTCTATCACATCTACTACAAGCCCATCGACACCAACAGCTACTAAGTCTACACTCGTCCCATCCTACCTTCTGTAAAAATGCCATCCCTTATTCCAAATTCCTCTGTTTCCGTGCCGTCCATCTCTATGACTCTCCAAAAGATAATGATTGATTGAACTTAAAATTCCACAATTCTTTTGTGCTAGCTACACCAATTTTTGACTGATTTCTTTTAAAAAAAAATACAAGTGTAATTGACTAAGAACTCCAGGCCCAAATGACTTACACAAGATAGGAATAAATCATAACATTGGTAGTGCCCTTTTCTCTGAGCTTGAAGACCAATGGTCAAGGCCTGTCTGTTTCAGAGAGATGTCCGGAACAATATCTATAGGTACATCAGACCCTTTCTGCCCTGGATATCATGTTAATCCGTATGTTAATGCTATCTATCTGCTTTAGTTTTCTAACTCTTGCAACTTTCACGGAAAATCTATCCAATTTCTGTTTGAAATTTTCTATTAATAAAACCCTTGCAATTTTGGGCAGTGTTTGGTAACAGCAGGAGAGTTTCAGATTTCCACATGCCTTTTTTATTGTGAAGTGTTTTCTGACTTCATCCACAGTAACCCAAATCTAATTTTAAAATTGTATGTCTCTGTTCTATACTCTTTCCCAAGAGGAAACAGTTTTTGTCAGACCTTCACTTGAAAGAACTGATTTTTTTTTTGTAATTAATAAACAGGATATAAATATGTATATGAACAGAACATAAAGAAGTTAAGTTTGAAGTGGAACTTGGATAATTTACAGCAACTTTAAAATCATAGCTTACTTGACCCTGATAACTTGATTGAATTATTAACTTGTGAACAGAAATCCACAAGGGTTGTGGGCCAAGTTAACTATGTAGATTATCTTATTGCATCACTTGCTCATCCTTAACTGCTCTTTTTTTTGTTTGTACCTTTGGCACTCTGCTACCTTCAAACTATGACCATAATAGCAACAGTGAAGTACAACTCTTAAAATATTGGAGGTGTTTGAGGGATAGTATATGCTGTAGATTTTTATGTCCTTGATTTGATGATATAGCAATTATTTTCCAACATACTAGGAATCAATTTAAGTATCAAATGCCTTACTGGACAGTCATTGAGTGTATTTATCACAAAGTTAGGTTTGTGATTAGCAAGGCGATCAAGGATTGCGAGGAGCCAGCAGGCGAATGAGTTTGGGTTTAGATTTCTGTTTTATTGACACCTGTACTCAAGTACAGAGGGGCACGAGTACAGTGAAAAGTGTACAATGTCGCCATTCCCAGTGTTGTCTTAAGTACAAAGGTACCTACGTACAAAAATAACTAAATAAATCAAGGTTCAACACTATTTCTTTATTTTTCTACTTTACACTAAGAACTGAAGTTAACCATTTCAGCCCTTGATTCGTGGGCCTGCAGATGTTCCATGCTGGACTTTCCCCATATGGGCTTGCTTTCAGTCGTGCCAGGCTTCGCCATGGACTGCCAGTTTGCTATTGAATGCCATTGCCTCCACAACCAAGCTCTCCCCAGAAAAGAAGTTTTAAAAAAAACACTTTTTTAAAAAAACAAAATCTAAAGAGGGAAGCAGAAAAGTGGATAGAATGGGCAAGACCCAAACTCAAGAGCCTGGATGCCACCTACTCTGCTGTTGCTGTCATCTTGAAAATCCAAAAAGCAAAAATGAGAATGAGAAACACCTCAACCATGAATGATGGAGCAGAGTGGCCTAATTCTTCTCCCATATCTTACTATCTTTCAAGGCTATGGGTTTAAATTACAATAGAATGTAAGCATAAGAGCCAAGATTGATACTCCAGTGCAGTACTGAAGGAGTCTGTGCTCTCAGGTGGACATTTTAAAAAAAAAAATTCATGCCACTATTGTGAGAAGAACAGAGAAGTTTTATTCCTGATGGTTTGCCAATATTTTTCCATCAATTGACAAGATAATTTTATTGTCATCACACTGCTGTCTCCGACCTTGCAGCAACAATTATACTTCAAAAAGTACTTGATTTGGGCGAAAATGTGATTTCAAATATCTGGTGGTAAAAACAAATAACTTAATGCAAAATCATTTTTTAAGTAGGCAAAGTAAGTATAAATTAAGCAGTTTGTAAAGAGAATTTGGATGCTAAGATAGAGGTAACTGCTCTGCTACTGACTATGGTTTGAAAAGTGAGTATACACAGTCAATCAGTCAGGAATCGATCAAAGGCCTGAAGCAGGTAGGATTATTTTAAAGTTAATGCAAAGTTGAACAGAAAAACCAATGGAGGTTAATAAGTGCAATAACAATGTACGTAAGAATTAACATGAAATATAAAGCTCGCGATCAGTCCATGCTTTATTTGAGCCTCTTCTGAAACTTCCTCATCTAACTCTGACAGTCCAACCCTCCATTCCTTTCTATATAAATGGATCCACAATAGTTTAAAGGGACCGATGATAGAACCAAACACAATATAAAGCAAGGCTTATTTATGTAGTTGGTCTCGATTTGGCATGCACTGCCTGAAGGGTTGGTGAAGACAGATTCAGTAGTAGTTTTCAAAGCAGAATTGATCTCAAACATGCAGGTTTGCAAAGGAGGAGTGAGAGGATGGTGCCAGCTAAATTATTCTTGCCCAGAGTTATCTGGCACCCAGTAGGCCAAATGATCTCCCTTCATGCATGACCTATTTTATAATATGTTAAATAAGACACTTCTCATTTTAACTCATGTTGAATGGTACCGACAATTAACAGTGCACTGCAAGATGCCTATGAGCCAATACTCTAACAGCAATGTAAAGAGTTCCTTCTGCCAGATGGCTGTGTGAAATTATACAACACCAGTATATCCCCCACTGTAATTAGTATCTGCCTTGAATTTATTTGTCAAGGCGCAGCTCATGGTTTCCAGGAAACAGGATGTCCTGTCACAGCCTCCTTCAGCCTGCCCAGTGTTACTTTACGTGAAATGTAATTAACACTTGAGGCCACGAGTGTCTCTTCAATTCACTGTCAATAAAATTTGAGTTTTAGTCAGAATTTCTCTCTGTATTTTAATCTAGAAGCTTCACTGTCAAATTATTTCTGTCCATTCAGCAGTTGAAGGGAATGAAGTGGTAGCTAAAGCCAAACAAAACAAAATGTTTCTCTGAAGATATCCTATTCTGACAAAATTTGCACTTTACCTTGCAGTGTCTTATTGTACAATCTCCTTTTTAGGAGATGGGAACTTTAATAATGTTTAAAGAAACCCAGTAGTAATAATTAAATGATGGTAGTGATTCTGTCAGTACCACAAGGAGCTTGGTTCATTTTTCCTGTACTATCTGGAGAAGGGCCTTTTTATTCGACTTAACCATTTGTTTCAGCTTTTGACCACACTTCTCGACATTGTGACTCAGTTCTCTGATATCACATGGTGTACTAAGGCAAGTAATACTGTCATATTGATTAACGCACATCATTATGTTGGTCACATTTTTAAAGTGATGAAATCTTTCAAGTTAGGGAAATGCCACTTTAAGTTATTTGTCTTCCTGTCCTTTTTTGTTTTGTTGTGCTCTCATTATAATGCGGATATACCAATAGCACTCTCTTGAACTGCATTCTTCACACCTTTTTATTCCCCCCCCCCTTAAAAAAAATGGAACTTCAGTTTCCAGCTGAAATGAGCCATCAACATTACAATGAAGCTGGTCATAAGTGATGGAGACGTGAAATGGAGAAGACCTCCATTTCTACTGAAGCTTGCAGATTGTCAGGGAGTGATTATGTTGTATTGTTTGAAGAGGTTTCTAAACGCAATGGTAGCTGGCTTAAAAATCGCTATCTAAGTCATTTTATTCACCATTATTCTCCAGTGTGGCTCTGATTAGCTCGCCAGGTTCTGTATAAGTATTGATAATTTAGAAGCTGATAGCCTTCATAAAGCTTTTTGAAAAATAAATTATGCTGTCAGCAGAATTTTTAATTAACTGTGCAAGGTTGTCACTGTTGTCTGACTTGGGTAAATACTGATCAATGTATAAAATATGTGATATTAAAGTGACCAAAGAAGGCCATCTACACTCGTAGAACTGAGGCATGTTAGACATGTTACCCACTGTTTAATAGCATGTGTTGGGAATTGGTTGTCACCAACTCCTGTGGTTAGAGATAAGAGGCAATGTAAAACTACCGTTTTTTTTCTAAAATGAAGTTGCTTTTCTTTATGCTGGGAGGAAAGGAGTCTTAATGGGACTGAAACAGTCATTCTTCCCTGATGAAGCAAACTGAAAAGAAGGGAACACCCTTGGAAGTCATTTGGAGTCTATTTTGGGACAGGAATGCGCAGTTTTTGGCCAGCTACATTAAGAAAACAAGCTGTTTAGCTTCCACAAAGTAAAATCTTAAATGTTATTAAGAAACAGTTTTCCTCAGCCATTCTGCTGAAAGTTCCATGGGATTTAAAAGAAAACTTGGCCTGAATGCACTGTAATTTTTTGGGTGTGTTATTGAAAACTACTTCCACATTGCTGCCATCTATAACTGCTGGTGGATTTGATCTCAAAGCTTGCCTTGTTGTGTTGTCCCTTACTTCCTTGGAAGAGCTGCAAACTATCTGGAAGTTGTCACCTGAGGTACTACTTTGGTGAAATGGTTTCCAGTTGTCAGTAGACTTAACCAGAATGGTGAGATTTGGTTAACGAATTTGGAGGTGTGACAAACCAATTCACTGTGGCTCTCGATGTTATTGCAGGCCTGTTGCTGCTTGGTACATCAAATTTTATTCAAAAGGTGACTTCTTTAAGTGGCTTTTCTATAGGAACTCATTTTATTTAAAAATTGAAAAGTAATATCCACGCTAGTCTTCATTTTGTGAAACATTAGCCTAAGCTTTTATTTAGAGTAGCTAATGTTCTAATTTAAATTTGTTCTCTTCATCTATAGTTTGCTTTGCAGAGTAAATACATTGTATTATACCAGTGATTTTAATGATATGTGGTATCTATATTTCAATTAAATTCTCAATTGCGTCAGATTGATGGCAGTCTGCATCTAGCACCATAGGTCACAGTGATCTTTTTAGTCCAACCTTTTTACTACCTTAAGTTTCAATCCCATTCATTAGTTGGTTGTTCTTAGTTTTGATTTTATTCCCAATTCATGTTTTAAGTGCAATTCTGTTTTCCCCTCTTAATTGCCATGTTGTGTTTCTTTTAACCAAAGCTTTACTGTTCATTTTTAGCCTGGTTGTTGTGAACTTTGGCTGCCAGTCCAGCAATTTATTTACCACCGCTTCCAATAATACTTTTATGTGACGTGAATATATCAGTGTTTTTATTTCTTATGTTGCACTGAATTAAGACGGTGGTCCTGTTCTGTCGCCGTGTCACTTGGCACTTAATAGTTATTTGAACACACCTAAGCATACAAATTGGTGAGCAGTTTGCCAGTTATTTTGTGTGAAGTGAACACAATGCACCAGTTGGCAATAGAGTCTTGTACTTTGTGTCAATGACAAGCTATTGCCATGTTACTGTTGTTATTCAGCAAATGTGGTGGTTGCATGGTATTAACATTTATATGTGCAAAGCAGGGTCCAGCAAATGCTTTGGAACCTTTTTTCCAAAATGTGTAAGGTTAGGGTAGACCCATGTAAGTTTCTGCATTTGTACAGTGACCTAAACGGTACTTATACAGAGTATTGGAAACTAGTGAAGAAATGATAGAAGACACATCTTAAACGTCCCTTTTTGAATGCGAAGGTGCAATGGTGCTTCACACAGCTCTACAACACTTGTGAGCTTTTACTAGCCTATTCATAATCTGTCTCCCATTTTGTCCAACAGTCCAAATCTCTCTCCTTTTTTTTTTAATTTGCTATAAGGTTTCCAAGTCCCATTCACCACTTCTTGCTGGTTGTTCCTTCTCACTCACCATGTTGCTACTGTAGTCTGTTGGAAGAATACTGGACTCTCTGCCCACCACAGCCCCCCATTCCATAGCTAAAGTCTCTTCTGTCAGCCCATGTCGCTGATCCACATTGCCTAGCCACTCTCTCACAAACCAATGTAAGCCAGTCTGACAAATTTCTTCCTTTTACCTTCTCTAATGTTTACCTTCCTGCTGCTTGAGCTTTATTCTCCAATTTGAGGTAGAAATTGAGAAACCAACAATCACATGTAAAATTTTGCTAATATATTGTGCATATTGTTAAAAACATTTTTCATTGTAGGATTCTAAAACGTATCACATAAATTGACAGCTATGTGAAAATCTTCCTAGACAAATAATACACATTGTCTACTTCACGCTCTATATTACTGTGACACAAATCTCCATTGTGCCTTTACCAAGCAGCCTTTTTTTCTGACTTCCTGTGTGCAATGCCACAGAAAGTTGATTATAATATTACAAAAAACTCCATGCACTTCCAGTTTAAAACTTCCATGATTTTAATTCCTATATTCAAGGTTAACTTCTGCTCACAGGTAGCACTTACAATTCTGATCAGATGATCATACACTGAAGATTTGCTTCAAGAACTACTGGATACTTTAAAATTGGCATTTCAGCATGGTATTGAGGGAATCTTGCACTAAGAGATTAGACTGATACCTAAAATGACTTTTATTTGAGGATGTCCACGCTGTAGATTATTTTTAAAAATAAGCTGCAGATAGAAATCGGATATGAAAATAAGAGGTATTGGGCAGAGTGAATAGCCAAGATCTTTATCCCAGGGTGGGGGAGTTCAAAACTAGAAAGCATAGGTTTAAGTTAAGAGGGGTAAGATTTAAAATGGACCTAAAGCTAGCTTTTTCACGCAGAGGGTGATGCATGTATGGAATGAGCTGCCAGAGGTGGTGGTGGAGGCTGGAACAATTGCAACATTCAAAAGCAATGTGGATGAGTCCATGAGTAGGAAAGGTTTAGAGGGATGTGGGTCAAATGCTGGCAATTGCAACTAAATTAATTTAGGATATCTGGTCAGCAAGAACAAGTGGACCGAAGGGTCTGTTTCCATGCTGTATATCTCTGATTCTTGATATGACCGCATCTGTGGAGAGAGAATTGATGTTTTGGATCCAGTTACCCTTCTGTTCAGAACTTACGAAATTACTTAATTATCCTGAATGTTTTTTTTGGCTAAAGTCCGTTTCGTATGTTTCTGCAAGATGCAGCAAGATCTCTCTCCTCTATCCTCTCGAGCCTGCTTCATTAACTACCTATTTGTCCCTAAGTCACCCTTCTCATAGCCCCATGTTCCAACCACTATTCCTGGGAGAAGTCGCCACTGACAAAAGGCCAGCATCTGCGGTTATTTTATAGTCCATGTTTTTCTCTACAGTACTGTCATCTTCTGGAATTGGGTATCATTTCAGGACTTGTCTGGCTTCTACTGCCTGTCACAGCTGACCTCTGTCATACACAAGGGGAGCTTGGTCATCCTCCCCTCTCCTGTTTCTCAGCATCCTGCACATCACCTTGCCTCCTATTCTGACTGTACTGACCACCGTGTCATGATGTACAAACTCTCTATTTGAGCTTTACTAAAGAACATCTCCAAAACTCCATTTTCAGCCTGTTGTCCACTGCATGATGACTGTGATCGAAGCACTGGGACAGTATTTCTGTACTCTGCATAAGTTAATAGTTTTCATTAGCCATAATCACAGTGGGTATCCTTTGTGCCCCAGGAACCAAAGTTGTCAGGGACCTGGGCTCGCAAACACTAGATTCATGAGTGCTCCAGAATGAATGACTTGTGACAGCTGCCAGGAACACCAGGCGCACACCTCCCAGGAAATGGTAACATTGATCTCCCATCGTCTGCACATATAAATAACTTATTAAAAATTATCTTCCTACTGATGAATTCCATACATTATAATATTTCTGTGATATCCTGTGAACTGATGCGTTTATGGGTTGCACGAAGGAGAGATTTCACACTTGTCACTGTTCTTCCCTGGAAGGGGCCAGTTGCATAGAAGTTCATCACAACTGCCCCCTTCACAGCCACTAGGAGGATGGCACTCCTGCAGGTCTTGGGTCCTGCTCGAGCACCTGTTCTGTTCCAGGACATACAGGACCTGTTGCAGTCTTGGTTCACATCCCCGAGAGAACAATCAGTGAAAATCTCTGGTCCTTCTTTGGAGCTGATCGGCCCTGCAGCTGCAACCTCTGTCTTAGTTGGATGCTCCTTGGCTTTGGTTTGCTGTTGGTCCTGGCCCTTCTGCATTCCCCACCTGAGGCAGGCGACCACGGTGGTCAGCATCCAAGCAGCAGCTGGATACATGTCACTTGATAGTGAATTATGTGCAAACATAGGGGGGAGAAGGTTATGAGCTTAGAACAGGCAGTCATGGAATATTCCTCCAGACAGCTAGACATGCAGTGCCCTGATAAGAAGACAATGTCTCCTTTTGTTCATTCAGCTTCCGTATGTGCTCCAACTTGAAGGTGCAGTACCAGCTAAGTGACCAACACATTATATCAAAGAGTATGACTGGTGCAGTTCAGATCCTTCCCAAGTCAGGCCCACGTCAATCATGAAACATAGCTTTGGTAGAGACCATTGTAATATTTGCATTGACAGATGAAGTGATTGTTGTCTTCCACAGCAAGTTTCACATGTTATTGATCACTTTTGGCCATTGTTCAGTTCACAAGGATCACTCCCATGATGCAAATTGCCTTTGACTTATATTTGAACTCTGAGAATGCTCTCTTTATGTGCATTGCAAATCAAATATAATTGCAGTTTTCAATCACATACATAATATATTTACTCTAACCCATTACTACTTCTACTGTTGTCTCAGCCAGTTTATAGTTGTAGTTCACATCTACAAACAGCAAGTAGGGAGTACAATCCATGGTCAATAGCATCAGCACTGACCTCTGTCTGATCACCAGATACTCCCATCAAGTCTTTTTATGCCTTGTATTATCCTGACAACCTCTTTCTACCTGTCTCCCTTACCCACTCTATTGAACTTCATCTCCACCTGTCCTCCTTGCCCTGAATCTCAACATTACACCTTTTACTGATGTAAAAGGTGCGCTATGTTTCTGCTGTGGAGGCTATGGTGATGATCACTGCCGATAACAATCATTCTTTTTGCCTACTTTAACTTTTTTGCTCTTACACTTGCCCGTCTTTTATACCTTGACTTTTCCCTTGTATCCAACTAAGCATATACCTCTGCTTCTCACCCCTCTTCCCCCATCTTGATTGCTCCATTGTTTTGGCATTTAATTCCCTGTCCTCTGTGCCCCCTTTGCACCCTCCTCTTCACTGATCAATGCACTGACCCTTGACTACATTCATCCCAGATCTCTGACTTCAATGAGCAGGTCCAAGACATGACTGACCAGACTGCTGTCATAGTAGTTCCCTGATTGTCAATATGTGATGGTTGTACATAATAGTCTACAAAGTGGACAGCAGTCAAATTGCATATATCCCCTGAACGTGACCAGCTCATGGGCAGAAGATTGGCCAAATCCCAGGATTATGTTTGTAATTGTTGGCACTGAGACTCCTTGACTGACACTCCCATCCCTGTAGAGTAACCATACTACCTACTCCCATTTCTCCCTCTAAGCCGCAGCTACAGAGGAGTGTGCGCTGATGCATGGTTTTTGTTTTCAGAAGCCACTTTTGCAAACGGACTCCTGAGGTGGATGCTATAGCAAGAAACCTTTAAAGTGCACATTGCTCCCAACGTGGAGATAGACCCCACTGGACACCTGTTATGATTCTGCCATATTTCTCACCATAGCCCATGTTGTTCCAGCCTGTATAATGCCTGACATAGCCCATTGTATTATGTCAGCCCACTTGTAACTGAAGAGTCCATTGCGGATTTAGCATGCATGTCTACAGGGTGGTAGCTCATGTTAGTGCTTGAGACAATTTCTGCAGGTACTCTTTCCCTGGCTTCCATCTGAGCACACTGCGTGTTGGGTTTGGCAGAGAAAGCCCTTGAAATATACTGAATCTAAATTTAGCACAATCTTGCACGTGGACTTTCAATTTGTTTTAACTTATTTGTTCATGGGTATATGTATCATTAGGCCAGTGTTATTGCCCTTGATTGTAGTGATAGTAGAAGATAGCCTTTTTTTAAATTACTGCAGTCCATGTGATGTAGGAACATCCATTGTGCTATTAAAAATAGTTCCAGGATTTTAATGCAGCTATGTGCTAGTGAGGCTAGGAATGGAGAGCAAGTGCAAATGAATATATGGCTGCAGGGCTGTGTGGGAGGGAGGGTTTCAGATATTTGGATCATTGGGATACCTTCTGGGGAACATGGAACCTAGACAAGAAAGACTGGTGTCCCTAGTCCAGGTGCAACCAATATCCTGGGCGGGAGGTTTGCTAGAGCTCGTCAGGAGGGTTGGCAGCAGTTCGGACCCTGAGCTACTGATCAGATCGAGTAGCTAGTGAACAGCTCGATACAGCGTGCAGAGAGTCTGAGAAGGGAGAGGCACTCGATAGGGCAAAGCTACAGTCAGTGTGATTGGTTGAATTGTCTATTTTAATGCAAGACTTATCAGGAATGAGGGTGTCAAACTCCAGAGTATGGATCAGTACTTGGAACTATCATGTTGTGGTCATTACAGAGACTTGGATATCACAGGGGCAGGATTGGTTGCTGGATGTTCCAGGGTTTAGATGTTTCAAAAAGAATAGGAGGGGAGGTAAGAGTTGGAGGAGTGGCATTGCTAATCAGGAATGAATCACAACTGCAGAAAGGGAGGTCACTGAGGAGGGTTTGTCAAAAGAGTCTGGAAATCTGAAACAGTCACTTGGGAGGTTCCCGCAGGTCCCCTCAATAGCGATAGAGATACAGAAGAGTAGATTGGGAGGCAGATTTTGGAAAGTTGCCGAAGTAACAGGGTTGTTGCCATGGGTGACTTTAACTTCCCTAATATTGATTGGGACTCTACTTAGTTCAAATAGTTTAGAGAGCAGTTTTTGTCTGCTCTCTGCGTCAGGAACCCTTCCTGATTAATATGTCGAAAGACCGACTAGAGGGGAGGCCATATTGGATTTGGTGCTTTGCAATGAACCATGTTAGGTGTCAGATCTCTTGGTGGAAGAGTATGATGGTGATAGTAATCACAATTTCCTGACCTTTACTTTCCCATACAGTCTGTTCCTATCCTTTGCCATGAGTATTTAATTGGGGGATGGAGAATTACAATGCTATTAGGCAGGAACTTGGGCGCCTAAATTGGGAATAGATGTTCTCTGGGAAATGCACAACAGAGAAATATGGAGGTTGTTGAGGAAGCACTTGCTGATAGTGCTGGACAGGTTTGTCCACTGAGGCAAGGAAGGGGTGATAGGTTGAAAGAACCTTGTGTGACAAAGAATGTGGAACATCTCGGAAGAAAGAAAGAAGCTTGCTTAAGTCTGAGGGGGGGCAAAGATCAGACAGGGCTATAGAGGGTTACAGGAAGGAACTGAAGAATGGATTAAGAGCTAGAAGGGGGATAAAAAAGCTTTAGCAGGTAGGATTTCGGAAAACCCTAAGGTGATCTACACTTGCATGAGGAACAAGAGGAAGGCCAGAGTGAATGTAGGGCCGATCAGGGATAGTGGAGTGAACTTGTGCCTGGAATGAGGACGTAGAGGAGGGCCTTAATGAATACTTTGCTTCAATATTTACTACTGAGAGGGACCTTGACGTTTCTGAGGACAGCGTGAAACAGACTGATATGCTAGAACAGGTTGATGTTAGGAAGGAGGATGTGCTGAAAATTTGGAACAGCATAAGATAGGGTATATCCCCGGGCGAGATAAGATATACCCTAGGTTACTACAGGAACTGAGGGAAAGGATTGCTGCACTTTTGATGATCTTTGCGTCCTCGCTGTTAACTGGTGTAGTGCCAGATGATTGTAGGGTGGCAAATGTTATTCCCTTGTTCAAGAAAGGGAATAGGGATAATTCTGAGAATTACAGACCAGTCAGACTTATGTCTGAGGTGGGCAAGGCATTGGAGAGGATTCTGAGAGACAGGATTTATGATTACTTGGAAATCCATAGTTTGATTAGAAGTAATCAGCACGGCTTGGAGAGGGGCAAGTCATGCCTCACAAAGCTTATTGAATTCTTTGAGGATGTGACAAAACATTGATGAATGTAGAGCAGTGGATGTGGTCTACATGGATTTTAGCAAGGTGTTTGATATGGTTCCCCATTGTAGGCTCGCTTAGAGTGAGGAGGCATGGGATACAGGGAAAAATGGCTGTCTGGACACAGAATTGGCTGGCCTGTGGACAGAAGGTGCTGATAGATGGAAAGTGTTCAGCCTGGAGCTTGGTAACCAGTGGTGTTCCACAGGGATTGGTTCTGGGACCTCTGCTCTTTGATTTTTTTTATAAATGACTTGGATGAGGAAGTGGAAGGGTGGGTTAGTAAGTTTGCTGATGACACAACGTTTGTTGCAGTTATGGAGAGTGTGGAGGGCTGTTGTAGGTTGCCACAGGACATTGACAGGATGCAGAACTGGGCAGATGGAATTCAACTGGAAAAGTGTGAAGTGGTTCACTTTGGAAGGTCAAGTTTGAAGGCAGGATTCTTGCCAATGTGGAGGAACAGAGGCAAAGTTGCTCCCTCAAAGTTGCTGCCAAAGTTGATGGGTTGTTAAGAAGGCGTTTGGTGTGTTGGCTTTCATTAGCAGGGAGATTGAGTTTAAGAGCTGCAAGGTTATCCTGCAGCTGTATAGAGCCCTGGTTAGACCACACTTGGAATATTGTGTTCAGTTCTGGTCGCCTTATTATAGGAAAGATGTGGAAGCTTTAGAGAGGGTGCACAGGAAGCTTACCAGGATGCTGCCTGCACTGGAGGGCATGTCTTATGAAGGAAGGTTGAGGAAGCTCGTGCTTTTCTCATTGCAGTGAAGAAAGATGAGAAGCAACTTGATAGAGGTCTACAAGATGTTGAGAGGCATAGATAGAATGGATGGCCAGAAACCTTTTCCCATGGTGGAAATATCTATTACAATGGGGCACAATTTTAAAGTTTAAGGGAGATATCAGAGGTTGGTTCTTTACACAGAAGGTGGTGGGTGCATGGAATACACTGCCAGCAGTGGTAGTAGAGTCAGATACATTAGGGACATCAAACAACTCTTGGAAAGGCACATGGAAGATAGCACAATGAAAGGTATGTAGGTTAGTCTGATCTTAGTAGGATAAAAGGTCAGCACACTACAGGCCCTTTTGGTCCTCTCTTCTGTGCTGTACTGTTCTGTTAGAACATAGCATGTTATAGAGCAGTACAGGCCCTTCGGTCCTCAATGTTGCGCCGGCCTGTGAAATTTAATCTGATGCCCATCTAACTGACACTATTCCATTATTATCCATATGTATGTCCAGTGTCCATTTAAATGCCCTTAACATTGGCAAGTCTACTACTGTTGCAGGCAGGCCGTTCCACACCCCTATTACTCCGAGTAAAGAAACTGCCCTTGATATCTGTCTTAAATGTATGTTCCCTCATGTTAGCTTTTTCAATCTGAGGAAAAAGGCTCTCACTGTTTACCTTATTTAACCCTCTGATTATCTTGCACATCTCCTCAATTACTTCACCTCTCAATCTTCTTCCCAAACACTTCTGCAAAAAATGTGGCTGGACCTGGAGCAGCAAATCTGCAGCAGCTGAAACCAGGAACTCTCCACTGGGTCATAAGCAAACTTCCTCCGGTTAACAAAAAAACCACATTAAATTACCTGCTACTCTGGGTTCTAAGCAGACCCTCTGCGAAAATACACTAAACTGCAAACTACCTGCTTCACAGGGTCCTAAGGAAGGATCACTTAACTGGAAGCAGTCACAATCCACTCCACCGGGCCACTCAAATGTAAGAAACCTGTGAGGAAATGGGGTAAGTGCGCCAGCCTGCTAGTAAGACTGAGACTGTGGTTTCAAGACCCCCCTTCCTAGTTTATTCGCAAACGTACAATTTCTGGAGAACAGAATGGATGAACTCCGATCACTGTTCAGCTTCCAGCGTGACTGCGGAACTATACGAACTCTGCTTCACAGAAACCAGGCTCAACCATTCCATTCCCAATGCATACTTCAGACTGATGGTTTTTCTATCCATTGTATAGACTGTACAGCGTCCTCCGGTAAGACAAAGGGTGGAGGTTTGCTTTTAATCGCCAACTTGTGGTGTACGGACATTGCAACCCTGGGCAGCCATTGCTCCCCAAACCTTGAATTCCTCACTATCAAAGACTTGCCCCTTCTATCTACCATGGGAATTTACCATTGATATACTAACTGCTGTGTACATACTGTCACAAGCAAAGGTTGAGGAAGCTCTGGATGTGCTGTACTCCATCACTAACACCCTGGAGATGGAATACCCCAAGGCCCTGTTTATCAATCAAGCCAGTCTAAAGAAGGTGTTGCCCATGTAGCACCAGAACATTACCTGCCTTAGCAGGGATCCAAACGTCTTAGACCACTGTGAAAGATGCCTACCACTCCTTCCCCTGCCCTCTTTTGTGAACTCTGACCACAATGCTGGATTTCTTCTCCTGGCTTACAGGTAAAAGTTCAAGCAGGAGACCCCTCATGGATACAGGTCCAATGCTGGTCGGAGGAGGCAGAGGATCAACTCTGGTTCTGTCTGGAATTGGCTGATTGGGCCATGTTCAATCAGTCCAAAGGTACCTTGGACAAGTACGCCACCACCATCAGACTTTATCAGCAAGTGTGTGGAGGACTGCATACTGAGGAAGTCTTTCTGGGTGTTCCCCAATCCTAGATGAATCAGGACATGCAGAACCTACTAAAAAACAGATGTAAGGCCTTCAGATCAGAAGACCCACTCAAATATAAAGAATCCAAGTATGACCTTCGCAGAGCGATTAAGACAGCCAAAGACCAATACCAATCCAAACTA
Organism: Chiloscyllium plagiosum; assembly: GCF_004010195.1. Taxonomy (NCBI): domain Eukaryota; kingdom Metazoa; phylum Chordata; class Chondrichthyes; order Orectolobiformes; family Hemiscylliidae; genus Chiloscyllium; species Chiloscyllium plagiosum. The sequence goes on from NC_057730.1 coordinate 4,676,949, forward strand.
GAGACCCAGACAGACACCCGGCGACTATGACAAGGACTTCATGACATCACAGGTTCTAAAAAGAGACAGTGCAAGACAGCAGATGATGATACATCCCTCCCAGATCTTCTCAATGCCCTCTATGCTCGCTGTTAACAGAATTTCGGTGGAGAGGTAACACCTATTCTGACAATTCCTGATGAACCTATTCCAACTGTCACTGCATCAGAGGTCAGATCAGTTTTCCTTTGTGTGAATTCAAGGAAAGCTATGGGACTAGACTGAGTGAGAACATTGTCTGAATTACAAATTACCTCAGCACGTTTCATCATATTCCCATTTACAGACTCAATGTTCTGTTGATGTATAATTTTCATAACAGGATCACTGTTGAACGCAGGACTTTACAGAAACAATTTAGCCTATTGTGTCTCAACTGGCTCTTGAAAATAACTATTCAATAAGTTTCACCAAGCCAATTTCCCCCCTGTAGACCTGTAAATGCTTGATTTTAAGTTACTTGAATTATTGTATTGAACCTGCTTTTCTCTCTTTCCTTGCAAATCATAATTCCCTTCTTACCACCATTTCTCATCTCCCTTTTGGTTCTTTGGCCTTTTTTAAAATTTGTCCTCCGGTTACTGACTCTTTGGTCATGAGAAAAATTCTCTACTTTGTTCCATCAAAACCTGTTTCATTAGTTTTTAAACAGTTTTATTAAATCTCAAGCTTCTCTGGTTTAAGGAGAATCCTAAAATCTTCAGTCTCCCTATATAACTAGATTATCTCCTTACTAAAAGTATTCTGGTAATACTCTGTGCCATCAAGGAATTAACTTCTTTCCTCACGTATGGTGGCTTGAATTGAACCTAGTAATCCAGTTGCTTAGAAATGTAGAAGATATGAGCAAGAGTAGGCTATTTAGTCCTTTTGAGTCTACTCCAGCATTCATCAAAATCATGGCCAGTTGTCCACCTCAATAGCCTAATCCTGCTTTTTCCCTCATAACCTTTGACCCTATTCATCTCCAAGTGCTATATCTAGCCCCTCTTGAATACATTCAATATTTTGGCATGAGCTACCTCCTGTGGTAATGAATTCCACGGGCCCACCACTCTTTGGGTGAAGAAATGTCTCCTCATTTCAGTTCTAAAATGGTTTACCTGGAATCTTCAGAGTGTGACTCCTGATTCTGAACGCACCCACCATTGGGAACATCCTTCCTGCATCTACCCATGGCGTCCTGGAGATATACAGCACAGAAACAGAGCCTTCGGTCTAGCTCATGCTAGACTAAATTAATCTAGTCCCATTTGCCAGCACCTGATCCATATCCTCTAAACGCTTCCTATTCCTAGAACCATCCAAGTGCCTTTTTAAATGTTGTAATTGTTCTAGCCTCCCCACTTCCTCTAGCAGCTCATTCCACGCATGCACCACCCACCATCCAAAAAAACTGTCTTAGCAAGAAGATTAAATTAAACTTCCAAGACGCGGGCAAAGATTTCTTAGCAGCATTAGAAACAACACAAAGACAACAAACTCTAGAAACCCAACAAACCATTACACAGACAGTTGTACCAACATCAAGCAGGAAAAAGGATGGAAACACACTATACACAAAGGAAAGCACTAGCAGGACTCAAAGATAAAAACATTGTTATCCAATCTGCAGACAAAGGATGCTTGATTGTCATTTTAAACCGAGCACACTACATTGAGATAGCGAATGCACTGCTTGCAGATACCAACACTTACCAACAGGTGGTGATATACCTGACACCATCCCACAATTAGAGAACTGAATGACAGCCCTACTCAAAACTTCAGAAATCTGGAGAATTAATAAGACAGGCTTGCAAAAAATGAAACCAGACGGATCCAACACACCATGCTTCTACAGCTTCCTCAAAATTCACAAACCTGGAGCCCCCTCAGACCCAACATTCACAATAGCCAAGGAGCTACACCAAAGACTAAACTACTTAGAAGACTCACGTCACTCCATTCACTCCACCCATCAAAGACACCAAGGTGGAAGAAGATGAAATAATGGCCTCCTTGAAGTAACAGCCCTGTTTACATTCACCGACATTAACTAACAAAACACTGACTACACTATTAGAAGAACCAAAGACACGTACACCAAACACCACCAACTTCATCAGCAAGGACAACATCATCAAGCTAGTGGACCTATGCCTTACCACACGCTTCACTTTCAGTAACAAAACCTACAGACAAACCATGGAATACTTATAGGATCTCTATCAGGGCTCTTAGCAGAGACAGTAATGCAGAGACATGAACAAACTGCTTGACAACCATACAACCCAAACTTTAGGTCTGCTTCATGGAATACACCTTTGTCACCACTAAACGAAACAATTTAGAGGAAACCTTCATGATCATCAATGTCCTTACTGGCATAAAATTCACTAAAGAGAAGGAAAACAACAGACTGCCATTGCTAGATATCACGGTAGAGCGAACAGCCAATGGGGCACCTCAAACCAGCGTCCACAGGAAAGCAACACATACAGACCAAATACTGAACTACAGAAGCAATCATCCCAATGCCACAAACGAAGCTGCATTAGAACATTATTTCAATGAGCCACCACACACTGCAGCACAGGAACTATGAAGAGCAGAGGAAAATCACCTATGCAGCATATTCAAAAAGGGCGGGTACCTAATGAACACAGTCTGCCGATTTTTCTCAGCAACAAACCCAAGCAAGCAATCAAAACGTGTCCAGAAACCCTAGCCACTTTCCCCATGTCAGACATCTTTGAAATGACTGCCAAACTACTCAGACCTCTTGGCATCATGGTAGCCCACAAACCCACTAACGCATTAAAACAGCAGCTAATAAACTTGAAAGACCCTTTACAGACAACAAACAAAACTTATGTCACTTACAAAATACCTTGCAAGAACTGTGACAAACAGGCCAAAAGCTAGCCACCAGGATACATGAACATCAACTAGCCACAAAAAGACATGAGCCACACTCACCAATATCCTTACATACAGATGAGGACGGACACCACTTCGACTGGGACCAACACATCATCCTGGGGCAAGCCAAACAGAGTCAGGCAGCATCGAGGAGCAGGGAAAATGAACGTTTCGGGCAAAAGCCCTTCATCAGGAATTCCTGTGCTTTTCCAGCACCACACACTTGACTCTAATCTCCAGCATCTGCAGTACTCTCTTTCGCCAAGCCAAACACAGACCCGCATGAGAATTCCTCGAAGCATGGCATTCCAATCGGAACTCTATCAACAAACACATCGACTTGGACCTCATTTATCACCCTCTAAGAAAAGGTACAGCAAATTGTGTCACCACCACTCCAAGGAAACCTAAACACAGAAAATGGATCAATAACACCAGTGTTTCACCAGTGACTCACTGATGTTACCTAGTATGGTGATGAAACGTCTGAAAATGAACCTACCAGCTCAGCAAGCAAACTTGCATTCCAGAACCTAAACCCAAGCTACAAATCTCAAAACTTGTTACTACCCACTGCGTGAAAATGTTGCCCCTTAGGTCCTCACTTGTTTTTTTACAAAATCTTTCCCCTCTCCACTGAAACCTATACCCTCTGTAGTTCTGGACTGTCACAGCCCAGGGAAAAGACCTTGTCTACCCTATCCATGCCCCTTTTTTTAAATAAACCTTCTATAGCCCTGTTAGAATTTAAGACTGAGATCGCGTCTTTCCTCCCCCACCCCACTTGCCTGAACCCGAATGAAAACAATCCTGACCTAGTCAATCTGTCCTCATATGTCAGTCCTGCCATCCCCATAGTCAGCCTCGAGCAAGAGCATCTTTCCACCGCAAAGGGGACCTAAACTACACACCATTTTCTAGGTGTGGTCTCACCAAGGCCCTATATACTGCAACAATGCATCCTTGTTCCTGTACTCAACCTCCTGCAATGAAGGCCAACATACCATTTGTTTTTTTTTTTACCACCTGCTGCACCTGCATACCAACCTTCAGTGGTGCACAAGGACATCCATGTCCCATGGCACACTCTCCATCCCTCCCCTCCCCTCCCCTCCCCCCTCACAATTTACAGCCTTTTAGGTAGTAAAGTGCCACCTTTTGTTTTTGCTTCCAAAATAAATAACCTCTCATTTATCCAAATTATACTGCACCTGTCATTGATTTGCCCACTCACCCAACCTGTCCCGATCATGCTGAAGCATGTCTGTATCCTTGTCGCAATTCACACTCCCATCCAATTTGGCGTCATCTGCAAACTTTGAGATGTTACATTTTGTGTTCTCATCACAATCATTAATGTATATTGTGAATAGCTGAGGCCCTAGCAGTAATCCCTGTGACACCTCACTAGTTACTGTCTTTGAAAAGGATCCATTAATTCCTACTCAGTTTCCTCTCTGCCAACCAATTGTCTATCCATCCTATCCATATACTTTCCCCAATCCCATGCGCTTTAAGAAATGATTGTGCAAGATTATTTTGTGGGACTTTGTTAAATGTTTTTTCTGAAAGTCCAAATATGCCACATCAATGGCACCCCCTTGCCAACTGTACTAGTTAGATTTTCAGAGAATTCAAACATATTTGTCAAGTGTGATTTCACCTTCATAAATTCATGCTGACTCTGTATGATTCTGTCACTGAATTGAATTTATTGTGCTTTGGTACAGGTGACAGTGAAAAGCTTTGTCCTGTGAGCAATTAAAGGCAGATCAATTGTTAAATAGCATACCTAAATAAATAGGTAAACAGCAGCAAAACAAAAATACAGGTATAGACGAATGTTAAGAGTTTGGTGTTAGAATACTGAATGGACTCACGGTATGGTAAAAATTGTTTTGAAACCAGTTGGTGCGTGTTCAGGCTTTTGTACCTTCTCCCCAATGGAGAGATTGTAGAAAAACATTGCCAGGATGGGATGGATCTTTGAGAATGCTGGCGGCCTTTCCTTGACAGCGGGTCTGGTAGATTCTATAAATGGGAGGTTGGCCTTTGTGGCTGTCTGGGCTGAGTTCACCACTCTCTGTAACTGTCTCTGATCTTGAATGGTATAGTTGCCACACCAGGTAGAGATACATCCGGACAGATGGCATACCTATACTCAGCTATAAAGTCCTTGATAATGGATTCAAGAATTTTTCCTACCAGTGACGTTGGGCCTACTGGTCTATATTTCCCTTGTTTCTGTTTACCCCTCTTTTTATTTGAATGTTGGAGTAACATTCACTACCCTCTAATCTGCAGGGACTCATCCAGGGTCTGTAGAATTCTAAAAGATTACCACCAATGCATCCACTATTTCTAGAGCCACTTTCTTAAATGCTTTGGGATGTAGATTATCTGGCCCTGGGGATTTATCTGCTTTCAATCCCCTCAATCTTTCCAGCACCATTTCTCTATTAATATGATCTCCTTTCTCAGTTCTTCCCTCTCTCTAAATCTTGCCTTCTCCAACATTTCTGGTATCTGATTTGTCATCTTTGTGAAGACAGAATTGAAGTATGTATTCAGTTGCTCTGCCATTTCTTTGACCCCTTTCTATGCATTTCCCCATTTGTCTTCACTAATCTCTTTCTTTTCACATACGCTTAGAAACTCTTCGTGTCAGTCTTTATGTTCCCTGCAAAATTACTTTCATACTGTATTTTCCCCTTCTTATTCAATCCTTGGTCTTTCTTTTGCTGGATTCTACACTGCTCCCAATCGTCAGACCTATTATTTTCCTTGGTCAATCTGTATGCTCCTTCCTTGGATCAGATACTACTTCTTCTAATTTCCTTTGTAATACGTGAATTGGCCCTCTTACCCATTTTGCTTTTGTGCCGGCCAGAAATAAACAGTTGCAATGCCCCCATGTGTTCCTTAAATGTTTGCCATCGCCTATCCACTTTTACCCCCCACCTCCATTGCTCTATTACTGATGAAAGGCTTTTGCCCGAAATGTTGATTTTCCTGCTCCTAGGATGCTGCCTGACCTGCTGTGGTTTTCCAGCACCACTCTAATCTAGACTCATTGCCTATCCATTGTCAACCCTTAAAGTAACTCTCTTGAATCTATCAAGGCCAACTCTCACCTCTATCATCGTATCTTCCTTTATGAAGATTTAGTACCCTAGTTTCCAAATCAGCTATCTCTCACAGCTAGGTTGGCAGTGATTTCTTTTTCATTACACAGTACCCACTCTAAGATGGCCTGTTCTCTAGCTGGTTGGTTCCTCTACGGCATTGTCTAAATTGCTTTGCCCAATCTATGTGCAGATTAAAATCGTCCATGATCACAGTTATTCCCTTATCATATGCATCTTTAATTTCCTGTTCAATACCATTCCCAACATCACTGCAGTTTGGGGCGACACTGCACTAATATGACACCCACTAATTTTTTTGCCTTTGTTTCTCACCTCAACCCATACACACTTTACATTGCCAGAGCTAATATCCTTTGTCATTATTGTATTAATTTCATCATTAATCAGCAATGCCACTCCTCCACCTTTTTTGCTTTTCCTTTTTTGCCTGTCCCTCCTAACTATTCAATATCCTGGGATATTCGGTTCCCGTTCCTGGTCACCCTGCAGCCATGTCTCTGTAATTCCAATTATATCCTAACCGTTTATATATCTCTTTGCGTGATTAGTTCATCCACTTTATTTCGAATGCTTTGTGCATTTAGATACAAGACTTTTAAATTTGTTCCACCAGTAAATTTCCCTATTTTACTTATAATTCCTTGGTGCATAAAGGTATTCATCTGTTCTGTCGCTCACCTTTATTGTCTGGTAACCATCTACTACATCACCAACCTGCATCCTTACCTCTTTTTTTTCTCTAATTTGGGTTTTCTGATCTCCCCTATAGCTGAACCCTTTTGCCCACCCCCATTTATTTTAAAGTCCAATCTCCAACTTTAGTTATGTGCTGCTAGGACTAAGGCACCAGTACTGGGGAAGAAGGGACCTGTTCTAATGGGACGGTCTTCATCCGAATCATGCTGGGACCAGTGTTCCATGAAATCAAACCCATTTCTCCCACACCAACTTGTAAGTAGGTAAATGCATGTCTTAATCTTATTGGCTCTTTGCCAATTAGCTTGTGGCTCAGGTAGTAATCTAGAGATTACCTTTTTTGGTTCTACTTTTTAATTTAGTTCCTAGTTGTTCATACTTCTTAACAGAACCTCTGCCCTAGTTTTATCTGTCATTGGTACCTCTGCGGAAAACGACCACTGGATCTTTACCCTCTCACTCCAGGTTCCTCTGCAGCCCAGGTGAGATATCCTGAACCCAAGCACCAGGTAGGCAACACAACCTTCAAGACTCTCGATCCAGGTCACTGAGAACAGTCTCTATGCCTCTAACATGCTATTCCCAATTACAGTGACCTTTCTCTTCTCTGACATTTTGGGCCAGAGCCCTTCATCAGGAATGAGGCTGGGGGTGGAGAGATAAATGGGAGGAGGGTGAGGCTGGGGAGAAGGTAGTGGAGAGTTCAGTAGGTGTGTGGAGGTGGGGTAAAGGTGATAGGTTGGAGAGGAGGGGGGAGATAGACAGACAGTTGGGACAAGTCATGAGGCGGTGCTGACCTGGAAGGTTGGAACTGGGGTAAGGTGGGGGGAGGGGAAATGAGGAAACTGGTGAAGTTCACATTGATGCCCTGGAGTTGAAGGGTGAGGCGGACGATTTCACCAGTTTCCTAATTCCTCGTCCTCGTCCTCCACGTCGTCGTCGGCATTCCAGTTGCACATTCCGCATGACCTGTCCATCGTTTATCTCCCCACCCCTGAGGCTCCCAGCTTCATTCCCGATGAAGGGCTTTTGCCCGACATATCGATTCTCCTGCTCCTCTGCTGCCTGACCTGTGCTTTCCCAGCAACACACTCTCCACACACAATTCAAGTTAATTAGTCTAAGGGTGTGACTGTCTCCTGAAATGCTTTGAGTTAATGCCTAATAAGTGATCTGTAAAGCTTTAGGTAAAATCTCCTCGAGTTCTCTGCCTCTTTTTATAAAGCTATTGTTCCCAAATGCATTACAAGTCTTCTCAGCTTGCCATGCTTGTTTGTAATTTTTGCCCAAACCAGATTTCGAAATTAATAGAATTGGGGATTTTCATGGTTTCATGCCAAACTGATTCTCATTAATATGCAGCATGTTTTTGTTAGAAGAGCATACTTCTTATAATTTTCATGAAGCATATAACTTTAGGGATGGGTGGGGGGGTGGGGGGGGGGGTGTGGGAGGATTGTTAATGCTTAAGTATCTAAGAATGACTTTCAACCTTGTTTTTTTTTGGTGGAATTGGGAAGGTGTTGTGAAATTGAGGATAGGTTTTGAAAATCTAATACCAGTCTGTTTTCAGTTTACTGTTTGGAAAAATCAGTTTGAGTTGGGTGAAACAACAGCTTTTGTGGTCACATTACTGAGCGAGCTAAACTTAGCTTGTTAGACTTTGTTCTGATTGGGCATTTGTAAATCTCAAAGTGTCGCCTATGCGCTACAGCAGCATAGGTCAAAATGCAAATAGATTTTCGCCTATCCAAAAAGACCATTTTGGCCTCTCACAGATGTAGAAACTTTTTTTAACCAATTCTCCTCAAAGTAATGTGGACAATGAACTAAATGCACTTTGTCTAATTACTAAAATGAGCAGCAGACTGGCATCTTGAAAGCAAATTCTGTCAATTTTTCAGTTTTTAGCTTGTGGTCTTGTAAATTGTAGGTGTAGAAGTTCTAAGTACTGCATAAACTATTCAGTCACCACAATGTGGCATATTAGACCAAATGACATCATTCCATGATTGTGGAATTTAAAAATCAGTTACTTGAAGAGAGCAAGCTGTGAATACTGCCAGTATTAATGGTGCCAACAAATACTGACTGAATTTGTGAAATATGTCTGTAGTAAAGATAGGAAGCAAACAATTGGATAACTGCCACCTGTTTTATCCCTTACTAGTTCTTTTCCCATTTAGGCCAATAGAAAATGTAGGAATATGTTCGCAGAATAGGCATGTGTGGGTTCAGTGGTTAGCACGTGCCTCACAGCACCAGAGACCCAGGTTTGATTCCAGCCTTGGGCGACTGTGTGAACTCCACATTCTCCCCATGTCTCCATGGGTTTCCTCCAGGTATTCCAGTTTCACCCCACAGTCCAAAGATGTACAGGCTAGGTGGATTGGCCATGGGAAATGGCCAGTCTTGCCCATAGTATCCAGGGATGTCTAAGTTAAGTAGATTGGCCATGGGAAATGTAGGGCTACAGGGTTTGGGGAGAGAGGAAGAGTCTGGGTGGGGTGCTCTTCAGAGAGTCTGTGGATTCATTATTTCCACACTAGCAATTCTTCTATTAAAATAAAGTTGCATGGGGTATGATGTGAACTGTTGATTTTACCTGTTTTGACCTACTCCAGATGCCTAAAGCACTATATTTGTTAGCTGATCCAGCTTCTTAATCTCCTGGTGCATATATCTATTTTATGGTATCCTTTTTAAATAAAACTACAAAAAATTACTATATAATTGATTCATTGACAAATGCAAAATATGATAAAGAGTCATAGAGATGTACAGCATGGAAACAGACCCTTCGGTCCAACCCGTCCATGCCGACCAGATATCCCAACCCCATCTAGTCCCACCTGCCAGCACCTGGCCCATCTCCCTCCAAACCCTTCCTATTCATATACCCATTCAAATGCCTCTTAAATGTTGCAATTGTACCAGCCTTCACCGCATCCTCTGGCAGCTCATTCAATACACGTATCACCCACTGTGTGAAAAGTTGCCCCTTAGGTCTCTTTTATATCTTTCCTCTCTTACACTAAACCTATGCCCTCTAGTTCTGGACTCCCCGATCCCAGGGAAAAGACTTTGTCTATTTATCCTATCCATGCCCCTCATAATCTTGTAAACCTCTATAAGGTCACCCCTCAGTCTCCGACGCTCCTGGGAAAACAGCCCCAGCCTGTTTAGCCTCTCCCTATAGCTCAGATCCTCCAACCCTGGCAACATCCTTGTAAATCTTTTCCAAACCCTTTCAAGTTTCACAACATCTTTCCGATAGGAAGGAGACCAGAATTGCACACAATATTCCAACAGTGGCCTGACCAATGTCCTGGACGCCCACAACATGACCTCCCAACTCCTATACTCAGTACTCTGACCAATAAAGGGAAGCATACCAGACGCCGCCTTCACTATCCTATCTACCTGCGACTCCACTTTCAAAGAGCTATGAACCTGTCTCTTTGTTCAGCAACACTCCCTAGGACCTTACAATTAAGTGTATAAGTCCTGCTGTGATTGCTTTCCCAAAATGCAGCACCTCACATTTATCTGAATTAAACTCCATTTGCCACTTCTCAGCCTATTGGCCCATCTGGTCCAGATCCTGTTGAAATCTTAAATACACCAGTGTGCTGCTAAACTCACCATTTGCTTGTGCTATTTTCTGTTCTACTTCTGTCAAAATTTATCTGCTAAAATTGAAATTGTTTTATTTTTAATTCCAAGTTGATTCAAAAACATCTGGATGTTGATACTTGTGGCACTCTCCTAAAATGTTAACAGCACAGAATTTACATTTCTGTTAACAATTTGGTTAAGTTTGTGATCATCTAGATATAAGTTAAATACAGGTTTGCAAGGAGAAGAAAACAAAGCTGATTATTTACGCAGCTGGAGCATTTATGTGGCCATATGACAATATTGAAATATTCACTTTTTTATAGCTCTTTTGTGAAGCAATTTCAGTCTTAACTGGGCTTGTTTGTCTGTGTACGTTATTAAACAAAGTTCTCCAAATTTTCAAGATTGTGCAGTTGCTCTTTTATAAGAGCTTGGTCATTATTAACCACCATACAGAAATTGACTCCACATCTGTGAAACCACAATGATCTTTTTTGATAGGTGAGAATATATGTGCGTTTTGACCTATGCTGCCTGTAGTTGACATTTGATAAATGAGTGTGATCGTAATGAACGGTAGGTGACTGTTGAGGAGGCAAGAGTAATCCATATTCTGTCAGAATACAGCTGAGTTGTGTCACGTGGTATGAGTAACTGTAGAGATTTGTGTACAATGTAAGAAGAGTCCTTTTGGTTAATTTGACTTTCATCCTGGCGAGGACAAGAAAGTGCAGTTTCAAGATTTCCTTCATTCCTTTATGGATCTTGACCACCTTACAGCAGATGGAATAATCTTCCTTCCATTAAGAGCAGATTTACCACTGCCTTTGATTTTAGCCATGTGGAATATGTTGGTGATCTATTAATAATTATCAAATGGAAGTTAGGTTGAGTTTTTTTTAACCATTTGTAGGATGTGGGTGTCACTGGCTGGACCAGCATTTATTGCCTGTCCCTAGTTGACCTTGAGAAGATGGTAGTGATCTGCTGCAGTCCACATGCTGTAGCTTGACCCACCATGCCAGGCAATGAGGTTGCATAATGTGCTGGAGTACAATTTTGCAGCTGTTGATGGCCCATAGTGCATCATTGATGCCCAGTCTTGAACTGCTAGATCTGTTTGAAGTCTGTCCATTTAGCACCTGTGCCAGTTAGTATTCTTCATTCATTTTAGAACTGAAGATGTTTGTAGTTAACAGCCAAAGAAAAAGGCAGATCTGTGATTTAGATAATGGGCAGGAGTTATTTCCTAAAATGGATACTGATGTAAAGTAAAATGAAGTTAATAATGACATACAAAAAAAGCAAAAGGTGGTGGCAGGAGCCTGAAGTGGTCACAATTAAACATCAGAAGGGGAAGCTTTGCAAATCTTGTGAATTTTGGCCTGACCAAGAATGTGGCAGAGAGGATTTGGCTGGATTGATCTACCCACCTTTCTTCAAATTCTGGTAATTCTGGTATAGCTATCCTTCAGTGCAAAAACATGTCTGAGATAAAGGGAGCTCTGGGTAAGGTCTTAAGTCCTTCAACTTGATGTTAAGGCAATAAATTGCCTAATAGAAAGATGATATACTGTTCTTCAAATGTTAGAGTTTAATTAGTTCAGTATAGTAGACAGGACAGAAGGTTAAATTGGGATTGAGAATTGAGTTGAACAGTAATTTGAATAAATAAACGTGTTTGGTCTCCACAATTTGGAGAAGACCATATGATGAGTAGCAAATGCACTGTGCTAAGTTAGAAGTAAGTTGCTTTTCCGTGTGGAAGATGTATTTGGAGCCCTAAATGTTAAAAAGGAGGAAGATGAATGGGCAGATGTAGCATTGTTTGAACTTGCATGGAAAGATGTTTGCTAAACGAGAACTGTTGGAAGCGTAGACTATTATCGCAGAAGGGTTGGTCTGTTTGCAGTAATGGGAAGAAGATTCTACTAGTGTATGCTGAATTGGAGGTGGCACAAATAGCATATGAAAAAATGAAGTTTTTCTGTGTTTGATCTCTTAAAAAATTTCACTTTTTTTTAAACCAAATTACTCCTCAGTTTTTTTTTCTTCTCATCCTCCATGCCTGTTTGCTTGCATGAATTTCTCCCTGTTTCTTGATCTACTTAGTTCATATTTTGACATGGTTTCAGTATTCAGAGATGCAAGTAGCTCATCACCATCTCGAGGCACTTGTGGGTAGACTGTAAGTACTGGATTCTTTCTAGGATATTTTAAGAGCTCAATCTTGGTTGATTCTTCCTAAATTGTTTGGCACAGATATTTAGGATTTAAAGAAAGAAACTAATTGGTTTTACTGTAGTCATAGTAGAGGAAGTGGAATAAATCTATTAATTTTGTTGAAATCAGGATGCTTGTATATTAAAATTGTAGTCTGTCATAATTTGTTTTGTTTTTAACAGCACTATAATACAATAATTATTTTTTTGAATTTTTCTTTTTACTCTATACCTTTTCATTGGCTTTACTAGTTTATGCAAGGGAAATTGAAGTTAGTGCATTGTTGATCACTTCACTTCAAACAATAATAACTTCCATTGCTTTTGTAGGTAGTGGTCTGTGAAGATTCTTTATCTGATGGCTATTTGATATCCTGGACTTTTCCCAAAGTGAGGAAAATATTTAAATTTGTGGATAAATATATGTGGATAAAGCTTGGTTTTCAGAAATGTATGCAGACTATATATCAGAACATGGTCTAAATAAGTGAGTATATTTTCTTGAATGGTGAGGCTGGCATTGGCATGGAATTAGTCTAGATTAGAGTGGTGCTGGAAAAGCACAACAGGTCAGGCAGCATCAGAGGAGCAGGAAAATCGACGTTTCGGGCAAAAGCCCTTCATCAGGAATAGAGGCAAGGTGCCTGCAGAGTGGAGAGATAAATGAGGTGGGGTGGGGGTGGGGAGAAAATGGTGGGGGAATTAGCTTAGTGTAGTATTTTAGTTTACATTCTAACAGCATAGAAATAGGCTATTCAGCCCAACAAGTCATACTAGTGTTTATGTTCTATTTGAATTTCCTCCCACCTTTTGATAAATAGTAGTTGTTTGACGTGAAGATTTTTTATAAGGAACAATACCCCAAGCTTTCATTACAAATCAAAAGTTCTATATTCTATCCATGAAAATTGAATTCAAACTTGTAAAAGAATATCAAATTACACCTGTTATTGTTTGCCTGATTTGGAGCCGGTCAACTAGTAGAGTTCTGTTAGCCAGTGTTTGTATATTTTAGAAACAAATGAGGATAAAATCCAGCTGCTTGCCAAACGTATCATTTTGTTTGGTCAAGAGTTAAGTGCAGGGATACAGTTATTATGCCATCTAATGTGCTGAGAGCTCCATGTTTGAGTTACTTGACTGTGGGCTTTCTTGAAATTGAAAACAGCAGCTGATAGCTAAAACGCTGAGCTCAATGTAAATAAGGAAAATTTGAGAGTATCTTATGAAATTTGTATGTAAACGACTCCTGAAAGCTAAACAGAAGACTGTGTATATTGTTAGAGAGGCTACTTGAACATACAATCTGATAGAATGATGAACTTTTTGGAGGAGGATTTAGGAAAGGAAGTTAATTGAATCCAGTGTTTTAATGCAACATGTTTATTAATTCTATGTACGTTGAGCAGTATTGGTCCAGATGAATTTGTGTGTAAACCAACTTTTAAATTGCTTACAGTAGATGGAATTGTAAGTATACGATGCATTGCTTTGTTCTCAATTGCATTCTCCCTATGGTATTGAATAATTCAAAGGATTAATAATTCAAGATTATTCCCTGCATATTTTTGGAATGTCGCAGTGGAGACTTTTTTTTTTAATGATCCACTTTTTGAAATGGAAAAAGAGGCTAAAGGGCCAGTAATCAAATCATTAAATCCCTGAAGTTCAAATTTATTTTGCTTGATCTCACTGCAATTGCCTGATGTTTGTAGGTTGCAAAAAAAAAGTACTAGGCTTTACTAGTGAGTCAATAATTACAAGACAAAATCCTTTTTTGGATAATTTATTCTTTTTTAGTTTTTCAAAATGTCTCCCCCTCTGCCGTCGCCCCCCGGATAAGCTGTAAGCTGTGTTTTAATAAATTTTAACAATGTGAATAATGCTATTTTTTAAAGAAAATCCACAAATTGGGTCAAACAATAAAGTCCACTTCAGGCTATGATGTGGTGAATGATGAGCAATCCTCCATTTATTTTCATCAACCAGTTTTTTTTTATACATTTACAATAAAATAGAGAAGTTTTCTGTAATGTTCAACTGGAGAAATTTAATTGTCAGAGATCTAATTCTGCTCTTTTCAATTTACGTTGAACTCACGATGCCAGGTGAGGTGCAAAGTGTTATGAAAATAGTAAAATCTGATTTGTTTAAGTAAAATTGATTTTGTAATATAATTAACTACAGCTTTTAGGTGAATCACTGCTGTCATAGGTGAAAGTTAGCCTGCAATTCTATACTAAGTTAACTATGGACAGAATATGAGCTTAAAAGACCTTTTTTCAATAAGTAGAGCAAAATTGTACAAAGAGTAGTATACTCCAGGGAATATGGCTGTTCAGGATTTCTCGTCGCTGTATAGACTTTTTGCTTTTTCTGAGGATATGGTGCCATTAGTAACTGCTTAAAAACAGATCATCATGCATTTGTGAAGAAAGCAACTTCCTCGTGATAAAGCTTTTTGGTTTATGAATGCAGTGCTTTTATTGATCCTAGCATGTGTAACAGGATGCAAAAGATAGCTACAGGCGCATCTCAAAAATAAGCAAATGCTATAATCCTGAAGTGTGCTTTATAAGAAACAGCTGGAAACATTTCAGTTATTCTGATTTTTGAGAATTGTTGTCAACAGTCTGCGTTTGAACTATATATTTACTGTTACTGCCAAATAGTTTTTGGCTTCAATATTTGACCTACACAATGCAAACTATTTTCCAATAAGCTAAAGCCGAAACCTATTGGATATTTTCAGTTGTTAGTGCCAACAGAAAATGTTACAAGTCCACTTGGCCATCTCACATAGTAGACAATGCAGATAAATGAATGATGCATTAATATAGAGTGACCTTTTTCGATTGTCAAGTCAAGCTCATTCTAAACCCCGTTTGCTATTACCTGTTGGCCTTTTCACATTTGCAGTCTGAACTCATTTATACAACAAAGCTTCTTTGGTTCTCCATTTTAGGTGCACAGTGAATTCTGAATTGATAGCAGTGAAGCCATTTCTGTGTCGAACAAAGTAGAATTGAAAGTATCCAGTGTCCTCCTTAGGATCAATAATGTAATTAGTGCCTAGAACTGACCTTCTGCATTGTGGTTGTTGTTAAGGACAAAGAAGCTGTAGGCTGGCTCATTTTTGCAAGGGGAAATGATTTTCATCTCCACTCTAGATCTTTCATAATTGGCGAAGCATAAGTTTCACTTTTTTCTCTTTATTTGAGGTAGAGCAAAAACAATGCTTCTGTTAGAGGTCAGTGGCTTGCACCATAGTAAAATACTCTTTAGATATCAGACAATCATTAAAACAAAATTAGGCACATGTATCAAAGAACGTGTGCAGTAAAGCATGTTGAAATTTCTTGGTACGTTTTATCACAGATTTGAAAATTGTGTAACATGGTAATGTAATGGGCATGAGTCTATCCTTTTTGACACTAAAGGTTTTCTACATTAATTTGCAGACAAATCAGATGTTGCTCATAGCTATTTGGATATTTTACCAGGCCAGAGCTATTATACCTTGTGGAACGTGCAATCCTCCTCCTCATGGATCTCTATCTTTCAGACTACAAAGTATTATTAAGTTGAACCCATTCAAAGTTTAATTATTTTTAGTTAAGGGAATTTTCAGTGTGTGTGTGTGTTACGTTACAGTGGTCATGATCCCTGAGCCACTTCACATCCCACCCACAATGTGTCTCAGACACTGTGTGAACAGGTTAAAGAATCATAGAGATATACAGCATGGAAACAGATTCTTCGGTTCAATTTGTCCATGCCGGCCAGATATCCTAACCCAATTTAGTCCCATTTGGCCAATATCCCTCCAAACCTTTCCTATTCATGTACCCCTTTCCTATTCAGGTACCTATCCACATGCTTTTTAAATGTTGTATTCGTACCAGTCTCCACCATTTTCTCTGGCAGCTCATTCCATACACGCACCCACCATCTATGTGAAAAAGTTGCCCCTTGGGTCCCTTTTAAATCTTCCCCTCTCATCCTAACCTATGCCCTCTAGTTTTGGACTTCCCCCAATCCAGGGAAAAGACCTTGTCTATTTACCCTATCTATGCCCCTCATGATTTTATAACCCTGAATGTCACCCCTCAGTCTCTGATGCTGCAGGGAAAATAGCCCCACCCTATTCAGCCTCTCCCTGGAACTCAAACCTCCAACCCTGGCAACATTCTCGTAAATCTTTTCTGAACCTTTTCAAATTTCACAACATCCTCCCTATAGGAGGGAGACCATATTCTATGTAAAAATAACTTCAGAATATATTTTTGCACTTTGATCTGAAGCTCAAACATCATGTATGTTAACTGCTTAAATATAGCACTATATTTAAGAACAATGAGCAAAATGTCTGCTTTTCTCCTTTTTTATGCGAAGATTTTTTTTACTTATATGGGTGTAGGCAAGTGACTTGTGTTGATCAAGTACTTTGTGGTTGAGGAAAGTGATATTTGTGCTGTTCCATTTCTGGAAGCGTGAGTTGATTGCGGTGAGGTTATCTGGGATGTTGGTGAACAGTAGGGCTAATAGTCTTGTCTTGTATCCTTAATTAATCCAACAATTACAATGGTTAAGAAATCAGCAGTTTAGCATTCAATCATGCGCAAGTAAATAGTTTACTTTAAACAGTTTTGCTTAAGGCACAGTATGCACACACATACCTATGCGTAGAACAGCCTTCTGACTGCAGTTCAAATTGCCAATTGCAGATGCTGCCTATTTCAACCCCATTCTAGTTGTATATTCTTATTTTGGAATGATTTCCATATGAGTTTTCTTGTTTTGGTGCTGTTGATAAATTGTTGCTGCATATTCATTCGCAGTGTGCCAGACTAGTTTGTTTCAAAGCTTTCATCACCACCTGCGTTTTTGTCTGATTTCTATGCAGTGCACAACATGTTGCTGGTTGATGATATCTGACTTGCAATAACTGGCTGAGATGCACAGCTGTATGCATCTGGTTGAACAAGTGTGAAGTCAACCAGATTGTCATCTCCAGATGAAATTGAAAATCGCACGACACCAAGTTATAGTCCAATGGGTAACACAATGTCATACACAGTCATAAAACGTCTCTACTTTTTTTCCATTTGCTGAATCACTTGCTGTACTTGCACAGTAGCTGAACTAGAGTTCTGCAATCTCCTTTTAAATAATATATTGACTTATTATTCATCCTGCAAAGTGAAGTTTACATTCTCCCATATTTATACTTGTCTGCCAACCATCAGTTTAATTTGTAAACTGATTATAATTATCCTTCACGCAACTTAATTGCCAGTCGGTTTCAATTCAAAGGTCATAGAAGTATGAATAACTGTCAATTTTTTTGACCATCAAGGGAAAATTGGCATTGCCTGCCAGTTATTTTGAGGTTAACTGAAGAGGAATGCAAACTATCCAGCAATTTAGGGCACTTCTTGCTATAAGTTGTAGAATTTTGTTTACACTCTGATAACTACACACTTAATTCTAACTTGTTAGAATATTCTGGGTCTTTTGTTAACTGTCACGTTGAAAGAATTGTGCTTCATGAGAGGATACATATTTGTTTTGAACATACATATGAGGAACAGGGGTAGGCTACTTCGTCTTTCAAGTCTTAGATCATGGTTGGTCTGATTTTAACCTCAATTCTACATTTCTGCATATCCATAGTAATCATTCATCTCCTTGGTAATCAAGAATCTGTCTATCTTTGCCTTTTAAAAATATTTAAAGATTGTGCATCTGCTACCCTTTTTTTTAAAGGAATAAAATTCCAAAGATACAACTGTTGAGAGTTCAAACAGGCACCCCTTATTTTTAAACCATGAGCCCTCGTTCTATATTTTCCCACAAGAAGAAATTCCTTTCAACATCCACCTGATCAAGTCACCTCATTCATAGTCATAACACGGAAACAGACCCTTGGGTCCAACTCATCCATGCTGACCAGATATCCTAAATTAATCTAGTCCCATTTGCCAGCAATTAGCCCACATCCCTCTAAACTCTTCCTATTCATATACCCATCCAGATGCCTTTTTAAATGGTGTAATTGCCCCTAATGATTTTATAAACCTCTATAAGGTCACCCCTCAACCTCTGACGCTCCAGGAAAAACAGCCCCAGCCTGTTCAGTCTCTCCCTATAGCTCAAATTCTCCAATCCTGGCAACATCCTTGTAAATCTTTGAACCCTTTCAAGTTTCACACCTTCCTTCTGATAGGGAGACCAGAATTGCCCACAGTATTGCAAAAGTGGCTTAACTAATGTCCTGTACAACATGACCTCCCAACTTCTATACTCCATGCTCTGACCAATAAAAGAAAGCATATCAAACGCCGCTTTCACTATTCTATCTACCTATGACTTTACTTACAAAGAACTATGAACCTGCACTCCAAGGTCTCTTTTGTTCAGCAATACTCCCCAGGACCTTACCATTAAATATCTAAGTCATGGCCTGATTTGCCTTTCCAAATGCAGCACCTCATATTTTAAATTAACTCCATCTGCCACTCCTTGGCCCATCTGATCAAGATGCTGTTGTACTCTGAGGTAACCTTTTTTCGCTGTCAACTACACCTACAATCTTGGTGTCATCTGCGAACTGCTCGTGAACTATGTTCACATCCAAATCATTTATATAAATGACGGAACGCAGTGGACTCAGCACCAATCCTTGTGGCACAGCGCTGGTCACAGGCTTCCAGTCTGAAAAGCAACCTCCACCACCACCCTCTGACTTCTACCGCAGAGCCAGTTCTGGATCCAAATGGCTAGTTCTCCCTGTATTTCATGTGATGTAACCTTGCTGACCAGTCTACCAAGAGGAACCTTGGCATATGCCTTACCGAAATCCATATAGATCACATCCACCGCTGTACCCTCATCAATCCTCTTTGTTACTACTTCAAAAAACTCAATCAAGTTATTGAGGCATGATTTTGTACACACAAAGGAATGTTGACTATCCCTAATCAGTCCCTGCCTATCCAAATAATGTAAATCTGTCCCTCAGGATTCACTCCAACATCTTGCCCACCACCGATGTCAGACTCCCTGACTTTTCCTTACTGCCGTTGTTAAATAATGGCACCAGTTAGCCAACCTCCAGTCTTCCGGCCCCTCACCTGTGACTATCAGTGATCCAAACTTCTCTGCGAAGGGTCCAGCAATCGCTTCCTTAGCTTCCCACAGAGTTCTAGGGTATACCTGATCAGGACCTGGGGATTCATCCACCTTTCTGCTTTTTAAGGCATCCAGCACTTCCTCCTGTGTAATATGGATATTTTTCAAGGTGTCACCATCTATTTCCCCACATTCTGTATCTTCCATATCCTTCCCTACAGTAAACACTGGTGCAAAATACTTGTTTAGTATCTTCCCCTATCTCCTGCAGTTCCACACATTAGGCTGACTTGCTGATCTTTGAAGGGTCCTATTCTCTCCCTAGTTACCCTTTTGTCCTTAATGTATTTATAACAACCCTTTGGATTCTCCTTAACCCATTTGCCAAAGCTATCTCACGTTACCATTTTCTTGCCCTCCTGATTTCCCTTTTAAGTATACTCCTACTCTTATAAGGGTTCACTCAATCTCTGCTTTTTGTACCTGACGCATGCTATTATTCCTCATTTTTGCTGTGTTTGCATGCCAATGATATCTGTTATATCACAAACTTTTACTTTGCTATAACCTTTGCTATGACAACTTATCAGATGCCTCTGGAAATCTATATGCGATATAACCTCTGGTTCCCCTTTTATCTACAGTGCAATTTACTTCAGAGCTCCAATGAATTAAACTAAACTAAAACTTGAGAAGCTGCCTGGACTAGCTATTGTTTTTGCAGTACTCCTGGTTCAACCAGTCCAAGCAGATTTTCCTGGTCTGTGTGCTTGCATGAATTATACAATTTTAAAGGGGAATCCTTCAATGAAGTAACTTACTTTCAGAAACTAGGAAAAATATTTACATTAATAAAAGCAAAATACTGTGAATGCTAGAAATTTGAAATAAAAACAGGATTTTATTAAAGAAACTCTGGTCTGACAGCATCCATGGAGAGAGAAACAGTTAATAAGCATGACTTTAGCTTCTGGAAGTTGATGGCGCGTGTGGACCTCTAAGGCCCCAACAGAATGAGAAGTTGGAGGCAATGTTGCTTTAACCTTGACTTATTTTAACCTTCTGATAGGGATGGCATAGCTAACTGGCCTGACCAAAATTCAAAACATTTTCAGATTTTTGAAACATATTTTGTGTTTGCAATTCAATGTGAAGAAATTGCACAATGCTGAAGTCCAATAACACACAAGGTACAATTGTTTGTTTTTTCTTTTGCAGGAATTGACTACAAGACCACTACAATCCTGCTGGATGGCAGGCGTGTAAAGCTAGAGCTCTGGTAAAATTAAATATTTTGTTTTTGTATTTTGATATTATTTATTATGGATGTACTTCCAGAATGTTGATGAAAGGTTGCTCAGTCTATCTACTGTCTTACAACAAGTATTAGCCACATTATATTCATTGCTTGATTAATTTATCCCTTCCTAAAATTCACCTTCCTCACAGGGTTGTATTTTCTGAGTCCTAAACTATTTTCCAATGTGTCTATCATTATTCGTAATCCATATTTTCTGTTAAGTACCTCTCCCAGTCCACACCAGCCAGTCTTTTTTCAAGCTTAGTACAGTTGTTTCCAACCCAAGCTGTTAACACTCAAATTAAATGCTACATTGTACCATGTTGTGGTCACTGTCTCCTCAGAGATCTTTTACTCTGAGGGCATGAATTAAACCTGCCTCAGTATACATTCAGATCTAAAACTGCCTAATCCCTGGTTTGATCCACAGCTTTTTGTTCTAGGGAGCTGTCCCAAATACTACTTATCAAGTCTTCCTTTGGTTACCTCTGACTGTTTGTTTGATTTTTCCCAAAAAGATTAAGGTCACTCATGATTAATATGCAACTTTTAAAATATGCTCTCATTATCTCCCGATTGTTCTGTCCGACAGTATTGTTAGATAGGTATTCTGCAAATACTTTTCCAGTGTCATCTTTCCCTTGTAATTTCTTATCACTGGCTGTATGGATTCCACATCATCCAATGCAAGATAATTGCTTATCATGCTTGTGCTATCAAAACTATTCTTTTTCTGTCTGTCCTTTCACAGACCCTGGAATATTTATTTCCCAGCTTTAATCCTTTGTAACCATGATTCCAAAATGGCTATAAGATTACACCCATTAACATTTATTTGTGATGTTAAATCATTTAATTTTGTGACAAAAATGCTACATGAATTTAAGCAAAGAACCAATAATTTAGCCTTTATTTCACATTTCTCTCCCTTCGACCCTGTTTGGTGTTTTTAATGTTCATTTACTACATCTTTGCATGTCCCACTTTATTTTTTATCCAATCTCCAATCTGTGTGTTTGTCTCCTCCCACCCACCCGCCACTAATTATATTGTCCCCTGCCAGTACTGTGTTCCTGTTTTCTCCCCAATTGGCCTATTTAGTTCAGTCATTCTCCATGCAGTTCCCCCTCTCATGCACACAGCTTGCAAGAACATTGCAACTCTTGGACAATTGGAAGGGCCAAGGGGTCAGTTGCACACTGCATCCAGAGTCCCCATACTGCCTAGCAGTCTCAGATTCCTGTCCCTGATCACAGACTAAATTTGAATTACTTAATCTTAGGGGGGGGAGGGAGCAAACTGTCAGGTAGCTTTCCCATTTCTGATGTGGTCTAATGTCAGCAGCTAGGACTCCAGCTCCTTCACTTCTGGCCTCCATATGAACGTTTCTTTGAATTGCCACATCATAATTGAGTTGTTTTGGCAAGTGCTCATTCTGGTTATGTATTGCCCATCTTATTTGAGCTCTCTAATAGTGTGGATGCTAGGCATTTGCCAAGCATGAATATTAAAAGGAAATTCTTTCAAGGGATGAGGGCAATTAAGAGTTAATTAAGAAAGTAGTTGAGAATCCACCACATTGCTGTGGGTCTGGGCTCTCATGTAGTCCAGACAAGTAAGGATAGCAGTTCCCTTCTCTGAAGGAAGTGAGTGAACCAGATGGGCTTTTTCCAACAATCGCCAATGCTTTCATAGTCATTGTCAGACTCCTCGCTTCCAGGTCTTTATTGAATTTAAATTCCTCATCTGTGGTGGGATTTGAGCCTAGGTTCCCAGATCATTACTTGGATCACTGGATTAACAGTCTATAATATACTAGGCTATCACTTGCACATGTGGGAACCTTGGGATTGATTTCCCAGGGTATTGCAGTCCCCTCAGCCTGCTTGTCATTTGCATGATAGCCTGCAGTAGAGGCTGTGGGGGAAACAGGGCTTTGAGAAGCCTTTGGCCAAGGGATAATGGGAAGTAGTGTCTTTGGTGGGGGAAGGTTCCCCTCCAGTGTTTCTCCGGTAAGTAACCCTACCCATCACCAACCTATGTAGGGAAATCTGCCAAAGAGGAAGCTTGGCATGCTGAAATTCTGAGGGCTTCAAGTTGGGAATCAAAAGCTGGTAAAATTGCAATGAGGGGTAAACAGTGAGCAAGATGGTTGAATAAAGAAAGGATGCCAGTTATTATCTTACCCCACCCCCCTCCAATCCAGAAGCTTAACAATTTGGGGTATTCCCTCTGAAACTAGAACCAATTGGAGAACCTTTCATGAGCTAGATGTACCAAATTGGGGCCATTGATTTATAAGTTGAAACTGAAGTCAATGAAGCAGAGCTGTGGTAGTGAGATTAAAATCAGAGCAGCAGAAATTAGAATTTCAAACGTGTGTGTGCGCGTGCACAGAGACGTGTGTTTCTGGACAGGAGTTTGAACTAAGACTGTTTGAGCTGAGGAACAAGAACACAATGATGTCCCACAAAGACTGTACTGGCTCAGATATCAGGGCAGAGGCAACTGTTTGCTCAACTAATTCCTAAGCTGGAGGAGGTAGAGCTACAAACTATTTATTTTGGGTGAGACACCGCAATAAATGTGGTCAGTAAAACACGGTATGTTATTACTACAGAGTATCGTTTTGGGGAAAGCACACCAGATCTACTCCCTCTTGACAGAGGAAGGCGCCACTGATCACGAGGCTTGGGAATGTAATGTACTTCCAAGTTTGAATGGTGAATTGTTTGGAGGGGAACCTCAATGGTAGTGTTCTAATTCATTTTCTGCCCTTGTCCTCCTAAATAATACTGATGGTGGAATTCAAAGCTGCTGTGTAAGTCCAAATCCACGACTTGCATATAGAAGGGCAAGAGCAGCAGGTATATGGAAACTCACCACCTGCAGTTCTCCAAGTCATTCATCATCCTGACTTGGAAATATATTGCCGTCCCTTCGCTGTCACTAGGTCAAAATCCTGGAATTGACTCCCTAAGAGCATTGAGTCTACCTACCACACATGGACTGCAATGGTTCAAAATTACAACTCACCACCACCCTTCTCAAGAGTAACCAGGAAAGGCAGTAAACGTTGATCAGCCAATGACATTCACATCCCACCATGAATAAAACAAAATGTTTTAAAAACTCTCTATCATGAAGGGACCCCCTAAAGGTCATTTTAATTTGACTTGTGTCTAAATACATTGCTGTTCATGGAGTAAGAAGCAAACATTTGTTTTTCAGCAGTTTTTAATTTATTTTAGCTGACTTCAGATCCAATTTAAAATGTAGTTTTTCATGCCGAAAGAGTAAAAATGATGCTGAAAGGAGAGTCCAAACTGTATTTGATTGGCCAGTTTTGGATTTGGCACCTGATAACATTGCTAATAAGATGCAGCAGGCCTAATGGTCTTCAAAACAGGACTTTTAGACTTAGACTATAGAACATGACAGCGCAGTACAGGCCCTTCGGCCCTTGATGTTGCGCCGACCTGTCACATCAATCTGAAGCCCATCTAACCTACACTATTCCATGTACGTCCATATGCTTGTCCAAAGATGACTTAAATGTACTTTAAAGTTGGCGAATCTACTACCGTTGCACTGTTCCAGGCAAAGCATTCCATACCCTTACTACTCTGAGTAAAGAAACTACCTCTGACATCTGTCCTATATCTATCACCCCTCAATTTAAAGCTATGCCCCCTCATGCTCACTGTCACCATACTTGGAAAAAGGCTCTCCCTGTCCATCCTATCTAACCCTCTGATGATCTTATTTGTCTCTATTAAGTCACCTCTCAACCTTCCTCTCTCCAACGAAAACAGTCTCCGTTTCCTCAGCCTTTCCTCGTAAGACCGATCATACCAGGCAACATCCTGGTAAATCTCCTCGGAACCCTTTCCAAAGCTTCCACATCCTTCCTATAATGTGGCGACCAGAACTGCCCGCAATACTCCTGTGGCCGCACCAGTGTCTGGTAACACTGCCGACGTAACATTGTGGACAATCCCTTTCCATCATTTTGCTGATGATCAAGGCGAGGTAGGTGGGGTGGCAATTGACCAGGTCAAATTTGTCTTGCTTTTTCCTGTAATTAATATACCTTCGTCTGCATGCTCTGTTAGATGTTAGTACTGTAGTTATGAAATGTCTCACCTCGGAACATAGTGAATTCTGGAGCATAAGTATCCAAGTACAGTTGGCAGAATGTTGTCATGGCCCATGAGTGTCTCCAACTATTTCTTCATTTCTTAATTTCAAAATTATACTGTATTCATAAAAATATCTCATATATATAACAAATGCAGTTCTGTTCTGTACAGTAGCATATTGAGCAATCAAACAAACATTGGAGTTTGACCTTATCCCAACAAACCAAAGCCATACACAAGAGTGTATTTACATGCATTTGGGGCACTAGGAGGGTCTGGCCTGGGAGAACAACTTGCTTTTTATTTCAAAAAAACACGTTTTATTCATTTAAAAAATGGTTTCTCCGTATCATGTGGAGTGAATCAAATCAGTTTGAAACTGGTTTCTGTGATGGTGTGGACCTGCTGAAGATGTAAGTCCATCATGCACTTCTGACTGAAGGTGGGTGCAAACGTCTTTTTTGTGTGCTTTATTAACGGTGCTCTCTGGTCCTGACATTTTCAATAGATCTTATCTGCCACCCATTCCACTAAATCATCTGTACCCATTTCAATTTCTACAGTACTCTTCTCGGTTCTCAAAACTTTCAAATTTCATATCATTTGCAAATTTTGATGCTGTGCTGTGTAACCCAAGGAGAAAGTGAGGACTGCAGATGCTGGATTTACCAGAGTTGAAAAGTGTGGTGCTGGAAAAGCGCAGCAGGCCAGGCAGCATCCGAGGAGCAGGAGAATCGACTTTCGGGCATAAGCCCTTCTTCAGGACTGAGCCTTTCCTGAAGAAGGGCTTATGCCCAAAACGTCGATTCTCCTGCTCCTCGGATGCTGCCTGGCCTGCTGCGCTTTTCCAGCA
>NC_057730.1:4708314-4729805 GCF_004010195.1 Chiloscyllium plagiosum
AATCACTTACCTTCCCGACCGGCTTTGCGCTCCGTCTGAACTTCCGCCTAGCTCCCGCCGCTCTCTGCTGCGAAAAAAAAAAAATCCCCCTGCTGGATTAGTTTAATCCCACCCCAATAGCCTTAGCGAATTTTCCCCTTCCCAGGATATTAGTATCCCTCTGGTTCAGATGAAGACCATCCTGCTTGTAGAGATCCCACCTACCCCAGAAAGAGCCCCAAATATCCAAGAATCCAAAACCCTCCCTCCTGCACCATCCCTGTAGTCACGTGTTCAACTTCCCTCTCTCTCCCTATTCCTTGCCTCACTAGCACGTGGCACGGGCAACAAACCAGAGACAACAACTCTTTGTCCTAGCTCTAAGCTTCCATCCTAGCTCCCTGAATTTCTGCCTTAAATCCCCATCGCTCTTCCTACCTATGTCGTTGGTGCCTATGTGGATCATGACTTGGGGCTGCTCCCCCTCCCCCTTAAGGATTCCAAAAACATGATCAGAGACATCACGAACCCTGGCACCTTTGGAGGCAGCACACCAACCGTGAGTGTCTCTCATCCCCACAGAACCTCCTATCTGTCCCCCTAACTATGGAGTCCCCAATGACTACTGCTGTGCTCCTCTTCCCCATTCCCTTCTGAGCAGCAGGGACAGACTCTGTGCCCCACTGCTTTCCCCTAGTAAGTCATTTCCCCCCCCTCCCCCCCCCAAACAGTATCCAAAACGGTATACTTATTGTTGAGGGGAATGGCTACAGGGGATCCTTGCACTGCCTGCTGGTTCCCTTTCCATCCCCTGATTGTAACCCATCTACCTTTTTCTTGTACCTTAGGAGTGACTACCTCCCTGTAGCTCCTCTCAATAACTCCCTCTGCCTCCTGAATGATCCAGCTCCAGCTCCAGTTCCCTAATGCGGTTATATTATTATATTTTGGAGGGGAAAGAAAGATTGAGGTAACACGACAAGCAATGCACATTTTGCACTGATAAAGAATTTGTAAGAGACATTATGGAGATGCAGCTTTTAAAAATGACCATATGGATAAAAAATACTGAAAATAAATAGGTACACTACAGTAGCGCACAATACCATAAAACTCTCAACACAAAGTGCTGAAGAAGCTCAGCATGTCTGGCAGTATCTGTGGAGAAGCAAAGCTAACGTCTTGAGTCCACAGCCTGAACAGCACCTCTTTCCAGCTGTTTTCATTTCTGATGAAGGGTTGCTGGAGTTGAAACATTAACTCTGCCGTTCTTGCGCATACTCTCTCTAGATGCTGCCAGACCTTCTGAGTTTCTCCAGCACTTTTGCTTGCATTTCAGATTTACAGCATCAGTTCTTTTGTTTTTCTTTACTATAAATTTATATACTGTTTTTTTAAAAATCTAATTATTTCAAAATGGAAAAATGTCAGTATTTTCTCATTTTGATTTTAATCAAATTGTTAAATTACTCCTATTAAATTTGGAAACTCATTTACTGATCTTGAAAGAGGAATTTTAATAAATATATTAAATTATCCCCCTGCATGTTTTACCCTAACAATGAATTGCTTTGAAAGAATGTTTTTGTTTTTGTTGATAAATTTGTTCTTTGTTTCAGGGACACTTCAGGTCAGGGGAGGTTTTGCACAATCTTTAGATCCTATTCCAGAGGTGCACAGGTATGCAATTCAAGATAGAATCCCTTAATCTGATAAAGGTTTGACTACATGTGTTTCATAACATTTGCCATCATTTGAAATTATTGTTTGTTTCAGTTGCAAATTTATATATCTATTTACTAACTTGCTAAAAGTCTTTAAGCCAGAGTATTGTTGCAATTCACATGTGACTGATGTAATTGTGGTCTGTGTGGTTATATGTTTATAAATGTGCACGATAAATGTCACAGGGTCTGCTGTATCTGTTGATGAACTGCATCATAAAATAGTTTTAATTAAATGTCTTTTACCAAAAAGAGACAAGTTCATGAAATTAACTATGGAGATCTGATGAATAGAACTGCATAACTATCTTGGTATTGAAGAAGGTTTAGCTGAGTCTTTTAGTTTCATGTATAGCACCTCTGCATCGATTTTCTGACTTGTGCAATTAATAGTTTGTATTGTTATAACACAGCAGTGAACCCTTCTGTTAATTAAACTAAACACAAAGAAAAGCTCACCTCTCCTCGTAATCTATTAACTTGAGTGACAGAACTCCCAAATTCCACTATTTTAAAGAAAATAATATCAATTTATTCTTTAACTCTAAAAGTGAACATTAAACAACTATTCACAACTCTTAAGCTTCCCTTTCTTTTAACTACTTATTACCGGCCTTCAACTCTATAACAATATACTGTTCCAATAAAACACTTATTAAAGTTACATTAGCTTTATTTTAAAACCATACAATGGCTGTCGTCTTTGGTGTCTTTCTTCTTATAGCTGAAGATCTCCCCTAGTCGTCATTTTTTCTTCTTATGAAGATATTTCATATGAAAAGGTACCTTTTGATAGAGAGTGTTTCGATGTCTTGGGTCTCTCTCTGGCAGTTGCTCTGTCTGATTTTCAAAATGCCTGCCTTTCTTTATATCACCAACATCAGATCATCTCATTGGTTCGATGTTGGCAAAACAATAAAATCAAACTCAATTGGGTTTTAGTATTCTGGGGCATAATTTAAACTGGTTTATGATTTTTGAGAACTCTCACTGATTATATTACCTAGTATGGTGACAATATGTCTGAAAACAAAGCTTCAAGCTCAGCGAGCTAACTTACAGATTAAACTGGTCTATTTGAATTGTTGTCAAAATAGCAACCAACTCTGGTATCTATTTCACAGCCAAATGTTACATATTTTCAATTTTCGAGTACACTCTGAGACTGCTCTTGTAAGCTCTCAGTACAGAACAGCATTCACTCTTAAAGGTACAGTATACGCCTTAAACTTCATAACAATATATTTTGGATTTCAGATTTTGTCAAGTTAATTAAATTTCTGGTTTACTGTTTAAAGCAGATTAATTAGTAATACATTATTAATATTTATTGGGTACACTACTGAGGTTACAGATGTTCTGTTATCTTGGAAACTACAGTTCATCTAGCAATGCCATGTTGTTCATAGATTCTTGAATGCAGCAGGTGGGTAAGCTGATTAAGTTGGCATATGGGATTTTTGAATTTAGTCAAGGCATTAAATAAAACAATGAGGAGGTTAAGATTGAGCTATATGTAACATTAGAAATAATATTAATGTAATTCTAATCACTGCACTATGAGAAAAATGAGATTGCTGTACAGTGGGTATAGAGGAGATTCACCTGAATGTTGTCTGAGGAAGAGTGATTCAGCTATGAGGAGACTAGATAGTCTAGCATTATTTTCCCTTGAACAGAGAAGGCTGAGGGGCAACTTGATTGAGGTGTACAATATTATAAAGGGCATAGATCAGGGAGCACCATTTTAAGGAAAGGAGCAGGAGGTTTAAGTGGGAATTTAAGGATCTTTTTCACCCAGAGGGTGATGAGTGTACAGAACTCCCTCCTACCGCCCCCTCGAACACAATCTTACCTCCCATCACCAAGCCATCAACTCCCAGGCTGTACACAACCTCATCACCTCAGGGGATCTCCCACCCACCGCTTCCAACCTCATAATTTGGGAACCCCGCACCGCCTGATTCTACCTCCTACCCAAGATCCACAAACCTGACTACCCTGGCCGACCCATAGTCTCCGCCTGCTCCTGTCCCACTGAATTCATCTCCACATACCTTGGTACCCTCCAACCCCATCTCTCCACCCCCGAGGCTCCTAGCCTCCTTCCTGATGAAGGGCTTTTGCCTGACACATTGATTTTTCCTGCTCCTCTGATGCTGCCTGACCTGCTGTGCTTTTCCAGCACCACAGTTTCGACTCTAATCTCCAGCATCTGCAGTCCTCACTTACACCTATATTGAACTCACTGCCTTAAAGGGTGGTACAGATGGGAACCCTCAAGACATTTAAGTATTTAGATGAGCAGTTGAAAGCTAAGGACCGAATATGGGAAAGTTGATTTCGAATATCTAGATGTTTGATGACCAGCATGGATGCTGTGGGCCAAAGGACTTGTTTCTGTCTTGTTTAAAAACACTCTGATTCTGTTACTGAAGAGCACTTGACACCAATATGGTGTGCCCAAAATTGGAAAATGTTCCATTCTCCATCTCTGCAGTCATTCTGCTTAATGAAGAAAAATAAAATTAAATTTTTACTGAAATAAAGCTTGTTGTCCAGCTGTTACAGTAGTAGTAACAATGAAGCGATAAGCATCCACATCATTACGCCTCTGAAACTGGCACAACATTTTGATTTTTTTTTGCATGTGCAGACTCCCCAAGTGATTTGTGTTCTCCAGAGAGTATGCTGTGAGGCAACCCAAAACTAAAAAATGGGAATCAATTGGATTGATGGAGCTTCAATTCTTGTTAATGAAACTAAAAATCCTTAAGTTGCACTGTTAAATGAGGTTTAACTGGATTTTAATGGTACACAACTTCACAATTGCACCTAAAATCTACCCTTGCTCCGAAAAAGCTGATTTAAAAAAAAATTAGTTCAATAGTTCTTTTATAAAATCACTGATTTTATATCTTCAAAGTTTATCTTTGAATCATGATAAAAACCGAAGTAATCATTTATTTTGCTATCTGAAAACTTAAAGTTGACGAATATTAAGTGTTTCTAGCTCACTGGTTTGCTGTGTATGAATATTTCAGTGCGATTGAAAACCTGCCTGCTTGCTAACATTGGCTGTTGCTGCTACATGGCAAGTGATCCTCTTGGTAGCTTCAGTTTTAAATTGCTGTGAGAAAAGAGAAGTTTGGGCCACAGAAGTGATGAGATCTTTGTGGGCAGCTCCCTTCAGTGATTTGTAATATTGGAAGAAGTGTTTGAAAATTTTTTTTTAGGTTCATTCCAAGTGCACATTGAGTCAATTAATTTCATTTTAGTGCTGGAGAATAAAATACTTACCAATTTTGTGTATTAGCAAGTCTTTGAAATAATAATAAGCACTTGCTTTGTAATTGACATCTGTCAATAATTTCTTTAAATCATTGCTTACCTCCTCTTCTACTACTTTAACTATTTTGGCGAATTGAAGACATTAACACATGTATTTAGTTAATAATATGTCATTGCGCACACATGAGACTGTAAAGCCACCTTTATCGAAGTACACTTAAGGTGTTTTTACCATTGCATTTCAAGTTTGTCCCCTTCGTGACACTAAACATATAGTGACCATGCTCAAGGGAGTTTATTTTGATTAAACTGAGATAACAAGGTGTACACTTTTCTAAAGAATTCCTCTTGCGGGCTATGTTGCAGTTTTAAAGGCCATTTTGTAAATCTCGTTTAACTCTTTGATTAGGTCGTACAGTCATGTAGTAACTATATCTTTTGTATTTGTGGTGATGTATAGAGTCTTTGGACATCGCAGATTTAGAATATATCGCTATCTTCAATTATCACTAAACCTAAAGCCACAACATACAAGGAAGGCATTAATTTCTTATTTATGCCTATTATTTTATGTCAAGTTAATTATGCAAAATAACTGACACACACTTCTGCTCACAAACTAAACACACCCGCTGGAGTCTGAAGTCATAGCATGTATTTCCAGTGCATGTTCACAAACCTGGAATATTTTTGAACAAATAGTTGGTACTCTTTTTTTTTTTACTGTATCTCTTAACTTTATTACAATGATCTCCGCTGCACTTTTCCTCAAAATACTGCTCCAAAACACATGCAACCTTATTTATAAATAATTCATTACTTGATGATTTGAAGTTTTCCATCATTTAGCTGAGTGTTTGTCCACCCCAAAGCCCTCCCTATAGCTTCCCTACTCCAATTGTGCCAGTCACTGAACCCAGTGGACAGCTACCTGATAAAATTGCACCTCTCCACTCCTCTTTCCAGGCTTGGCAGAACTGGACTGGCTCCCAGGCCCAGCCCTAGCGTTTGTCCCCAAATCCTAGCCCAGTCTCAAACTCTATGCTGCTCTGGCCCTTTCTCCCTGGCCAATCAACAGCAAGCATAGGAGAGAACTACTTGTGTTTGGAGGACCAGTTTTTTTTTCCATTCTAGACTAAAAATGTTTTTAACTGAAAATGTGGTTAATGTTATCAAAAATGAATGAATTGTACTTGACTATATTTAATGCCCCCGACTTTGGTGGGAATGCATTTACTGTCATTGTCCAAATCTGTTCCACCTCTCCTTGCTCAAATATTCTGTTCATGCAAGTTATTAGGAACGTGAACCAATAATGATCCAAATGGATATCTGACACCTTGTGAACAATCGACTGCTAATTGTAGCCTTAAAAAATGAGATTTAATAAGTGCAAACATAGAGAAATGATGCATTAGCCTTAACTTTCTACAGCATATTTCAATGGGAAATCAATGTTCATGTGTAGCAACTTCACAAAACTTACAGGGAAGTTTTGTGGTCAGTTGCCACTGCAGGAAGGGTACTTTCATAAGAACCATGTAATAAAAATAAGCAGTAATAGTCATTCGGCTATTAATTCTCATCTGATTGTAAGCCTTATCACTGACTTATGTAGTACACTCAGACATTTAATTCCAGATCTGTTGGAGGCAGGGGAACCTAATCTTGCAAAGAAACCAAGAAAATTATACCAGTCAGAAATAATTTTGGTTTTAAAACCACAGAACATTCCGTGGCTAGCTAATAATTCTGCTTCCATAAAATTAAAGTTGCTGTGAAAATAAAATTTTTAATGTGTATGCTAATAAAAGGTATATTGCTGTTCCATTCAGTTTTATTGATTTTCATCTTCATAATTGAGTTGTATATGAAATTTAAAAATACCGTATTTGTGTGCTAATTTTCATTCTGGCTGTTTGATTAGATTAGGTTAGATTACTTAGTGTGGAAACAGGCCCTTCGGCCCAACAAGTCCACGCTGACCCTCAGAGCAACCCACCCAGACCCATTCCCCTACATTTACTCCTTCACCTGACACTAGGGGCAATTTAGCATGGCCAATTAACCTAACCACATCTTTGGACTGTGGGAGGAAATCTGGAGCACCTGGTTTGCTGCAGTTTGCTTCCTATGTAAAGCACAGTGCTAGGAGGCGTCAATTAACGCCATTGGATGGTTAATGCAGTGTGACAGCAGCAACAGTTCAATTCCCACACTGACTCCGGTCTCTCTGAGAGACCTTGGAAAAGCACAGCAGGTCAGGCAGCATCCAAGGAACAGGAGAATCGACGGTTCAGGCATAAGCCCTTCTTCAGGAAGGGCTTATGCCTGAAACGTCGATTCTCCTGTTCCTTGGATGCTGCCTGACCTGCGCTTTTCCAGCAACACGTTTTCAGCTCTGATCTCCAGCATCTGCAGTCCTCACTTTCTCCTCTCTGAGAGACCACCTCAACCTCACCTCTAGCCTGA
Source organism: Chiloscyllium plagiosum (assembly GCF_004010195.1). Lineage (NCBI taxonomy): Eukaryota > Metazoa > Chordata > Chondrichthyes > Orectolobiformes > Hemiscylliidae > Chiloscyllium > Chiloscyllium plagiosum. Next base: position 4,715,781 of record NC_057730.1, read on the forward strand.
GATGTGATGACCCTCATTTGATCAAGTTTTATGTGCGCTGATGATTCCTGCCACTCGACCTCTGATGTTAAGCTGTTTGCCAAATATTTAATTCAAAATGAGTTGTAATTTCCACTGTTTTAAAGGAAAGATTTGTGGTTGTAAATAACTTTTTTTCATAAGTTCAGGATATAGCTAAGCACTTTACCGCCAGCAAACTACTCTTGGAATGCAGTAACTGTTATGTATGCAAATATAGTACTAGTGACAGCAACATGCTGTAAGCAGCAGTGAGATAAGACTTAATTCTCATTTGATTTAGTTATGGTTGTTGGGAAAGGAATATTAGCTTGGCCTCCAGAACTCCCCTGCTTCACTTCCATTCCAATGACTGTTTGTCAATACATGTATATTGACTTAACTGCACAGAATAGAGAGATTTGGGCTCCTTTACCTGTTGCACACATCTGTCTTAAGTTTGCACGCCATTCCAATGACAAAGCTAGCATCAACTTTATACCTGGGTAATTCAGAGGAAAAATCATGATTTTATCAACTGACATTGATGCCAAAGAGTCACATCACCAGAGGCTTTATTTTCAGTTTGTACTCTTCCATCTTAATGGAATTTTAGTCAAAAATAAGTCTTGTGCCTTCAGTCTAGTTTGTGTGGATTGGTGCATACGAGTGTATAAATGTTCCAGCTCTCTATCACCACCACTGTTTCATGAATCCACTTTGCTTACTTTTCTTTGATACAATCTTCCAGTTTCTGATAATCAATTGAGGGAAAAAAAATTCTCAGTCTCCAGGTCCTTTTGCTAATTATTATAAATCTGGCCCACTCATCAGAGGGAATACATTCCTGTTTTATCAAGGATTCTGGTCTTTAAAATCTCTCTTCAGTCTGCTAATAGTCTTTTCTGTTCCAAGAAGTATCCTAAATATAGCTCCTGTTGTCTTTAAAATGTGGGTTGGTTTACTGTTAAAAGTTTTTTGAATGGCATCAAAGGATAGTACTTTAACGTGAGCTTACCTTGCAGACTTCTGCACAGCAGTGCCCATACGTAGCCTAATGGGCCCATTGCTTATAATTGAAACTTCTACCCAGTCATGAAGTCATGACATCTTTGAAGTATTGTGACCAGAATTGTCCACAATATTCCAGCTGAGGCCCAACTACTGATTTGATGAAGTTTTAGTGTTGTGTGCTTGTATTTATTCTGTTATCTGTAAACACACGGTACCCTACCAGCATTAGGTTACCTTTAAAGATTTGTCTGTGTGGATATCAGGTCTTCCTGCTGCTAGAACTCTCATTCATGCCATTCATAATACGCTGCCTTTCCATGTTGGCTGTCTGATATGTCACTTCACACTTCTTCATACATAGATCCATTTGTTATAATTTCTTCACATCCTTAATTAACACATTGCGTGGCTGCCATTTACTGGTTTTTGCTTCCAAAATCATAGCGCAATTCTAACATTAAAAAGTGATGATGGTAAATAAGTCTCATTTAATCATGTTCTATTATTCATGTTAAAGGCATGTCCTTGCAGCTTAGTCTTAATGAAGCTGCTTTATTTGAATTGTCATTGTACTTCAAATACTAATTGTGCAGAAAAACACTGAAATGAATACAAATGTTTATTCAAAGTTGTGGTTTTCAGAGGATTGCATTGTAACTCTGGGTTTTGTCTTGCTGCCTTAGAAATTCCCATTGTTTCCTTCTGTTTTTCCTTTATTCCCATTGTAAATTCAGGACTTGCTAACTACAGGTTGTGAATAAATCTCTATCTTAATGTATTTAGCTGTTTTCTTGAGAAAAAAAATAGAATTGCAAATGGAAAATTGTTTTGTTTCTCAGGGTATACTCTTAGTTTATGACATCACTAATCGATGGTCCTTTGATGGGATTGACCGCTGGATCAAAGAGATCGATGAGGTGAGGTGTTCTTGTTTGTCAATGAATAATGAGAATTGTGCTGGAGTTGCCACTTAAGCTAGTTTATACCTTTTTTGCTTGTGCTTGTTTTTTTTTGTTGCCTAACTTGATAACTCATGCTGGATTTTTTTTTTCAAAAGCAAAATATTGCAGGTGCTAAAAATGGAAGATATTAAAATGTGCTAGAAATAGTCAGTAGTCCAGGCAACGCAAATGGAGTGAAACAGCTAACATTGAGTCTCAAGTCTTTCATTAGAGTTTATTTCATATGAAATGCAGCCCTGCTGTGAAATTGAAGAATACAAGAATGAGCTACATTTAAAAAGACTGAATTAAGATACTGAATGTATATAAAAAAAGTGTGAAAATCACTATGCTTTTAGGATTGTGAAAGGAAAGCAGACATAATTATTTTATCCCTTTTTGGGTAAGCAAATGGCCTTGTTCAATTTCTACATAGTGTTCCAACGCTTAGGCCAATAGTTGATTGTCACAGCACCAATGTTGAGAAAGATTTCCTGTTAATTTGTGGTAAAAATGTCAACACTGCAAAACAAAGTTTTCGTAAAGCACTCAATTCTTTTTTTTCTATTAAAAAAAAACTGTTGGCAGACGTTCACCTAATGTGATGTGTGCACTTCCTGCAGTTTGGTAGCAGCAAACACAGCCATTGTAACTATTAAAATGCTGGCACAGGAGCAATGGACCAAATGACCTCCTTTGTGTTTGTACCCTTCTATGATTTTAATTTTCCACATGTTTTAGAATGTGGTTGATTTCACTTCTTTCTTCACTAAGAATACAAAGACAACGAGACATACTGCAGAAATTTCAGCCTATAGAAAGCTGGTACTTCAATTCTGTATCCACTGTTGATTCATTGCATGTGCAGTAAATGATCTTAACATTTCTAGTAATTGTTTGTTGTTTGTCAACTTTTGTTTATTCTGTCATCTTTCAATGGATAGTATTTCAACGAGACTGAAATGAAAATATTTTGCTGTTAATTGTACTGAAGGTTATGTAATACTCAGTCATAGAGATGTATATCACAGAAACAGACCCTTCGGTCCAACTCATCTATGCCAACCAGATATCCTAGATAAATCTAGTCCCATTTGCCAACACTTGGCCCATATCCCTCTGAACCCTTCCTATTCATATACCCATCCAGATGCCTTTTAAATGTTGTAATTGTCCCATCCTCCACCACTTCCTCTGGAAACTCATTTTATACACGCACACCCTCTGTGTGAAAACATTTCCTTTTAGGTCCCTTTAAAATCTTTTCCCTCTCACCGTAAACCTATGTCCTCTAGTTCTGCCTTCTTCTTTCCCCCCCCCCCCCAAAACACCCTCCGAAAAGGGAAAAGACCTTGACTGTTTATTCTATCCAGACCTCTATAAGATCACACCTCAACCTCCGACGCTCCAGCGAAAACCGCCCAGCCTATTCAGCCTCTCCCTGTAGTTCTATAATCGATAAAACATTTAGATGATAGTGTGTAATGTTATTCCTGCTCCAGGGTGTGTGTGCTTTCTGCAGCCAGGATGAATGACTTATTTCCTGCTTTCCTCCCTACAGAAAGGGGAAAAAAAAACTAGCCTCCCTAGTATTTCAAAGACTATTACATTGTCAAATTAATATCTCCAAAGTCCATAAATGGCAAAATAGGTAAAACTAGAATTTCAATTAAAATTGAGTTTGAAATTTACTAGCTAAATTGCGCAAGATGGAACTTAATGCAGAATAACATCATCATATTCCATATGCCATAAATTATGCTTCATTTCTGGCAATTTAGCCCATTTGTAGATCTGTTATTCATATTGTGAAGAACAACCTGTGTCTATAAAGTGTCACCTAGTATCTATTCTAATGTGCTGCATTTATGCTCAGAATGTTTGGGGGCAGGTATGAGAAATGAAAAAGCCAAATGGAATTTCACCATTTTTCTAAAGGACTAGGGTGTAAAAGGGACAAATATTGCTTTAGCTCAATATAGTCAATGTCCTGATGCTTTATTTGGAGTACGCTGCACACTTCTGTATACCACTACTTTTCAAAAAACTTTTATATAAAACTTATATAACTTATTCAAAAAATATATTCACTCATGGGATGTGAGTATCACTGGTTGGGTCATCCCAACTGGTCTTGAATATGGTGATGAACTGCAGCCTTGAAATACTGCAGTCAATTTGGTGTAGGTATACCGACAATGCCTTTTAAAGAGGGAGTTTCAGGATTTTTACTGAGCACCATTGAACAGCTGATGATATATTTCCAAGTCAGGATGGTGAGTAGCTTGGAAGGAAATGTGCAGAGGGTGGTGTTCCATGTATCTGTTGTCTTTGCCCTTCTAGATGAAAGTGGCTGTGGGTTTGGAAGGTCCTGTCTTAGGATCTTTGAATTTCTGCAGTGCATCTTGTAAATGATACACACTGAACATCAGTTGTGGATGTGATGCGAATGAAAATTGGTTACTTTTGTCCTGGATAGTGCCAAGTTTCTTGTGTTATTGGTGCTGCACCCATCCATGCGAATGGTGGGTGTTCCATCACGCTCCTGACTTGTGCCGTGGGAATTTGCCTGGGTCAAATGCGATGCAAATTCGTGACGCCATTAGCTGGGTTTTAACAAAAAAAAAATAAATTTAAAATGTTAATTGGTGTTTGCAATTTTGAGAGAACTGGATTGAGTGGGTGCGGGACAACCTTTGCTATTTATAAGGGAGTCTCGAGTAAAGGGTCATAATCTTTAAAATCAGCGCATTCCATTGTGAAATGTTTGGGTAATTGATATGAAGTCTGAGATCCATGCGTTTTTGATAGTCAGACGGTATTATGGACTAGGGAACCATATGGAGTTAGGGATGGTGCTATTGAAAGAATTGACTTTCAGGATTTGAATGGACTACTCCTGTGTCAACATCTTTTCAGTCTTTTCCTCCACAACCGAAAGAATGCTTGAGATACAAATTGTGAATGCATTTGACATAGTTAATCAACACCGTGTTGGGCGAGATTAGCTTGGATTTCCAACCCCCTAGAAAATACAGAAGAGCATAAGCCCCTTATCTTGATCACGAACTATTTATTCTGTCGCTTTTCCAGCTTCATTTTTTGTATCGACATCCTCGCTTCCAACATAAAGTGCCGTCACCCTAACCTTACCAGTTCATTCTCTATTAATCATTTCTAAACCTAACTGCTCATCTAGTAATCTTTCTAGTTCAGTATTCGACAAAGTCAGTTGACTCCTTTTGCTTGGGCTATGTTTTGCTCCTGTTTAAGAAAGCAGTTTCATCAACTTTTTCAACTATAGGTCTATCAGTAACCTTTTCAAGAATCCCTTAATAACTTGTACATGTTGTAATTGTGTACCCTATTCCCTAATTCTCCCATTGCTTACGAACTCTGCAACTGTTAAGGAACAATGACCTATTTCCAAAGGCATCTGAGCTGTTTGGGTGGTGTTGGAGTTATACTGACAAGGGGGGAGTATTCCATCACATCCTGATGTGTGCCTTGTAGATGTCGACAAGCATTGGGAAGGCAGGAGTTGGGTTCATTGTTGCAGAGTTATTAGACTCTGATCAGCTATTGTAGCCACACTAGCAACAGTGTATGGCTGGCTTAGATCAGTTTTGGGTTAATGGTAACCTCCAGGATGGTAGGATTCAGTGGTAATACTATTTTTAAATTTGAGGGATGATGGTTAGATTTCTCTCATGTTTGAGAGAGTTATTTCCTGACTTGAACTCTAACTCAATTGCAAGTTATCCAGCTAAGTCTGGATGTCGTCCAAGTCTTGCTGCAAATGGGAATGGACGCTTCACTATCTGCAGAATCAAAAATGAATAGCATATTGCTGGATGTTGCAAATCATCAATGAACATTCCCATTTCTGACTTTTTTTATGATGAAGGGAATGTCATTTAAACATTTGAATGTGGTTGGGCTTAGGACTATCCTGAAGACCACTTGCACTGGGGTGCACAGATTGTTGGAGGTCAATCAGCTCAATCTCTCTCTCCTTTTTAAACTAAATATGATCCAAACAGCAGAAAGGTTCCCTTGTTTTTGCCATCTTTACACTCTTTCCTAACGATTGGAAGCAGAGTCTTTCAGCTTTTTTAAGACGGATGTAGATTGATTCTTGCTGGGGTTGAAAGGTTATTGATAGGCATTCATGCAGAACAGGCTGGAGATGACACTGACCATCAATTTGATCAATTACCACAGAGTCTATTTTTGATCAAATTGGATTTGTCCTTTTTTGTGAGCAAGATGTACTTGGGTAATTTTCCATACTGCTACGAAAATGTCAGTACATGAACAGCTTGTCTTAACAGTTATTTCTGGAGCACAGGTTTTCAGTATTATTGCTGGCATTTTGTCAGGGCCCATCGCTTTTGCAGTGCCTAATACCCTGAACTCTCTTGATGCCATGTGAAGTGAATTGGATTGACTGAAGGCTGGCAGCTGTGATGCCGGAGGTCGAAGTGGATCACCATTCGGCACTTCTGACTCGGGATGGATGCAAATTCTTAAGACTTGTCTATAGCATAATGTGCTGAACTTGCCCATCATTGAGGATAGGCATATTTCTATTGTTTAATTATCCACTATCTGTCACAACTGGCTGTGATAGGACAGCAGAGCTAGATCTGATGTGTTGGTTGTGGAATTGCTTAGGCCTATTGCATGCTGCATCTTCAGATAGCATGCATATAATGCTGTGGTGTGGCTTCACTGGGTTGGCAGCTCCTTTTTAGGTATGTTTGATGTTAGTCTTGGCATCCCCTCTTGTACTTTAATTGGATGGGGGATCTCCTGGCCTGATGGTAATATTGGGGAATGTATGAATGAGTTTGCAGATTTGTGGTTGAGTACAATCTGCTGCTGATGACCTATAGCAATACTTGTATGCCTTGTATTTTGTTGAGTTCCTCAACACATTATGTTTGAGGTTATAATTTCTTCCTTTAATTTCCTTTTAATCCATCTGAGGTGTTCTGCATGGTTAATCCACCTCCGTTGTCTCTCCTCAGTGGTTTTCTTTTCCCCGTCACAGCAGTGTATTGCTTAGTTGCTGATTCAAGATGGTGTGTATGTCTTATCCAATTACCTTTTTAGTCTGCCTTAGTCTCCTGCTTAATTCTTTTTTTCCCACTTTGGCATAATTTGTAAGCCTCAGACTGGTTTTCATACTATTACTGACCACACTTGAATTTATCATTGTCACCACCTCCCATTTTAAATCATAAACTGATCTATGGAAAGACTGAAGCCATCATATCCTGCTTCTGTCAAAAGTTCCACGCATTAATACATTTCCCTCTGGATGTTTGCTCAGGCTGAAACATTGTGTAAAACTGTAGTATCCTGCTTGACTTTGAATTGATATTCAAATCCCACATTTCTCCTCATTCTATTACCTACATTCACCATTCCCTAATTTCTGCTGCCATGGAAATACATTTATCCACATCTCCATCTCTCAGGTTGATTATTCCTAATATTACTAAACTTAGTAGCTAGGATATAAATGGCAACCTCCTTTGACTACCCATCCTTTGATCAGTGAAGGTCAAAACCTTGATCTGTGCAGATTCCTTCATAGTAATACTCCTTAATATCTCTGCAACCTTCTGCAGCCCTTACTATCTTCTGTTGTACAACCACTGTACTCTTTTGAAACTGGCATTTGCATTCCTACTCTGACTGCTCCACCTGCATTGATGGAGCCTTCAGCCCCCTCAGTCCCACACATTGGTGCAAACTCCTAGATCCTGTTGTCTTGCCCTCTCTTTAAAAAGTATTCTTGCAACCTAGTTTTCTGTAAATTCTTAATCTCCTGTTTTTCCCCCCTGCAACTTGCACCCACATCCTACCACTACCACCAACATGGTTGTCAAGTGCTTTGGGATATTTTGACTTTTAGACGATATTGCGAATATGAAGTTGTGTACTTTAATGCCCGGTTGCTGAGATTAGCTAACTTGCACATACGAGGGAACAACTGGAAAGCTCTGTCTGACTCAGCTACTTCCTTGATAAGCTCCCCCAGATACCAGAGAACAATGCTGTACATCTTTAGGGATTAGGTTTTTAATTATTGTAAAGGATACTTGTAGGGTGTGGTGAGTAAATGCTGAAGCTAGAGCTTTGTAATTACACGAGTCATTGCAGAATGTAAGGTCTAATAAAGATAGCATTGCTTTTTGTATTGCAGTATCTTTCAGCAGCATGACTAGAAAAACCTGTTCAGTCGTTTCAGTCTAAACTGTTTTAACATTTTGGCGGCAACCAATTGCAACACGGATCACACATTTACCTTCTTTAAATGAAGTAACTGGAATCCATTTTGGAAATAATCTTTTAATGGCATAGCCTATTCGTACTGTTGTGCTCCTGTCATATTCCAAAGGTCTTATTATTTATACATGGATTGCTGCAATGTCAGCAGATCCTAATTTTATTATTGGTTGTGTTTTTAATGTCTGTATACAAATGTGTATTGAAACAAAATGTATGATTTTGGAATTCTGCAGAAAACTTATTTCAAAAAGATGGGTTAACAACTGCATTGAAATAGCATACAGAGGAACATGCAAATATTTTAAAACGTTTGTCCAATATCAGCAGTAGTTACATTAGAAGTTTGTTAAAGATGTTATAATCCCAGTTGATAATCTTTGCCAAGTCAGATCCCAGAATGAAATCTGACCTGATTGATCACATGTTTTTGCTGAATTTAAGATGGCAGTCATTCACGGAAACATAAGCAGCCCAGGCCACAGATTTAATTTTAACAATAAACCTAAAATTAAGTATGCAAAAAAGTGAAATAAAATAAAACAAGCTAAGCTATCTAAATGTAATGTGGCTTAAAAGATTTCAAACACTCCAGTGTAACACATGCTCATCCATTCCTGAGCACTGGCACTTTAGTTAATTAAAATCCAGAGGAATTTTCCTTTGCTATCAAATCTAGAGGTTGACTTAACTGTTTCTTGACCATTCCAGTCCTGTGATAAATGTGAAGCTCTTTTATTTTGACTCTTACAACTGAGATATTAGACTTTCTCAGTTTTGAATAATCAATGTAAATTTCAAACCAAACATTGGTCTGAAGATCTGTAGCTTGGGACTGGTTGGATTCATTGTTTATCTGTGAGAGAGTGTGGGGTGCAGGTAGGAGGGTTGGGCTGGGGGTAACATAGCTGCAAAGGCGATAGGTAGATGGAGATGGGGAGTGATTGTGATGGGTCGGAGGGGAGGGTGGAGCAAATAGGTGGGAAGGAAAATGGACAGGGGGACACTTCAAGAGGCCGGTGCAAAGTTGGAGGGTTGGATCTGGGAGGGGAGATGAGGTTGGTCTGTTCACCGAGCTGGTAGGTTTGTTGACAGGCATTTTGTCCCCTTTCTAGGTGACCTCATCAGTGTTGTGTTGCCTCCAGTGAAGAGCTGCTGTACTGTTCCACTTTGAATTGATGTCCTGTTTGAGCTGTTTCCAGTTGGTGCAGGTTCCAGGTTTTCCATTGCAGCAGTTTGTAAAATAGTCCAGGTCAATGTATTTGTTGACAGAGTCAGAGGATGAGGACCAGGAACGCTTCCAGGAATTCCCTTGCTGTTCTTTGTTTGGCCTGTCCTAGTATCATTGTGTTGTCCCAGTCAAACTCATGGTTCTTCTTGTTTGTGTATGGTTACCAGGGAGAGTTGGTCATGTCGCTTGGTTGCTAGTTGGTGTTCATAGGTGTGGTTCGCTAGCTGTTTGCCTTCCACAGTGCTTAGTGCATTCGCTGCATGGGCTTTTGTAAATGACATTGGTTTGGAAGTTTTCATAAACTGAAACTCTTACACTGAATTATTCTATTCATTAACTACTCTGGCCAAACTCCTTTTTTTTTCTGGGAGAAATATCTCTAGCATTTAACTTCAGTCAGGTCTCTTCCAAAATAATTCAAAAGCTTTCAACTAAAGGGACCACACCTGCATACCTTCGGTTTAAAATACAAACTCCTAAAACAAATTATATGCATAAAAATAAACCTTTCATCACAAGAATAAACTAGCCTTGGATAATTCACCTCTGCCATGTGTATGGGAAATATGGCAGACTCTGAATGTGAATGGAAATAAATTGAGCTTTTCTCATTTTCTGGATTGGATGCAATGCAGTAATTATTCCATTCTCCTATGAAAGCCTGTTAAGTAAATGTAAACAGAATGAAAAAAATCCTGAGTTCAGGAATATTTATAAATACCTACATAAATAACAATGTTAACCTGCAGAGTTGCCTTGTAGTTGTGAGGCTATTCCATTTTTGAAAATGGTCTTTTTCAATTTACAATGCAAGAGCTGTTTAGACTTCATTTGTGTAGATGACATGATTGGCATAACTTTGCTAATTTGCTGAATCCTCTTTTGAATCTGTTCACTTATTTGCCAGAATCTTGACCAATTGGTCAAAAACTGCTCCTTTCTTTTCAGGGGATACAATTTTTAATGTTTCACAGAATTCAAATCAACCAACATAATTGTTTTTATTTCCAAATATTCCAAAGTTATGGCCAATTTAAAAAGTTTTCGAGTAAAATCTCTGGGATTTCATGGCCATATGGAAATCCTTACAGTTTAAGGGAGATTATTGTATTTTAGGTGGAGGGCAGAGACCGTTCACTGCAGAAATTGCTTGTTATTTCGCTAGTATGTTGCCGTTGAAAATACAGTAGCGCCTCGACATACGAATGACCCCGTTCACTAACAAATCGGTTTACGAACTGGATTGCATATAAAATTTTGCTTCAACGTGTGTACGAAATTCAAGGTACGAATGAAGGTACGAACGCAAAAAGCCCGTGTGCGACCACGTGGTTTCATTGTTCTGCTTTGCTATGCGCTTGTTGAACACAAAAGCTCTCGGGCCCCGCGTGATCTCATTCAGTTCGTTTTTGGCGCGTGCACTGTGAACAGTGTTCGTTGCTACGTCCAAGCATTCTTACGCTATCCGAACAATGGGAAAAATTGATTCATTTTGCTAACCGGGTCCCGGAACGGATTAAGTTCGTAAGTCGAGACGCTACTGTACCTGTAGCATCTGGCAATCGTTAATCCGTTACATTTTAAGAGCAAAATGTTATTATTCCGGACATTAGAATCATAGCCACATAACATTTCAATGCAGTTTGGTTAATTATCTTCTGAATACATATTATGGTTGATAATATTCTAAAAGAATGATGGGCAGTCATTTATGTAACATTCAAAATTGTTCATCCTGACAGATTTTAAAAACATATGAGGAATTTTTTATTCTAATCTTAAAACTCATTCTTGAAGCACATTTTTCTTTTTAGTGCAATTTATAAATTAGGAGGTTCATCTGATTGGTACTGCCTTTGTTTTTCATTCAACACAGTTACTGCATTTTCACCAAGAGCTGAGTTATTTCAATTCTGCATTTAAGTCTTTTTAAAATGCTTCCTCCTTCCTGCCTGTCTTGCTGCCCTTTGTCAAGCCCTGGATGTGAACAGGGGCTCTAGAGAGGTGTAGTGAGAAGCAAGAATTGAGTGTAATGGGAAAGGGAAGTAGTGAACATGAAAATGAGGAGTTCAGCACAGTGGAGCAACAAATGGAAGGGAAAAAGGGAATCGGGAGAAAAGCAGTAAGTGGGAGAGAATGAGAAGGTCAGAAGAAAGAAGCAGCTTTTATGTAGCATGCTTCAGATAATTTACTATGAAGCATGAATTTTGATGTTGTGCCAGATAAGATTTGGATGTTTAACCAGAAGTTTGGTCGGACAGATTTTTAAAAGAATCGTAGTAGAAGCGCAGGGGTTTAATATTTGTGCTTTTTGTGGGGGTGGGTGGAGGCACTTGGCAGATGACAACCACTTTTTTTTTTCCCCTTTTGGCTATGTCAAAATCAGAGAAGATACCATAATTGGATGATTGCAGATATTTGTGTTATAGGACGAGCCATTCCAGAGATGGAAAGTGAGGCCAGGAGGGATTTGAAAATAAGGATGAATTTGAAAAACATAGTGCAAGAGAAATTCTGCAGCACTTTTTTTATTTTAGATTTCCAGTATTCGCAATATATTTATGTTAAGTGAGGCATTATTGAACTGATACTGGGCTGAAAATGTGATGCTGGAATAGCGCAGCAGGTCAGGCAGCATCCAAGGAGCAGGAGAATCGACGTTTCGGGCATAAGCCCTTCTTCAGGAATGATAGCCAATGTAGATCAGTGAGAACAAGGGTGCTGGATTTACAGGACTTTGTATGAATTATGATGTAGACAGCAGAGTTTCTAATGTGCTAAAGTGTATGGAGGTCAGTATGGAGAGCAGTAAAATATTCAAAGTTAATGTTTTTTTATTTTCAGAAAGGGCTGCAGTTCAAACAAAGCATTAACATGATAGGACCCCTGACAGTCTCAGCATGTATTGCACTCTAGTCTGTGGGGCTTAGAGACCAAAGTGCTGTCTGGCTAAGTTTCATATTGTCTGGATGTCGATTAGAAATAATTTACACTAGAAACTAATTTTAAAGGATCAAAATTGCTTTTCGAAGAAAGACAATCAAACTGATTCAGCACAATGAATGTGCAGTGTTCAAACTAACATTGCTTTCATACTTTATCTTCTCAGCATGCTCCTGGTGTACCGAGAATTTTGGTTGGTAACAGGTTACATCTTGCCTTCAAGAGGCAGGTTCCCACTGAACAGGCACGAGCCTATGCTGAAAAAAATGGGATGACATTCTTTGAAGTCAGTCCACTCTGCAACTTCAATGTAACTGAGTCATTCACAGAGCTCTCTCGGATTGTGCTGATGCGACATGGCATGGAAAGGTTCTGGAAACCAAACAGAGGTGGGGAATGTTCTATTTTTTTCATTTTTATTTTTTTTTGGGTTTTACATTAAATTAAGTTATGTATTCTATTTATGTTTAATACATTGATCAACGGGAAGAAGTGTATTGTTTTTTCATAGCTTATCTGAACTAACCTTTTCGCTCCTGCTTTGAAGTCTGCCGAGATCAAGATTTGTCTCTGCTCTAGTACTTACATGTTTGAAATAGAATTACCATCTAGGCTTATGTGTGCCAGTTGATTATGGTACGATAGGGCCACCAACACCAGTAAAATTTCATTTAATCATAACTGCATAAAATAGAAGCAAAAAGAAGAAAATGACTCTAGTCTGGATGAAGAGTAGAAATAAATGGAGGGGGAGAAATCACTGAGAATACACTAATTGAAATTGAGGCAGACGTTTGAGACATCCAAGTGGCATCACATTTTTTTTTTTTGCATTGATTTTTAAAGCTGTTTTGTTGTGCCTCACTGCCTTTGGGCACCCTTTGCATCTTTGGTATTTTGCAAAATTACATAGGATATCCTGCACTTTTGAATTGTAAGATTTTTCAAGCAATGAGTTACAATTGGACCACTATGTTACAGTTGTATAAGACTTCTGATCGGCCACATTTGGAACACTGCGTACAGTTCTGGTCACCACATTAACCAAAGGGATGTGGATGCTTTGGAGAGGGTGCAGAGGAGGTTCACCAGGATGTTGCCTGGTTTGGAGGGTGCTACCTATGAGGAGAGATTGAGTAGATTAGCCTTATTTTCATTGGAAAGTAGGAGGTTGGGTGGGGGGGGAACTTGACTGAGGCCTACAAAATCATGAGAGGTGGGTAGCTAGAAACTTTTTCCCAGAGTGGAAGACTCCATATTGGGAATCATGAGTACAAAGTGAAAGGGGAAAAGTTTTTAGGGGAGATATATGTGGAAAGTTCTTCACATGGAGGGTGGTGGGTTGCCTGAAATGTGTTGCCAGCAGAGGTGGTAGGGGTGGGAATGGTAATGTCATTTAAGATCTATCTAGGCAGATAGATGAATGGGCAGGGAGCAAAGAGATACAAATACTTAGAAAATAGGCAACAGATTTAGCGGATATGGATCGGTGCAGGTTTGTGGGCGGCATGGTGGCACACTGGTTAGCACTGCTGCCTCACAGCGCCAGAGACCCGGGTTCAATTCCCGCCTCAGGCGACTGACTGTGTGGAGTTTGCA
>NC_057730.1:4730240-4806730 GCF_004010195.1 Chiloscyllium plagiosum
ATTACAGATTACATTACAGTGTGGAAACAGGCCCTTTGGCCCAACAAGTCCACACCGACCCGCCGAAGCGTAACCCACCCATACCCCTACATTTACTCCTTACCTAACACTACAGGCAATTTGGCAATGATTCCCAAATTGTCCTATAAAATTGTCAGACTCCAATGGGAGAAATGGGTTTGAAAGCAGAGTTTACTAATAAAATTGAAAAATTAAAATTAATAAAAAAATTCAACAATTAATTTTCCTTTGGCAAGACCAAACCTGGGGTTTTATTTTAACATTCATCATCAATGTGGAGGTGATGATGCTCTCCCAAATTGTTATTAAAATAACATTTATATGCAGTGGTCAGAAGGAAGAACTGCGTATACTAGACTAGAAACTGATCTACAGAAAGTTGTGATCATTTTTAATTAAAAAGAATAAAGACTAATTTTTTGTTACAAAAGGGAGCACTGGCACTTAGTTTGCCATTTTGTCTGTTACTGGGTCTTTAACCAAAACACACACACTTCTTGGATTTTACTAAATAGCAAGCCAATCATTGATTCCTTGTAATTTTAGCCATTTGCATGGCTTCTGTTGTTTCCAGTTTTTTTGGCTTGAATTCCCAAATAGAAATCTTGAAGACTGGCTTGTGCACTGGGTGATCTTGTTTGAAACTGCAGTATCACTAGCTATCTTAAATGGCTTTTGTATGGGTTCCAACAATTTTGAAAACTGGCAATTTTGCAACTGCTATTACTCCATTCTTATGAATAGTAAACTGTTTGAAAATGTTGAAGGGTTCACGGTCTTCTGTATTTTAACTTTATAACACCTTCCTAAGTTACCATTTTCAAAAGAAATTTATAATCCATTTTTTTCTGGATGTTTCAGATGAATTTTAAACTGGAGTTAATATTAAAGTAGTACTTACTCAAGATTGTGTTTAATGTTTTCCCTTTTTTTTATAAACAGTCTTCACACTGCAAGACCTTTGTTGCCGAGCCATTGTTTCTTGTACACCTGTTCACCTTATTGACAAATTACCACTACCTGTTGCCATAAAAAGTCACCTCAAGTCTTTCTCCATGGCCAATGGAATGAATGCTGTCATGATGCATGGCCGTTCGTACTCATTAGCCTCAAGCAGTGGTGGAAGCAAGGGCAACAGTTTGAAGAGGTCAACCAAACCCCCCCGACCACCACAGAGTCCACCTCAGAGTTGCACACGCACTAACTGCAAAATCTCTTAGCGAAAATGTTTTGTTTCAAGCTGTCTCGTTTGGCAAGAACTTTGTCAGCTGGTCAAGCTTGAAACCTGAACTCCTATGGAACATTCTTGCAGCTTCTTACTGGACCAAATGAAGAAGTGTTCTGCATTTTTCAAAGAAATTTTTCCCTCGTTGATCAATGAGTAAACACGCTAGTTGAAACGGGCACTCGTTACATTTTTGTTTTGACAATTTGCACTGAAATTTCGAACTAGAGTGTTGTAAGGAGGCTTGCAGGTGCCACTGTTAATAAAGGGATAAGCAGTTTTTTTTAAGGAAGGTGGTACTGGCATGTTTACATGGCTTTGATCAGAACTTAATTCTTTACCTTTGTCCTCATGACTAATATATTATTGCTGTGTGGTGGAAAGAAGAATCTCTGGGAATTGAACCAGTACAAATGCAAAGAATGCTCTTGCTATTATAATTCTACTAGCATCACTAAACTTCCGTGCCTTTTTAATATTATAGACTATATCTAGCCTGCAACGGCCTGCATGTGGCCTTTCATACCTTAACCATGCCTTGCATCTTTAAATTGTAAAGACCAGGACAACTCTTAAGACCGATGGTTGACTGCCAAGGTCATAAGTTTTCCACAATTCTTACTACAAATTAATAATATGTATTACTATTTAATTTATATGTTATAGACAACTTGTAATATTTTTTCTATCATAATGTATGATACCATCATTGATTTTAGTGGTTGTTTATCTGTCTTCCACATTAGCAAAGGTTGTGGTGATCTTGGTTCAAGTGATGGGGATTTCATCTCCATCTTCAACTTCTGGACAAATCAAGGATGCTGTCTTTTTTTCAGCTACATTAAAACAAACTGTCAAGTCAACATCAAAAACATCTCCAGGTGAAACTGAAGTCTAAATGAAAATCAGCTGAGCAGAAAACTTTAGATTTGGTCTTGTCATGTCCTTTCAGGTCGTTTTGAAAAAAAGTTTTATAGCAATGGTTTTAACAACATTAGTATGCCAGGAGCACCCTATCACTTTTCTCTCACCTCTTTTCCCCCTTTCTAACAAAAGATAGTAAATAGATCTGTTTCCCTGTTTGTAAGTAATTACTATAGTATTTCTCTTCTTTCTATAAGAATCTTTGCATTTTGGCCAATAATTGTGACAGCTTTCCCCAATTGTCAAAAGTAAACTGACAAAATGGAAAGAATGCATAGGAGAGATCTAAAGTAACACTGAGGATAGGCCACCTTCTGCACCTGAACTGGACAATAGTTGCAGTATCACCTAGTCTTTGAGAAAAAAGGGAACAATTGAAGTAAGATGTTTAATTATGTAAAACACTATTTCACATTTATTATAGCTGCTGTGACACTTGAGAATGATTTTGTGTTTTATTGGCATTTTTCTTTGTACAGTTTCAATGTTCAACTGTGAAATACATTTTTTGCAAAATAGGTGCTTAGTTTGTTTTCATTTATTGAATTACCAAATGCACTCCACAACAAAACTTCAAGCATGACAGTCCTTTTGAGGAGTTGTGAAAATGTGGGTGATACTTTTGAAGTATTTGATAAATTCAAAATATTTCCGATAAGTGACTGACTATTGCCATCTCAATGGTGAGGTATAGCACCACAGCTATGTGCAATTCTAATTGGCTACCATCCTGTTTGGGTCGTAAGTTTACTCGCTGAGCTGGTAGATTTGTTCTCAGATGTTTCATCACCATGCTAGGTAACATCATCATTGAGTCTTCGATGAAGTGCCAGTGTTCTGTCCTGCTTGCTGTTTATCTATTTTGGTCTGATGTGGTGGATGATATCACTTCCAGTTTTTTTTTTAAGCTACTTTTTAAGGTTAAATTTATGAGGTCCACTATTACATGGATACTACTTTTGAGGGGCTGAAATTCATGCTATAGTCCAAAATTCTATATCATTAACAGAAGCCCAATTGATAGAACATTACAACGTAGTACAGGCCCTTCGGCCTTCGATGGTTTCACAGGTTGGCGTAACAATCTGAAGTCCATCTAACCTACACTATTCCATTCTCGTCCATATGCCTATCCAATGACCATTTAAATGCCCTTAAATTTGGCAAGTCTACTACTGTTGCAGGCAGTGTGTTCCACGCCCCTACTACTGAGTAAAGAAAGTACCTCTGACATCTGTACTATATCTGTCACTCCTTAATTTAAAGCCCCTCGTGCTAGCCATCACCATCCAAGGAAAAACGCTCACTATCTAACCCTCTGATTATCTTATGTCTCAATTAAGTCACCTCTCAAATTTATTCTCTCGAATGAAAACAGCCTAAAGTCCCTCAGCCTTTCCTCATAAGACCTTCCCTCCATACCAGGCAATGTCCTAGTAAATGTCCTCTGAACCCTTTACAAATCTTCCACATCCTTCCTATAATACGGTGACCAGAACTGTACACAATACTCAAATTGCGGCTGCACCAGAGTTCTGTACAGCTGCAGCATGACCTCCATGATTCCAAAACTCAATCCCTCTGCCAATAAAAGTTAGCACACTGTATGCCACCTTAACAACCCTATCAATCAGGGTGGCCGCGTTCAAGGATCTATGTACATGGACACCAAAATCTCTCTGCTTATCTACACTACAAGAATCTTAACATTAGCCTAGTACTTTGCATTCCTGTTACTCCTTCCATTAGTGAATCATCTCACACTTTTCCACATTAAACTCCAATTGCCACCTTTCAGCCCAGCTCTACAGCTTATCTATGTCTCTCTGTAACCTATAAAAATCCTTCAGAACTACCCACAACTCTACCGACCTTCATGTCATCTACACATTTATTAACCCATCCTTCTATGCCCTTATCCTGGTCATTTATGTAAATGACGAACAGCAGTGGCCCCAAATCGGATTACACCACTAGTGACTGAAGTCCACGATAAATATTACTTCTCAACCACCACCCTTTGTCGTCTTTCAGCTAGCCAATTTCTGATCCAAACTGCTAAGTCCTCCTCCATTCCATGCCTTGCTATTTTGTGCAATAGCCTACTGTGGGGAACTTTATCAAACACCTTACCTAAATCTATATACACCACATCAACCACTTTGCCCTCATCCATCTGTTTGGTCACCCATCTCAAAGTTTTGTGAGGCATGACCTACCCTTCACACAGCCATGTTGACTATCCCTAGTCAACTTATTCCTTTGGAAAATCCACCTACATCTGGTTTGGAACAGTTAGATTGCTTAACAACATCCAAATCACAACCAATCAAAATAAGTAGCTGGTTAAGTGGTACCCAGTTGTGATGGAGGTTGATACAGGTGTGGCTGTTTCAATGATTGCAGAACCAGTCTTTAATGCTATTCGCTCTGGTCTCCAACCCTTAAGTTTGTGTCAGACCTCGGCTAGACTGAGAACCTATACTTTGGTTGCAGTCTCACAAGCAGCAGCTGAGTCAGTTCCCACTGATTGTTGGGCCTGAGCCTTTTACTACATTGGGGTGAAATTGGTTGAGAAAGATTCACTTTGGCTCAACATTTTTCAACTAGAAAATGTCAACCTGTGTGAAGTCCGCATTAAGTACCCGGAAGATTTTCAGGAAGGTCCAGGGACTTTCAAAGGAGAAAAGGCCACCTTTACGTGGTGACCAGGAAGCAATTCCATAATTCTACAAGACCTGTCCCAGTGCCATTTGCCTTACGGGCAACAGTAGAGGCAGAAATCGGGAACTGGAAAGTGAAGGAATCATCAAACCCCAATTCAGTTTGTGGAATGGGCAGCACTGGTCATATTGATTGTGAAGCTCACGTGTTAGTTTGCCTTTGAGGGGATTTTAAACAAATGGTAAATGTTTTTTGCATTTCAATACCCCATCCCTCACTTAGAGGATTTATACACAAAACTAGCCAGGGTGGGGGTGCTGGCCTTCATGAGCTGGACATGAGCCATGTGCACTTACAATTGCAGCTAGATGAGGATTCAATATTAATTGCATGCCACAATTAATATACCTTGGTGGCATCAGGGTAGTACTGACTCATGGGTGGCCCAATTGAGAGGCACACCCATCTTGGCACGTTTGCATCAACTCCTAGACCAGGGTCAGCCTTGGAAAGCCATAAGTTTCAGGGAAGTGAAGAAACAGCAATCATCCTCTACGATGTTGGCACATTATGATTCCAAGTGAGATCTGTTACTGACATGCAATGTCTCCCCGTAAGGCATCGGGGTAGTGTAAGCTCATAGATGGCCCAGTGAAGAGGAATGCACAACAACGTATGCATCCAGGATTTTTGCTAATGCAGAGGATAAATACACCCAGATCGAGAAGGAAGGTTTGGCTGTCATGGTTGGAGACCGGAGATTCTGCCAATACATTTATGGACATAAATTTATTGTCATAACAGACCACAAACTGGGTCTAATCAAAGAGGACAAGGCAGTGTTGCTCATAGCTTCAGGCCGAATTTAGCAGTGGGTTGTAATACTAAATGAAAAATTACAAGTTGGAACACTGTCCAGGAGGCCAGTAGTAGATGCAGATGCATTGAGTCACCGTGCACTGGCAGATACACCACCAGTGGGATCGCCACTGGAAGAGCCTGTAATGGTTTTTAATTTTCTGGACATACTTCCAGTCACAGCTGACAATAGCAGAGTTTGGATGCAGAAAGATGTGGTCCTGGCAACACTGAAACAGCTGGTGGTGAAGGGGGAAAGCAAAGCGCTATCACAACCAGACCTGAAACCTTTTTGGACCGAGAGAGACCAGATCACAAGAGAGGACAGTATTATAACGGGAGAAGAGTGATTGTCCTGAGCAAAGATTGCTGCCAGATACTGGCTGAACTCCACTGGGGTCATCCAAGGGTTTCCAAAATGAAGTTGGTGACCAGGCCTGGATGCAGACATAGCTGCAATGGTGGGCAGTGCCTTTAATGCCAACAAGGACAAAAATTACTGCCAGCTGCTGACGTACGAGGTTCGGGTAGGAGTGACGGTCCTGAACAAGCACGTGGCCCACATGAAAGCCATGAAATGGTGCAGGAGCAAGACAAGTCCGGCTCCTCAACAATTGGAACGGCTGCCGGAATCCATGGGTTCACTCTCTCTGTGCAGTGTTGAAGAGACCTCTGAATCTGAGATGGACACAGTGGAAAGGATGAGGGACTTACTGCTTTTCGGCGGTAGAGTGGGTAAGATAAAAAAAGAGAAAATTAACAGGAGTATTGGATGTTATGTTCACTCTGAGAGCTGCCTCTGAGGGAACTGCATCAGTGTATGAAGGACTCACCACTGTGTTTTAGGGAGAGGGAACTGACCTCTGAACTGCCTGGAAAAAGAAAAAGGAAAATAAACAGTGTCCAGGAAGAGGTGGGCACTGCAGGGAGTGGAGTATTTTATTTCCCCCTCCAACTCTATTTTCATTTAATCCCTGCCCTCCCCTCACTTTTTGATCATGCAGTATTGCCCTTTGAGAAAGGCACTGCTTGTTACTGGCTACTCTGGTGTTTCCTTTCTTCCTGGTGGCGGAATATTAATAAAGATTTATCCGGTTGTTGTCCTATACTTGCACACACACGATATGGGTGCAGGGGATAAATAAGCACTACTGCTGTAAGACAGTACTGTGGAGAATAGAATGGGGGAAAAAAAAGCAAAAAAAACCAGGAGATTCAGAGTAAAAGAGAGATAAACAGGAGTGTCGGAGGTTCTGTTCACTGAGACGTAGCTCTGAGGGAGCTAAATCAGTGTTATGTGATCAGATTTTATCAACAACATTCTTCACTAAGTGTGAGCTAAACTGGTCCCAGATGAGCAAACTCCTTTTTTGCATAGTCCACCAGGTCATAAATTCCAAACTTCCTTTATTCATTTTCTCCATTCACCTTCATTCACCCAGCCTAATGGATGCATATGGACAATTCCTTTTGGAAGTTTCTCCTTTAGCAAAATTTTTCTCTTTGAAACCACCATTGGTTTTAACATAATGCCAACAGCCATACAAGACAGAAATAAAGTAAGCTTACTTTACTCATGGTCAGTAATTCTCAACAGTATTGTTTATTTTTTCTCCTTTTTAGTTTACAGTTTGGTTATCCAGCATGTCGAGAGTAATAGGTGTTTCATCCATGTTCCCAATGCATGTTAAATTAGTTGTAGAGATGTACAGCACGGAAATAGACCCTTACGTCCATGCCGACCAGATAGGCTAACCTAATCTAGTCCCATTTGCCAGCACTTGGCCCATATCTCTCTAAACCCTTCCTATTCATATACCCATCCTGATGTATTTTCAAATGTAATTGTACCAGCCTCCACCACTCCCTCTGGCAGCTCATTCCATACATGCATCACCCTCTGCATGAAAGAGTTGCACCTTCGGTCCCTTTTATATTTCCCCCCCTCACCCTAAACCTATGCCCTCTAGTTTTGGATTCCCCAAGCTCAGGGAAACTACCTTGTCAATTTTCCCTATCCATGCCCCTCGTGATTTTATAAACATCTATAAGATCGCCCCACAGCCTCCAGCACTCCAGGGAAAACATTAAATATTACAGCGCAGTACAGGCCCTTTGGCCCTCGATGTTGCACTGACCTGTGAAACCAATCTGAAGGCCATTGAACCTACACTATTCCATTATCATTAATAAGTTTATCCACTGACCATTTAAATGCCCTTAAAGTTGGTGAGTCCACTACTGTTGCAGACAGTGTGTTCCATACCTGTATAATTGTGAGTAAATAACCTACCTCTAATATCTGTCCTATATTTATCACTCTTAAAGCTGTGTCCCCTCATGCTAGCCATCACCATCTGAGGAAAAGGCTCTCACTGTCCACTCTGTCTAACCCTCTGATTATCTTGTATGTCTCTAAGTCACCGCTTAACCTTTTTCTCTCTATTGAAAACTGCCTCAAGTCCCTCAGCCTTTCTGCATAAGACCTTCCCTCCCTACCAAGCAACATCCTGGTAAATCTCCTCTACACCCTTTCCTATGCTTCTACATCTTTCCTATAATGCAGCTGCACCAGAGTTTGGACAGCTGCAACATGACCTCATGGCTCTGAAACTCCATCCCTCTACCAATAAAAGCTAACACACCATACGCTGCCTTAATGACCCTATAATAGCTCCAGCGTATTCAGCCTCTCCCTATATATCAAACCCTGGCAACACCCTTGTAAATTTTTTTAGAATCCTTTTAAGTTTCACAACATCTTTCTGATAGGAGGGAGACCAGAACTGCGCACACTATTTCAAAACTGGCCTAACCAATGTCCTGGACAGCTGCAACGTGACCTCCCAACTTCCTTACTCAATGCTCTGTCCAAAAAAGGGAAGCATACCGAACGCCGCCTTCACTATCCTATCTACCTGTGACTCCACTTTCAAGGAGCTATGAACCTGCACTCCAAGGTCTTTTTGTTCCACAACACTCCCTAGGACCTTTATCATTAAGTGTCTAAGTCCTGCTCTGATTTGCCTTTCCAAAATGCAGCACCTCACATTTATCTGAATTAAACTCCATCTGTCATTCCTCAGCCTATTGGTCCGTCTGATCAAGATTCTGTTGTTACTCCAAGGTCACCTTCTTCACTGTTCACTACACCTCCAATTTTGGTGTTATCTGCAAACTTACAAAAATACCTTCTATGTTCACAGCTTGTGGACTTCCTTCTGCCAATTTCTGATTACAAACTGGTGAAACTGTAATATCTTCTAGTTTAGCAAGCAGCTGTTGTGCAATCTATATTCTCTGCCAAAGTACTAAGTCATGCCACTTGCTAGGTTTACCTATGTTGGCATACACCCTTTTTGGCATTGTCTAAAGTTGATTCAATGTCTTTTTCCAGCTGCTTTGAAACACACAATTCTTTCACTGCTACAGTTATTTGGCTTCTCTGCAACTTCAATAACTTTCCCTCTGGACAGCATTTTTACACAAAATGAAGAAATTTCAAAATATCAACATGGAATATGATTGCATTCCATGAGGTTGCTTGTCACCTGACTCTTTCACACCGAATTGGTATGAATTGTTCACCAAATCGCACAGCACACAAAAAAAATTTCTTACTTGTCATTTATGTTCAAGGATAATACCGTGATGTTGATCAGTTATCTATGAAGTACTAAGATCAACTTCTACGAGATCATTTTTTACTCGAGTATATACAGTAAACGTGTTTGATAAATTTTTATTTTCAAAAGTGCAATGATTTGCACTTGGAGCCATACAAAATCAAACCAAATTTGCAGTACCAAACAAGGTGAAATTGATAGTGTGGTGCATGGAAGGATATTCTGCAAGAGGCTAGTAGGAGACGGTGTTCTGAACAGTTTAAAGAGGAAAACTAGTACCAGCTTTTGAACTAGATTTGGAGGTGAAAACGTCATGCAAAATTACTCAGCTGTTCAGACAACACTATGGGCTGACTAGGAAATTATAGAATCATTCCGAATTACTGAAAACTTGTTTCTCAGTGCATTCAAAATACTGCTTTATGGTGTATTGTCGAGTGCAATATATCTGTGTCAGGTAGCCAATCACTGGACTTTAAGAATCCCATACATGCATGTTGCAAAGGTTCACAATCAAGCAATCATATAATATCTCAATGGGCAGAGGCTGAACTTGCTGAACTGTATTTGTAGGCTGCAGAAACATTCAGGCTTAAATGCTACTAAGCAAGCTACAAAGTGTCAACCTAATTCAGTCATGAAGAACAGGATAGAATTGTGAAAAGCAATCTTTTATTATGCACCATTAAGCCCCAGGCTGTCATAAATTGAGCACAAGGTTGTACCCGAGTCGCTTTTATATGAGAAGGTAACTTCCTTACTGCTAACATGTGGGTCAGGTGCAATAAGGATGTAATGAAACATTAGTGGACCCAGTGAGGAGTCCACAAGTAGAATTTCAGAGACTGCCACGTCTGCTGACAGCTTGTACAGGAAATGTCAATGTTGTTTGTGAATTCTGTATAAATTAGGGATGTCGGAATGGGAACAAAATAATATCAAGACAATCCAAGCATCATCCTCATAAATAGAGACTTTAAATGTTAAAATGCCACTTTATGATGATAAAATAATTTGCGACAATACATAATTTCACTGAATTAAAATAAACATTTACAGCTAATGGTAACAGGATGCTGAGTTGGATTATCAGTCAAAATCATACTGCTTGGGTCAAGTAGACAGAAATGGCCAAATGGCCTAATACTGATGTTATTTTCTACATTTCTACTCAAACAGGTAGGGTCATTATTGTGCAAAAAACAGAATCTGTTACTGTAGCTAATTATTGTAGCTCATTATTGTAGCTAAAATACCACCGGACATTACATGCTCAAAGCCGAGAGTGTCACTCAAACGTATAAACATCTGACTCAAAAGAAGGAAATAACCAGCAGTCAGCAAAGTGATTTTTAATTCAGACACCATCAGAAACTGAGACATGAATCAAACTAGCAAGGACATAACTTACAATCCTTTTTTAAAAACTTGATTTTATAGTTGCATTATCATCTTGCAGAAGCACACCACTGTGACATTACATTAGTATTAAACCAATAGCAGTCTTCGCACTGGAATAATTTTGAAACAATGTACACATTGCAAATTGTGTAAAAAAATGTTTGATCCAATTATTTTCGTGTTCTGTAGAATTGGTTTTTGTCTAGATTCTTCAGATGGAGATGACAATGGCTATTCTGACATGTAGTAGCCATCCCTTCTGCAGCCTTTGTGACAGAGGAGGTATCCCAGACTGCTGTCAGGCAGGGCTTTTAGAGTAGAGCCATGCTGAGCAACAACAAAGAAATGGTAACACATATTCAGATCACAAAGTAGTGTGATCTGAGAGGAACCTTGGAATAGTGTATCTATTGCTCTTAGCCTTAAAAGTGGTAGATACCATGGGGTTGAGAGCTGCTGTCGAAGAATCCTTGGTGAGTTATCACAACACATGCAATGACTCCTGCAAGCACAGTGTAAAAACAGAAACATTTTAAAAATACTCAGCAGGTCCAAGTGGAAAGAAACAAAGTTCACATTTTAGCTCTTATCAGTTTTAAAAGCTTTCACCTTTTATCAGTTCTGATGAAGAGCCATCATCAATCTGAAACATCAACTCTATTTCTTCCCAAAGCTACTTCCTGACCTGCAGAGTATTTCCAACATTTTCTGTTTCTATTTCAGTTTCCAGCACGTGCAGTATTTTGATATAAATTATGGAACATGCATTGTTGTTGCTGCTATATGCATTTCAACAAGTACTCAATCACATTCAGGAGCTGAGCCTTTTAGGTGCTGAAGCGGCTTAGGGAATCAGCAGCTGAATCACTTACTGCAGAAGACCTGGGTGGTCAAGAGATGGAATTACACAGTCCAGTCAAATTGGATCAGGGATTTGCTCCTTTCACACCTCCAGTGATGTTGCTGATGAAAGACCCAAACATGTTAATGCTTTAATTTGTCAAGGAAAAGTGTTCGCCCTCAGAAAGTCATTGTGCAATATAATTGCCTGGAAAACATTACTTGTCTCTTATCAGCGATTGGTGTTCTGGAACTTGCTGCCACTCACAGACCTCAGAGTTTCCACGCAGTTGAAAACATTAGCCAATCAGCAGCATTCCCACTAAAGTTTGGAGACTGTGGAAGATGCTGTACATGGGCAAGGATTGTTTCATTATTTCAGGAATCGAGAATGGAGTTGGAGAACACAACCATTAACAAACAGCTCTACTTCAGACAATGGAAGGAAGGTTGTGGGTGAAATAGCTCGTGGTAACTGGGCCTAGGATGCAAATGAGACATTTTAACTGCCAGGTTTGTTTAAATTTAACTGTCAATCATTGTTAATTGGTGCCTTTTCCATGGCAGCACCTCTACAGTTTGTTTCCCCGAATTGGTATTCTTACAAATTGTCCTGACGAGGGCAAGATGAAAAGTTCCAACAAAATACATTTTTTCCAGCAATTTTGTACTAATAAATACATATCCAGTAGAAATCTACAGATAACAGGCCACAATAAAATAAGGCTAGAGCACCGAGGTCCCAGAGCAGCAATACCCTCTGGCTCTCCCCCACTCTGTCACTGTAAAGCCACAGATGTGAGGGCAGGGCACAGTAGGTTTCTTTTTTAGATGTAATATACATATATCAGAAACTTGGTCACAGTACAATACCGATCAAAGGCAATATATTTTACATATATCAGAAACTTGGTCACAGTACAATATCAATCAAAGGTAATATATTTATATATATCAGAAACTCAGTCATCATACAATATCGAACAAAGGCGATGTATTTTACACATATCAGAATCTTGGTCACAGTACAATACTGATCAAAGGCACTCAATTACATGAAAGATGGTTTGTTTTCCTTCAAGAATTACATCAACACATACAATTCTGGATTCACTGAATTACAGGCTGTTTCAGTGCAAGCCACATCAAATGCAGACACTGAGCATATTCCAAAGTAACAACAAACATACGCTATATGAACATATAGGAATTCCTCTTTTAGCAAGTTACTGTTATCAACCAGAAATTGGTAGAGCCGTTGGACACAATAGCAAGGTCTCAATTTACAGCTTTAGACTTGGAAACCGGGATGAAAGCTGGTAACTTCCTCCCACCTCATGCTTTGTATGATTAGAAAAACCATCAAGGACAGAGTGTGACACGCAGCCTGCTTGTAATAACATGGGTGAGGCACAGGGTGTGGGAGAGCAAGTCTGCTCCTCAAACATACACACCCTTTTTTACAATTAAAAAGACAATTTAATTCAGAGCTATTCAAAATAATTCATTCTAATGGGTCTGTATACTTTCAAGCATAAATGAAAAATTTAATTCAATCATTTTCAATTCTTGGAAAACGAATCAGTCAGTCACTGTATTAATCTTAATCAAAGTCAGCTATTTGGTTTAGTTGAACTAGTTAAAAGAGGTTTAACAGTGCTTCCATATCATGACAGATTGGTACAATAATTCAGAATTAAACATTGCATTGCTTCCCTAAGTCTTAAAAGTGCAGGTGAGAATGACTGCTATACAGTTGACCATTTCTGGAAGATCACGCATTTATTATTGGCTGGCATGTCAACCTGAAAAACAAACCCCAAGACCATGAACACACTAAGGCTGCTGACTGGCCCCTGCTGGCTATACAGTAGTATTACCACAAAAATAAACAAGCAGTTACCCTTCCAAATTAAAATTTACTTTCCAGTTTGACTAAATGTTTTCAACTCATTTCGTTTCCTGTCACGACTTAACTCTTCAAAATATAAAATGGTACAGTTGTGAAATATAAATCAACAAACACAATCCAGTAAAGGAAGCCATCTATTTTCCCTCTTGAAATTTTATCCCATGAACTGCTGTTGGCAAAAATTTACAATCTCTTCTTTATTAAATAAAAATCAAATTGTAAAAAGACAGTGCCGATTTACTTACAATTTGGTGAGTTTCACAATGAATTTTGAAAGATTCTGGATTCTAAGTATTTTTTGCATTTACGTTAACAAAGAAAATGTTACTGTGTAGACAGTGTAAGTGTTGGGAATTGGGTTATTGACATTTTCCATACTTTTCAATTGGTAAGTGAGAGTTTAAGAGGATCCTGATATTGATTATGAAGCCATAATGCTGCTTTCTTTTCTTATTAACATAGAGAGAGAAAATCCTAATATATTCCCACATAACTATCGAGGAGGAATATCAGTGATATGCTTAGCATTTTACTACATTTGTGTTAACAAACACATAAATAAAGTACAGCTGGACATACTCAGCTCAGGCTACCTTAAACAGGACCAGTACTTACATCACAATCAGGCCCTCTAGTCCAATCTGTCCTTGTAGTACTTATGTTCCTCCTCCGACCTTGCTTTATCTAACCCTAACATCTCCATTTCATTCTCATTACTTTTTATCTTGTTCCTCCTTCGTTGTATCTATGCCTCAATATGCCTTTGCTAGCAAGTTTCATTCTAGCCCCATTCTGGGGAAAGAAGCATCCTCCTGAATCCCCTATTGGATTTATCAGTGACTATCCTGTATGTAAGCTCCCCAGTTGTAGATTCAGGATAAGGATCAACTTGTTCCTCCTTCCAAAACGTGCTTATGATTAGATTCTCTACAGTATGGAAACAGGCCGATCGGCCCAACAAGTCCACACCGACCCTCTGAAGAGTAACCCTCCCAGACCCATTTCCCACATTTACCTCTGACTAATGCACCTAACACTAGGGGCAATTTACACCTGACCTGCACATCTTTGGATTGTGGGAGGAAACTGGAGCACCCAGAGGAAACTCATACAGACACGGGGAGAATATGCAAACTACATACAGACAGTTGCCCGAGGCTGGAATCAAACCCAGGTCCCTGGCGCTGGGTGGCAGCAGTGCTAACCACTGATCCACCGTGCTGCCCCTTAGCAGAAGAGATTCTTGACTGGCCAAGAGAAGGAAATGAATTGGATACTCTACCATCACTATTGATACCTCCAGGCTAGAGTATGCATATTAAGGTCTGCAGCTCTATCTTCCACTCGTGACCTGGACTCCCCGGAGCTGGATCAAGTCAGTGCCGACACCAAGGGGAATTCAAACCCAGGGCAACCTGCCTTCTTGTTACTGTGGTGGAGATCACAGCTCCACAGGTTGGAATTGACTTCAGACAAAGAACTCGAGAGGAAGTTTTGGATTTCCCCAATGGAGCTGCATCATTTGGACAGTCTACTCACTCAGCTTTTCACATATCTAAGTGGGGAGTTGCCAACTAAGCACTAAAAGTCAGAATCCACAGGAGCCAACTTAAAACTGAATTCCACATTGGAACGTTTGAGGACAGCAATATTTAACTCCTCTGAATAAGCCTTGAAACAGGGATCATGAAACAGCAAGAGTATTAATAGCTCAAGGGTTTCACACCTGCTCGTTCTGCTATTGGACAATAATTTACCAATTTAAAACCCACCAGTCTCAGCAATTGCCCTTGCTGCCCATTTTAAAAAAAAGTTAGAATTGAAAACAGCAGAAAACACTGAGCCTTTTAATTGCCGAGATATCAAAGTCGAGGTGGGAGCTAACTAACCAACTGAGACATCTGGTAATTCGTTTTCACAGAACTAGAAAATCTTAGTTAAGGGAGGAATGATAGGTTTCCAAGAAATTTATGTTGTCTGACAAAGCCAAGAGTAAAAACCTAAGGTGACATCATGGTGGTGTCTACACACTGAAGGTCTATGAAGAAACGTACTGCCCCATGCAGTCATGATGCACCACATACACCACTCATTCATTTCCAACGCTGCTATTAACCTCTTTTCAGGTGAAGAAAATCTTGAAGATTTTTAATAAAAACAAAATACATTATTAAATTAGTTTAGGTTCAGCTTTTAAAGCAACATAAAATTAACATCATTCTGAAGGGACATCCAAGGTAGTTCTGGGGTGGTCTTTTTTTTAAATTCACTCACAGGACGAAAGCATTGTTGGCCAAGCCAGCATTTATTACCCATCCCTAACTGCCCAGAAGGCATTTAAGTCAATCACATTGCCGTGGGTCTGGGGTCACATGTAGGCCAGACCAGGTAAGTATGGCAGATTTCTTCCCTAAAGGTCATGAGTAAACCAGGTGGGTTTTCCCCCAACAATCAGCAATGGATTCATGGTCAAAATTACACCATCGGCCGTGACAGGATTCAAACCCAAGTTGCCAGAACATTACTCGGGTCTCTGGATGAACAGTCTAGCAATGATACCACAAGGTCATTGCGTCTGCGTGATCTAATCCTTCACTTTACTAAATGTTGCAATTTTTCCATCTACCTGCTTCCTAAATTAGTGCACATTAATTATGGTCTGTAGAACAGTTGTTACTACCAGCTGTCAAGCAAGTGCTGCTTCAACACCTTGCCCCTTCTTCACTCTTATTAATTGATGCAAGGAAGATACTACCTAAAGACTGAAAAGTAGACAGTGTTTCTTTCCTCATTCTAAGTTGACATCTTTCGATAAACTCCAAGTAATTTTGAGTTATGGAATCCCTAGTGTGGATGCAGGCCATTCAGCCCATCAAGTCCATACTGACCCTTCGAAGAGTATCTCACCCAGACCCACCCCTATAGCCCTGCATTTCCCATGGCTGACCCATCTTGCTTGCACATCCTGCGACACTGTGGACAAGTTAACATGGCTGATCCACCTAACCTGTGCACCTTTGGATTATGGGAGGAAACTGGAACACACCGAGGAAACCCATGCAGACAGTTGCCAGAGGCTGGATTCAAACCTGGGTCTTTAGCATCAAGAGGCAGCAGTGCTGACCACTAAGCCACCATACTGCCCCAGTCAAATTGAATTTTAAAAGAAACATTGAGTGAAACAGGTAGCTGAAGACAATAGAAGTGGAAAAGGGAGAAGGAACCTTTCAACTCAAACTGCCTGACCATAGGAGCAAAGCAGCAGATTAAAAGGGGTAGACCACAGAAAAATGCATTCATTACAACTTCCTTAAAATAACAAAACACACACAGGAATGTATCAAACAAAATTTGGTAGGGAATCACAATGAGAACATATTAGGACAGGTGAGTTAAGCTTGACCAACGAGGTAGGTTTTAAGGAGTGTATTAATTTTTGGTAGACAGAGAGGTTTGAGGGGACTTGTGAGGGATTTCAGTTTGTAAAGCCCAGACAGCTGTAGGCATAGCCACCAGTAATGGAGCAAAAAGAAACTGGGATTGCACAAACATCTAGAATTTGAGGAGCAAAGAGATCTCTGACGGAAAGGATTAAAGAGATAGGGGATGTTGAATTAGGAACGTCACGAAAGTTAGTATTTGCTCTAACATCAAGATTTTGCCAGACTTGAACGAATGGGTGGGGCGTGGAGAAGACAAATTATGCTTGAGGATTTGGAAGTCGGCAGTCTCAGGAACGGCAATTATACCAGATCAGAAGTTCAGCTCAAAGAGAATGCCAAAATTGTGAGGAGTTGAGTTCAGTCTCAGACAGCAGCCAGGAGATAGATGAAGTCGATATCTCAAGACTGGTTTTTGCGGGGAGTAACAGGAAGACAATCTCCAAGGTATTCCCAATAGAAAATTCCACTTAAGAAATATGTAATCAAGACCAGCAACCCTGTCACCCTTGTGGTCTCTCATATATACTGGCAATGACACAATATTAAAATTTCTCATCGTCATTTTGAAATCTCTCCATGGCTTTGCCTCTGCCTATCTTTGTAGAATCGTAGAATCCCTACGGTGTGGAAGCAGGCTATTCGGCCACTGAGTCCACACCATCCAGAATCCCACTCCCTACCCTATCCCTCCATGGGCAATCCGCCTCACTTCACATCTTTGGACTGTGGGAGGAAACAGGAGCACCCGGTGGAAACCCACGCAGACACAGGGAATGTGCAAACTTCACACAGACAGTCGCCTGAAGCTGGAATCAAACCCGGGTCCCTGGTGCTGTGAGGCAGCAGTGCTAACCACTGAGCCACCGTGCAATCTCCAGCTACATAACCTTCCAAAATATCTGCACTTTAGTACTGGCAATCGGACCTCAGGTGATACCATCTGTAAAGCCCTCAATCCTGCTTTCCTCCTTTCGAACGCTCCTCAAAACCTACCTCATTGACCAAGCTTTGGTCATCTTCCCAACATATGCTTTATAGATTTAGTCTCATATTTGATTCCATATTGTTCCTGTGAAAAGCTTTGGGAACTTTCATTATCTCAGGAGAACTATACAAGATGTTGTTGCTCAGCCAAGATGAGCGATTGATGAGACAGTTCACAGGTGAAGAGGTGCAGGGGTGATAGGAGGTGGCAGGTGGTTAGTAGGGTAACCAAAAAGTTGAAGAATGTACTGAGAGGCAAGGGAGATGTTTGGAGGATAGTAAGGGAATGGCGACATTGGGGTCACAATTACTTTGCAAACCCTACTAGTTGCCGACTTCTTTCTTTGACTAATTATCATTCAACACCTCCAACTAAAAAGGAGGAAAGAGAAGGGAACCGAAGGGGAAAAAAAAAGACAGAATCAGAACAGGAGACACAGAGAATGAAAGGTAAATGAGAGACTATACCCCTCTTCCTGGGCATTGAGGATGATTTGCTTTTATTCCAATTCAATGGATTCTGAGAATCTGCAGGGCTCTACAAATCATGAGGGGTGTAGAAAGGGTTAATGATGGGTGTCTTTTCCCTAGGATAAGGGATTTT
The DNA here is from genome assembly GCF_004010195.1 of Chiloscyllium plagiosum. NCBI lineage: Eukaryota > Metazoa > Chordata > Chondrichthyes > Orectolobiformes > Hemiscylliidae > Chiloscyllium > Chiloscyllium plagiosum. Next base: position 4,748,743 of record NC_057730.1, read on the forward strand.
AAGAGTAGGGAGCACATTTTTAAGGTGAGAAAAGAGATTTTAAGAAGACATGAGTGGCAAATGTTTTTTACACAGAGGGTGGTTCATGTGTGGAATGAACTTCCTGAGGAAGTGATGGATGTGGGTACAATTACAGCATTTAAAAAACATTGGGATGATGACATGAACAGGAACGGTTTGGAGGGAATGGGCCAGGTGCAGGCAGATGGGACCTGTTTTGCTTTGTTTGGCATGCTATAGTTGGACCAAAGGGTCTGTTTCTGTGTTGTATGACAATGTGGGACAGGTGTATCAGAAGATGGTTTGCTTGGATCACTAAGAGCTCCTTCCAACACCTCAACTTCACATGGCTTCACAGCAAGCAATTAAACAGTAAGCCAACTTGTGTGTAACAAGCATTGCTCAAAGTAAATGTAGATACATTTTGAGTGGTTGACAAAACAGTACAGAGGGGACTTGTTTGTATTGGTTTTGTCAACATTTCACACATTGATGCAAATTTAAGAAACAGTAGCTCCTACCATCTGCTTGAACGTCATCCCATTTTCTTCAGCCAATTTCTTTAACAAGCTTATGTCTCTCAGACCCCAGCTTGGATTTCTTTTAAAAGAAAAGTGTTGAATTTTATTAGGGCTGTTCCAAAAACCATCACTTTTTTAAAAAAAAATTGTCTTTTAGAATAAATGATAAAAAGGGACTGGGTAAAAATTTAAAACAAAACTGTCAGCAAACTTACCTTTGCCTCAAACTCAAATCAAAATCTATGTTGCTTTGTGGAGTAATCACACCATTGATCGCGTAGGGCTGTGGAAAAGAACAGTGTTAAATTACAATAGTCAATGCCTATCAAAATATCCCTTCCAGCCATCTTACTTTCAGGTACTAGGGCTCCCAGTTTGTTGTATCTTTCAGTTACCAACCAGTGTTGCTTATTGTTGTCAGTATTCCTCAATTCTGGATATGTTCTTAGTTCACCTCCTCAGAGATGTTATTACACACTTCTGCAGCAGGTTGGACTTGAACCTTGGCCTCCTGGCTCAAAGGCAGGCATAACACCATTATAGCCCCTCAAATTCCACCCCAGCTCCTTTCAATGCTGAGAGTAAGGTCCTATCTCATTATCATTAGAGAAGAATAGACCAGTAAAAAATCTTAGCAAGAGGAGGAACTTGTCTTGCATAACAAGAGAGGTTTATTGTATAATAATAATAGCTACAATTAACATGAACTTGTTTAGAATAATTACAACAATAAGAGTTTAGGTATGCCACGTCTGGCTCTATAGGGCTACATACAAGACTGTTGCTCCACCTAAAGACTGTTTCCCATCAACAATTTGGGCAGAGCTCCATATAGCCCAATATTAACCCTATCTGAATCATTCACTTTTACAAAATCAGCAATGCTCCTTGAAACAGTGAAAAGACTCAATAATATCATACATAATGGATACTGGATGAATGAACATGGGTTATGAAGGGACATGGAAGGGAGCAGAAGAACAGGTTTGTGGGTTAGAGGGCCTCACACTCAGCTGCAGAGCTGGGCTCATCATCAATGACCATCTCAACATCGGCCTTTTCTTTAATTCTTTCGTGGGATGTGGCTATTACTGGCAAAGCTAACATGTTGCCCATCGCTAATTCTGCTTAAAGTGAGTGGATCCCCAACACCAACTCAAGGGACACCACCACAGAAATCACACCATTTACGGAACTTGCCCATTATCCCTACTCCCTGACTTTGCCAATTTCCGAAACTTGCCTTCAATTGCATCAGTCTTGACTTTAGCCAACTGTCTTTCATGAGAGACATTATCAAGCCTTCTGGAAGTTCACATAAATAGAACTTCCATGGACATTCCTTTGATCACTACTTCAGTCAACTCTTTTAAAAAAAAAGTCAATCAGGTTCATCAGGGATAAGCTACTGCTTATAAATCCAAAATCAAAACAGGGAGTGCTGGAAAAACTCAGCAGGTCAATTGCCTCCATGCAGAAAGAAACAGAGTTAACTTTAATTCTTTATATCTCTTTCCATTACAGCCAGACTTAGTGAGTTTTTCCAACACTTTCATTTCAAATCTCCACCGTGTGAACGTGAATCATTGCTTACTGCTGCCCCACCGGCCCCTTGAACCTGCTCCACCATTCAGTAAGATCATGCTGATCTGATTGTGTGTTGGATTCCACATTCCCATCTACCCCAATAATCTCTGACTCCCTGCCGACTGAATATCAATCTATCTTTGCCTCCTGTTTCTATTTTCTATGATGGCTGTACCACTCAAACCCAAAAGCACCAATTTGACATTCTTCCCTCTGCAGGCTGGTGCAGGATCAGAAATTACCTGGTGCTGGATTTGTCCTGACCCTTATTTTGAGGGACTGAAATCATTGAAGATGATAGCATCCTCACAAATAATCCATTCTTAACATCTCACCTCCCACTCATCCCAAACTCTCCTCGCATTTCCAACCCGTAGACAGGTGTAAGCCAATGCTTCCCAAACTTCCTCAAAGTGGGGTGGCATTGTGGCTCAGCAGTTAGCACTGCTGCCACACAGTGGCAAGGACCTGGGTTCAATCCCAACCTCAGGTGACTGTTTGTGTGGAGTTTGCACATTCTCCCTGTGTCTGCATGGGTTTCCTCCGGGTGCTACGGTTTCCTCCCACAGTCCAAAGATGTGCAGGTTAGGTGGATTAGCCATGCTAACTTGCCCATAGTGTCCAGGGATGTGTAGGGGAGGTGGATTAACCATGGGAAATGCAAGGTTACAAGGATAGGGTGGCAGGGGGTGGGGAGTGAATCTGGATGGGTGGTATTTGGACAGTCAGTGTGGACTGGTTGGGGCGAGTAGTATGTTTCCACACTGAAGGGATTCTATGATTTTCTCTCCGTGTTGAGGTCTGAAAATTATCATGATCATTTGGTGCGAATGGGAGGACACCTACAACTGGTATAACTTTGCCAGGGCTCCATGGCATTCACTGCTACCACATGAGCTCGCCGGCCTATTGTGGAGTCCTGATGCCCACTTTGGGAAGTCCTGCAGTCAGCAATGTCTCTCATATCTCACCCACTCCCCCACATCCCAATCACAGCAAGGAACTCAGCCAAATTGCTCCACATTACACTGCTTCAGCATTGATACCAGATTTGTGTGAAATCCAGTGTAAGCACTGAAGTGAATAACTCATTTCAGGAGCTGGTTTCAGTAACAACCAGTTATGTGGATACAGTGTAACCACATTATTAATTTCTAAGTGTTGCAGAGCTTAGTGCACAAATCAAAACTAAAAAAAACACGTCAATTTATCATTCTTCTTTGGGTGGGAGGTCACATCTGCTTTGCCATGGCAACAGCTTAGCCAGGTACTGATCTGATAAAACATGTTAGGAGATGAATGGCACTGTCAGATGTGAAAACAGACAGTCACCGTTATATCTGCAATAACCCACAGACAATGAAGCATGAATATCCCCTAGATGACCAGAAGTCTTTTTTAAAACACAAACTGGAAGCTTTCACACCCATGTTGAATCAGATATACAAATGTAACACTCCTTCCATGAAAAAACTTTCTGCTCTCATATGATCATTTTATCATGAAATTTGGAAATTATTGGATGCCGGGAGTCAGGATGTGGAGGTGCCAGTGTTGGACTGTGGTGGACAAAATCAGTAGTCACACCTCACCAAGTTATAGTCCAACAGGTTCATTTGAAATCACAAGCTTTCAGAGCGCCGCTCCTTCATCAAGTGAAGCACTCCAAAAGCTTGTGATTTCAAACAAACCTGTTGGACTATAACCCGGTGCCATGAAGGATCGTTGCTGCATCCACCAATTTTTGTCATTTATATAAATGATTTTGGTGTGAACATAAGAGGTATAGTTAGTAAATTTGCAGACGACACCAAAATTGGAGGTATAGAGGACAGCAAAGAAGACCACCCTTGATCAGATGGGCTAATGGGCTGAGGAGTGGCAGATAGAGTTGAATTTATATAAATGTGAGGTGCTGCATTTTGGGAAAACAAATCACAGCAGGACTTATACACTTAATGGTAAGGTCCTAGGGAGTGTTGCTGAACAAAGAGACCTTGGAGTGCAGGTTCATAGCTCCTTGAAAGTGGAGTCACAGGTAGATAGGATAGTGAAGAAGGCGTTTGGTATGCTTTCCTTTATTGGTCAGAGCACTGAGTATAGGAGTTGGGAGGTCATGTTGCGGCTGTACCGGACGTTGGCCATTTTTGGAACACTGCGTGCAATTCTGGTCTCCTTCCTATCGGAAGGATATTGTGAAACTTGAAAGGGTTCAGAAAAGATTGACGAGGATGTTGCCAGGGTTGGAGGATTTGAGCTATAGGGAGAGGTTGAATAGACTGGGGCTGTTTTCCCTGAAACATCTGAGGCTGAGGGGTGACATTATAGAGGTTTACAACATTATGAGGGGCATGGATAGGGTAAATTTTCCCTGGGGTGGGGGAGTCCAGAACTTGATGATATAGGTTTAGAATGAGAGGGAAAAGATATAAAAGAGATCTAAGCGGAAACTTTTTCATGTAGAGGCTGGTACGTGTATGGAATGAGCTGCCAGAGGAAGTGGTGGAGGCTGGTACAATTGCAACATTTAAAAGGCATCTGGATCGGTATGTGAATAGGAAGGGTTTGGAGAGAGATGGGCCGGGTGCTGGCAAGTGGGACTAGATTGGGTTGGGATATCTGGTACACATGGACGAGTTGGACTGAAGGGTCTGTTTCTATGCTGTACATCTCTATGATGCTCTGACTATATCTTCTGAGGGAGTCAGGACCAAGCACTCCCATATCATGTGCATTAGGTAGTAAAGTTCTCCATCAAAATACACCGGAGTCCATTATCAGGTCTGAACTACTTGAATACAATTTGGGAGTGATTTCACACCAGCAATTGTATGAACTCATTGAATAAACCTCCCGTTAGCTGCTTTAATGCACTGTAAATATGCAACACTCGATTCCTAAATTCTGCTGCAGATTTGTATCATCAGGATTAAGCATTTTGAGGATCGGTTGTTCATTTTAAACCTGAGATAGATACATATTTGTTAAGCAATGGTATTATGGGAAGTGGACAAAGGCAAGTTTATGAAGTGAGGCCACAAATCAGCCATGATCTCACTGAATGGTGGAACAGGCTTGAGGGGCTGAATGGCCTACTCCTGCTCCTACAATCCAAGCCTAGACTTACAGTATTTAAAATAAGTGAACAATATACACAATCATCCAGTGCCTTGCATCATGAGACAGGAAACAAATCCAGCATGTGCAGCATTATGTTATACTTCCATGAATGCTAACACTATTCACAATCTCAGGATGTGTTAAAGTGCCTTACAGTCCATCACTGAGGTCACTACTGCAACGCTGAAAACATGGCAACCAATCTGCCTCACCACAAAACTCCAACAAACAGCAATGGAATACCAACCAGGCCCATCATACATCACTGTCAATGCTTGCACAGAGGATACTGCTTAAGGTAAAATTTCACATTCTTTCTCATGCTTTACTTCAGTGACAAAATTTCAGGTTTATGGGCACCAGCCATCTCCTCTTCACCATGGAAATGCGACCCCTTTATCCATCCATCTCCCATCAGGATGGTCTCAGGACTCTCCATCTCTTCCTGAAAAGAAGGCTTGAATCTTCCCCATCTACAACCACCACCCTCCTCTGCTTGGCCAAGCTGGTCCTCACCCTGAACAACTTCCCCTTTAACTCCTCCCACTTTCTTCAGGTCAAAGGTGAGGCCATGGGTACCCACATGAGCTCCAGTTATGAATGTCTCTTTGTGAAGGGTACGTGGAATATTCCTTACTGCAGTCCTATTCCAGCACCTACCTGTGATGCTTTCTCTGGTATATCAATGACATCATTGATCAATTTCACTTCTAATTTCCATCGAAAGAACATAGAACATTACAGCGAAGTACAGGCCCTTCGGCCCTCAATGTTGCGCCGACCTGTGGACCCAATCTGAAGCCCATCTAACCTACACTATTCCATTCTTGTCCATATGTTTATCCAATGACTATTTAAATGCCCTTAAAGTCGGCGAGTTTACTACTGTTGCAGGCAGGGCAATCCATGCCCCTGAGTAAATAAACTACTTCTGACATCTGTCCTATATCTATCACCCCTCAATTTAAAGCTATGTCCCCTCGTGCTAGCCATCGCCATTCAAGGAAAAAGGCTCTCACTATCGACCAGAACTGTACACAATACTCCAAACGTGGCCACACCAGAACTTTGTACAGAGTCCTGCTCTCAGTTTCACCTGGTCTAGCTCTGACTCCTCCTTTTCCTTCCTCGACATCTCTGCTTGCATTTCTGGGGACAGGCTGACCACTGATATCCATTACAAACCCAATGACCTCCACGGTTACCTGGACTATACATCCTCACCCCCTGTTTCCTGTAAAGGCTCTATTCCATTCTCCCAGTTTCTCCATCTTTGTCACATCTGTTCTGATGATGCCACCTTTTCTAAGGGGGCCTTAGAAAAGTCCACCTTTCTCCTCCACCAGCATAGTTTGCAGGGCCCTTAGCCATGTCTGACCCATTTCCCACACTTCGCTCACCTCTTGTCTTCCCTCCCATAACATGCATAGGGTCCCCGATCTTTATTTTCCATCCCACCAGCAGTTCCATACAAAGGATCATAGGACTCCAATTCCACAACCTCTAGCAGGATGCTACCACCAGACACATACTCCCCTCCCCTCCCCTCTTTCATCAGCCTTCTACAGGGTCCGTTCCCCCAGAGCACTTTGGTCCACTTCTCCTCCATTCACACCGAACATCTTTCCATACAAAGGATCATAGGACTCCAATTCCACAACCTCTAACAGGATGCTACCATCAGACACATACTCCCCTCCCCTCCTTCATCAGCCTTCTACAGGGTCCGTTCCCCCAGAGCACCTTGGTCCACTTCTCCTCCATTCACACCGAACATCTTCCCCTGAAATCGCAGGAGGTATAGCACTTGCCCATTTACCACCTCCCTCCTCAATACTCAAGGACCCAGACCCACCTTCCAGATGAAGCAGCGCTTTACCTGCACTTCACTTAATCTAGTCTACTGCATTCACTGCTCACAATGTGGTCACCTCTACACTGCGGAGATGAAACACAGAGTGGGTGACCATTTTGCAGAACACCTACATGTGTCAGCAAAAAATGACCCCGAGCTTCCAGTTGCCTGCCACGGGAACATATCACAGTGTTTCCTGGCCAACATCTCTGAGTAGGGCTTGCTACAGTGATCCAGTGAGGCTCAACTGGAAGAACAACATCTCATTTCCTGCTTGGGGACCCTGAAGCCTTCAAGGCTCAATATCAAGTTCAATCATTTTACAGCCTGAACAGCTCCTTCCACCTCTTTTATCCACTCCCACACCGCCTGCCTTGTCATCACCAGAGCCTGCCTTTAGCACAACCAACCCATTCTCAGCTTTTCTCTTCCTCTGGTTTTCCCCTTGTCTGCCTAACTGTGTCTCGTTGGGCTCTGTCTCCATCTATCTACTCCACTCCTTTTGCTCCACTCCCTATCATCAGCCACCTTTTCCTTGTTACAACCAGTTCTGAAGAAGGGTCACTGGACTCAAAGAATTAAATCTGCATTCTCTCCACAGATGCTGCCAGACCTGCTGAGTTTTGTGAACAACTTCTGATTGCATTTCAGATTTTCAGCATCTATTATTCTGTGTTTTATTCAAGTACCACCTGTCATTGAACAGTGCACCTGGGCAGCTCCTCATGATGGGCAACTGAGACGCAGTAGCTACAGATTAAATTTGGACCTTATGGGAGAAGGTATAAACCTTTCCCCCCTGACTGGCACTCAGCAATTGTACTTCGCTGAAAGTCCAAGGGCTGGCTCAATCGACTCTCCTTCCAGTTGGATGGTTGTGTCCATCACTTGGTCGAAGGGGAGTTTCTGCAGCTGTACATACCTTGTGCCACGTAGAGGTAGCATTACTACAAAAAGCAGGCAATGCCTCAGTTTAATATCTCAACTTTTCTTTGTGGTACAAGGAGACAGCACTTCTTAAAATATATTTGTTGACAGGATCTGGGTAACGCTGGCTGAGCCAGCATTTAATGTCGATCCCGTTGATCCTGGAGCAGATGATGGTGGTGAGCTGCCTTTGTCAACTGCTGCAGTTCTTCAGCTGAAGGTACACCCTATAATGCTGTTAGGGAGTACTGAGAAAGCTCAATTGCTTTAAAAAATTTGGCAGGGCTTTAGCATTGGAATTTTGACTAAGGAGTTTAAAGTGGCGATGAAGTAATAACAGACATGATGAGGGCCGAAGGCCTGTTCTGCGCTGTATTGTTCTATGTTCTATATAACATTTGTAAATTCCACCCAAGGAAGGAAAGGTTAGTGGGTAGAAGAGATGCTGGGAAAGGTTGTTAGGCTCCATGAGCAGATTACATTTCATAAGAAGTATGGCCAGATGAGTGAGAAGCTCTCAGACACCAAGGCAAGAATTCAATTAGATTCAGACACGAGTGAGGGCATTCAGTGACAGAGAGAATTTGAATTCACTTCCTTCATAAAAGTGTTGCCAATTTAATTAGTGACCTGTATGAAGAGACAAATTAACTATTTATTCCTGAAAGAAGATAGGTATAAGTACAGTTTCAAAATTACCTTTAAAAATACTACTAAACGTTTCTCAATGAACAAACTGGTAGTTTGGGCAAAAGGAAATTGTGGTCAGTCAGGTTTCTAGATATTGACGATATGTACTACCTTGCTTCCACCTGACCTGCCAATCAGCCAACAAAAGAAGAGAAAGTGGAGTCGCAGGTACATAGGATCGTGAAGAAGGCATTTGGTATGCTTTCCTCTATTGGTCAGAGCATTGAGTACAGTTGGGAGGTCATGTTGCAGCCGGATAGGACATTGGTTAGGCCACTTTTGGATTCTGGTCTCCCAGGAAGGATGTTGTGAAAGCATTCAGAAAAGGTTTGCAAGGATGTTGCCAGGGTTGGAGGATTTGAGCTATAGGGAGAGGCTGAACAGGCTGGGGCTGTTTTCCCTGGAGCATTGGAGGCTGAGGAGTGACCTTATAGAGGTTTATAAAATCATAAGGGGCATAGATAGGGTAAATAGACAAGGACTTTTCCCTGAGTTGGGAGAGTCCAGAACTTGAGGGCATAGGTTTAGGGTGAGAGGGACAGATTTAAATGGGACCTAAGGGGCAATATTTTCACGCAGAGGGTATTGCTTGAATAGAATGAGCTGCCAGGGGAAATGGTGGAGGCTGGGACAATTACAACATTTAAGAGGCATCTGGATGGGTATATGAATAGGAAGGGTTTAGAGGGATATGGACCATATGCTGGCAAATGGGTCGAGATTAATTGAGGATATCTGGTTGGTGTGGATGAGTTGGACCAAAGGGTCTGTTTCTGTGCTGTACATCTCTAAGACATTCAAACCCTTATTTAGTTGAGCATGCATTGCTCTGCGTCACTACTCAGTACCGTATTTGGTGTAATGTTTCAGGTGTGACCCAGCAGTAGCACTTTAGCCTCTGTGGCTGAAGACGGAGGGGGGCTCACATGAACAAGGACTTGCAGGAGACCATTCAGCCCCTCGAGCCTGCTCACCATTTAATAAGATCATAGCTGATTTGAATGTAACCTCAAACCCACATTCCCATCTGCCCTTGGACAACCTTTCACTGCCTTGATCAACAACAGTCCATTCACCTCTTCCTTAAGGGACTCTGCTTCCACCATCTTTTCAGGAAGAGTTCCAAAGACTCATGACCCTCAGAGAGAGGAAAACAAAAAGCCTCATCAGTGCTCTGTTAGGGTGACTCTGAATTTTTAAGACATTGAACCCTAGTTCTTGATTATCCGAGAAGAGGAAACATTCTTTCCAGGTCTCCCTTTGTCAAGATCCCTCAATATTTCAATCAATTTGCTCCTTATTCTTCTGTGAATACAAGCCAAGTCTATCCACCCTTTCCTCATAGTATAACCCATGCATTCCAGGTATTAGGCTAACACACTGGAGTGGTACAGAATGATGTATATACTATTAGAGGAGTCAACTTCAGAATTGGTGTTAAACTGAGACTATGTCTACTTTCTGAAGTGGATGTAAAAGTTCTAATGACACTAATTCAAAGTCGAGCAGGGAAATTGTTGGCCTAATGTTAACTCCTCAATCAACATCACCAAAACAGGTTATCATCGTCTTCACATTGCTGTTTGTGAAAGTATGTCAAATTGGCTACCATGATTCCTACATCACTTTAATGGCACTAAAATGCTTTAGAACATCATGAAATGCAGGTCTTTCTTTCAGCACCTCCTGGCATTAGTGGAGGCCGGTGGGGAGCAGAGGAAAGAGTGAACATCGAATCAGCCAGAATTCATACACTATACTGCGATGCTCAGACACCTGCTTGAACATCCGTGCTAGAACACGCCCAGTGCAGGCATAACTGGCTTCAAGTGTGATATTCAGCAAGTAACATGCCCAAGGTAGCACAGTGGTTACCTCACTGGTTTAGCAAACCAGAGGCTTGGACTAAGAATTCAGAGACAGGAGTTTAAATCCCACCATTGCAGCTGGAGAATTTAAATTTCAATTCAATAACACTGCTGCCTCACAGCGTCAGAGACCCGAGTTCGATTCCCACCTCAGGCAACTGTCTGTGTGGTGTTTGCACATTCTCCCCGTGTCTGCATGGGTTTTCTCCAGGCGCTCCGGTTTCCTTCCACAGTCCAAAAATGTGCAGATTAGGTGAATTGGCCATGGTAAATTGCCCGTTGTGTTAGGTGAAGAGGTAAATGTAAGGAAATGGGTCTGGGTGGGTTGCTCTTCGGAGGGTATGTGGGCTTGTTGGGCCGAAGTGCCTGTTTCCACACTGTAAGTAATCTAATCTAATCTAATCTAATCAATTAGCTGAATAAAATCTGGAAAATAAGATTAGTGCCTGTAATCATGAAACGATTGCACTGCCATTAGAACACATTTGATTCATGAATGTCTTTCAGGAAAGGAGATCTGTGACCTCTGACCCACGGCAGTCCTGGTCAGTGATTCTGAAATACCCTATGAATTGCCTAAAAGATCTTTTAGTTGTATTCAAAAAGCAATCTACCACCACCCTCTCCATGTGGGGTTAGGTGTTCATTAGCAGGAGGTCACCTATGTAATACTGATGCTGTGAGACTTCAGGACAGATTCAGAGTCAATGTTGAGGACTTTTGAGGCAACACCTTTCCAAGTGTGCCACTACTTCAGCTGAGTCTGTCCTGCCTGTGGAACAAGGATGGTAAATGTAGTGATAACAACAAATATTGGACATCACAGCGGGTCAGACAACACCCATGGAGAGTGAGCAAGCCAACAAACAAGACTCTTCATCTAGACTTGAAACATTAGCTTGCTTTCTCTCCACAGATGCTCTTTGACCTGCTCTGATCTCCAGCATTTGTTATTATCAGTACAGTTTCCAGCATCTGCAGTAATTTGTTCCAACATGGTGAATGTGGCATCTAGGATGCCATCTCTCAGGAATAATTCCATGAGTATGATTATGTCAGGCTGTTGTTTCTCTAATCTGGGGGACAGCTCAGCACAGGCTCCCATCTTTTAGCAAAGAGGACTTAGTGGAATCAACATCTCCGAGGGCAATACTGAGAGGTCTATGCAGTTTCATTCCTTTTCTTCAGCTAATTAGTGGTTTCATACAACATTTCAGATGGCAACTGATCATTAGATTAGATCATTTAACTTCCAGATTTGAATTCAAATGTCACCATCTGTTGTGGTGGGATTTGAATCTATGTCCCAGAGCATTATCCTGGGTAAACTGATCATTAGTCCAATGACCTCTGCCTCTCATTCTCAGATCCCTTTGTTACAAAACCTGGGATTTGAAACAAACCCCAGAGCATTAAACCCAGATCCCTGGACTACCAATCCAGTGGAATTAACACTCTTCCATCAATTTGTAGATGAGGGCCCTCTGAATACCAACATTTCCCACTCATTCGCTATGTAGATAAACTATTCTGTTTTCATCTTTTTGTTAGCACTGTGGATAGGCGTTAACACGCATCCACATGATTTTACATTTGTCACATTCCTTGCAATTCAGCTGACCCTTCTAGATCTCTTTGTATCCTTTTCATTATTTACTTTCCCATTTAACTTTGTATCATCAACAAAGTTGGATATGTTACCCTCACTCCCTTCATCACTTGATGACACATTTATTGAAATAACCCATTTATCCTCAGTCGTGATTCCTGTTCCTTAACATGAGTGAGGATAAATGGGTTATTTCAATAAATAAGTTTCCTATCCCTTAACTATTCCTATATCCTTTCCAACGATGCTGCCTGGGCTGGAGGGTCTGAGCTATGATGAAAGATTGGATAGGCTGGTATTGCTTTCCTTGGAGCAGTAAAGGTTATGGGAGACCTGACAGAGTTGTATAAGATTGTGAGTAACATAGAATGGAAAGGAATGCACATTTTCCATTAGATATATAAAATGTAACAGAGAGGCAAGAATGGACATTGGACTGCAGGAAAATGAGCTGGAGAAGTAGTAATGGGAAACAAAGAAATGGCAGAGGACACCAGCAGTGGAACAGAACTTCAAGAGAGGCAGAAGACAGAAGGGAATATAGTGGCCATTACTAAAGAGCAAGTGCTCGGGAAGCTGAAAGATCTGAAGGTGGATAAAGCATCCAGATCAGATGGACTGTACCGCAGTGTTCTGAAGGAGGCTGTAGATCTTTTAGGAATCATTGAAGCGAGGGAGAATCCTAGAGGACTGGAAAATGGCTAATGTAATACATCTGTTAAAGAAGGGATTGAGGCAGAAGACAGAAAACGGTTAGCCTGACCACGGTTGTTAATAAGATTTTAGAATCCTTTATTAAGAATGAGATTGTAGATTACTTGGAAGTGCATGGCTTCATCAAGGGGAAATCATCCCTGACAAATCTGTAAGAACTCTTTGAGGAGGTCATGAGTAAGTTAGACAAAGGAAAGCCAGTGGATGTGATCTATTTGGATTTCCAGAAGGCCTTTGACATTGTGCTGTTGCTGCACTGGAGGCTGCTAAATAAGATAAGGGCCCATGGTGTTAGGGGCAATGTACTGGGATGGATAGAGGATTGGCTAACTGGCAGAAGGCAGAGAATAGGTGTTTTTCAAGATGGCAACCAGTAACTAGTTGGGTTCCATAGTGTTGCGGCCAGAGATATTCACAGCATACATTAACGATCCAGACGAAGGAACTGAGGGATTTGTTGCTAAGATTGCAGATGATGTAAAGATAGGTGGAGGGACAGGAAGAAGCAAAGAGGCTGCAGGAGGGAGAGGGGAAGGTTAGGAGAGGGGGAAAAGAAGTGTCAGATGCAATATAATGTGGAAATGTATGAGATTATGCACTGTGGTTAGAAGAATAGAGGTACAGACTATTTTCCAAATGGGGAAAGGTTTCAGAAATCTGAAGCGCAAAGGAACTTGGGAGTCCTAGTTCAGAATCCTCTTAAAGTTAACATGCAGATTCAGTTGGCATTCATTTCATGATGGCTAAATTCCAGTACAGCAGCAGAGATGTACTGTAGAGATTGTATAAAGATCTGGTCAGACCACATTAAGAATATTGTGAGCAGTTTTGAGCCCCCTATCTAAGGAAGGATGTGCTGACATTGGAGGATGTCCAGAGGAGGTTTATAAGAATGATTACAGGGATGAAGGGCTTGTCATATGTTGAGCGGTTAAGAAATCTGTGTCTATACTCGATCGAGTTTAGAAGGATGAGGGGGGAATCAGATTGAAACGTCCGAAATACTGAGAGACCTGGATAGGGTAGACATGGAGAAGATGCTTTTGTCAGTAGGGGAGACTAGGATCTAAGAGCACAGCCTCAGAGGAAACGGGCAACCCTTTAGAATTGAGATGAGGTGGAATTTCTTCAGTCGGAGGATGTGAATCTGTGGAACTTATTCCCGCAGAGAGCAGTGGAGGCCAAGTCATTGAATGTATTTAAGACAGAGGCAGATAGGCTCTAGACTGGAAAGGGAAACAAGGCTTACAGGGAGAAGGCATGAAAATGGGGTTGAGAAACATATCAGCTGTGATTGAAGGCAGAGCAGACTCAATGGGCCGAGTGGCCTAATTCTGCTTCTATCTTGTGGTCCTAGTAAAGGAGTCAAGATTAGAGTGGTGCTGGAAAAGCACAGCAGGTCAAGCAGCATCCGAGGAGCAGGAAAATCGATGTTTCGGGCAGGAGCCCTTCATCAGGAATGAGGCTGGGAGCCGCCAGATTGGAGGGCATTTATCTCTCCACCTTGGAGGCTCCCAGCCTCATTCCTGATGAAGGGCTCCTGCCCGAAACATCGATTTTCCTGCTCCTCGGATGCTGCCTGACCTGCTGTGCTTTTCCAGCACCACTTTAATCTTGACTCTGATCTCCAGCATCTGCAGTCCTCACTTTCACCTAGTCTTAGTAAAAGGAGTCAATAACCAAGGAACATCAGTTTAGGGTAAGAGGTAAATGGCTAAGAGGAGAGTTGAGGTGTAAGATTTTCACTTCAATGGTTGGAGGAGTCTGGAACTCACTGTCTGAAAGGGTGATTGAGTCAGAAACTCTAGCAGCATTTAAGCAATATTTAGATATCCACTTGTATTGTCATAGCCTCCAGGGTTTTGAGTCTGATAGGATTCTTCTTCAAAAGTTACTCAAGGATGCATTTTGAGGTTTTCAGTGTGAGTATGATAACCTTCCTTCAGTTTGGAGAGCAGTACTGCAAATTACTTTTCCTAAAACAAATGGCTTGGCACAACTCTGAGGAGAGTCAATGTCTCAGGCATAAGCCCTTCATCATGCTGCCTGACCTGCTGTGCTTTCTCCAGCCCACACTTTTCAAGTGACTCTGACTCTCCAGTATCTGGAGTCCTCACTTTCTCCGACTACTCTGAGAAGGGAAAATAATATAAAACCTAATATAATAATGCTGGTTATGAAAGGTGGTAATAAATCAGTCCATTGTTAACTAGTCTAATGTAATGGATTACTTACGCCATACGTGACGAGTAAGGCCTCTGGTTTTAGCAATTGGCCAGCACCTTTGAACAGGCCCTGCAGAAAACAGAAGATTATAAATAATGTTTTGCTCATGGCAAAGTGGGAAACATTAAAGATAGAACAAACACAAGAATGCAGGAACAGACTGTACAGTCCCTAAAGCCTGCTCCACTATTCATTATCCTCAATCATGGCTGATCTTGGGCTTCAAGTCCATTTTACCACCCATTCCTTATATCCCTTGCTTCCCTGAGAGACCAAGAAATATCTTGACCATAAATATGTTCAGCAATGGAGCATCCACTACCCAAAGGAAGAAAACCCCTTGATTGGAGTGATTTCTCTTCATCTCAGTCCTAAATTATCGGATCCTTATTCTGAAACTGCCCATGTTTTCAATTCCACCACCAGTGGACACAAACTCTCAGCATCTATCTGATCAAACCCCTTCAAAACCTTACTTCAACAAGATCACCTCTCAGTCCTCTCAACCCCGAAGAATATGGACCCAGTTTGCTCAGCCTTGATGGCACGGGGCTTCCAATGAAAGGTATTTAAAGAAGCAAAGAGATTGGCTGCAAGGTATTTGTCCCTTTGACTCACATTGAAGTCATTGCCCCCAATGACTGGAAAAATCCATAACCAACGATGAGAGCAGTAGTTCCCGGCACTGAAACTCTTGAAACTTGCTCCGGCAGAATACTGTCAGCCTGTCCTGCCACTCAGGTGAAAAGTTGAGTGTGGTGCTGGAAAAGCACACCAGGTCAGGCAGCATTTCAAGGAGCAGGAGAATCGACATTTTGTGTGGTGAAAGTGCTGAGAACTAATCCAGGCTCCCAGCAACAAAATTACAAATTTTGTTACCTGCATAGTAAAATTAAATTTTGGATTATTACCAAATGTTAAGTCAGGTTAGAAAATGTAGGAAAGGAAACGTGAGGTCTGTAGGTGACTAAACAGAAGTTTCATGTGAGTTGAGATACAACCTGTTTGTATGGGAAATGAGAAAGCCACTTTTCACACAATGGGGGTGAAAATGGGGTCTTCTTTTTCCAATAGCATTGAATGCTAGGTTTCTAGAAATTTCTAAGACCAAATTGTTAAGACCTGTTTTACGGTCTGACCCCTCAGCAAGGCCTGTTACAGTGGAAGGACAGCTGTAATTAATTGGTTGGAGCTGGACAGTGGCCATTGCTGTCTCAGGGATCGTGACCCCAAACTTTTGACTCACAAGCCCACTTGCTGTCCAGATACCCCACTTTGGGAAGCCCTGATCTCGAGGAACTGAATAATCTTTTCCAGTTCCTTTGTCCTTGTATAAATCCCAACATAGAATTGCGAAACTGAGTTCACTCATTTCAACTATGCTTGCATTAGTTCTGAAAATCAATGAAGGCTCAATGTCATAAAAACAGAATTAATTCCCAAATGTCCTTTGGGCTTCCTGTGGTCCCCAAACAATAAAACAGATAATTTGGAAGTTTCCAGACTCAAAATTCAGAAATCCCAGAGGGAGCTTTCGGGTTCAAATCCATAGCTCCCTTAAAGTAGCCACACAAGTTGATAAGGTGGTAAAGAAGATGTATGTCATGGTTGGCTTTTACTGGTTGAGGAATTGAGTATAGAGTCAGGATGTAATGTTCCAGCTTTATAAGACTTTGGCTAGGCCACACTTAGAGTATTGCGTTCAATTCTGGTTGCTACATTACAGGAAGGGTGTGGAGGCTATGGAGGGGGTGTAGAGGTGGTTTAGCAAGATGCTGTCTAGATCAGATGGTATGAGGGTATGAAAAACTCTGAGGGGAGACTTGACAGAAGTCTATAAAATTGTGAGAGGCATAAATAGGGTTGACAGTCAGAATCTTTTTCCCAGAGTTGAAATGTCCAATAATAGAGGGCACATATTTAAAGTGAGAGAAGGAAAGTTCAAAGTAGATGTGAAGGGCAAGTTTTTAGACAGTGGAAGCAGTCTGGAATGCGCTGCTAGGGACAGTGGTGGAGGTAGATACCACTGGGGCGTTTATGAGCTTTTAGGCAAGCACATGAATATGCAAGGCATGGAGCAATATGGAGCATGGGCAGGTAGATGGAATTAGTTTCATTTGGAGTCATTTTCAGCACAACATCATGGGCTGAAGGTCCTGTTCCTAGGCTGTATTGTTCTATGTTTTAAATGTAGTATACCATGAGGAAGACAGTAACAAACAGGTGAAATGAGCAGCACAAAACAGATGAATTTAACATTGAGATGTGCGAGGTGATACAGAACAAGGCAATGTAAAAAAAAATTACAATTCAAAAGGAGACGCTAACGGAGCAAGACCAGGAGGGCTGTATGTACAAACATCTTTGAAGGCATCAGGACAACTCGAGCTAGCTGCTGTAAGATAAATGGAATTCCTGACTGTATACATAAACATTACATGGGCAAGCAAATTATTACTGAACCTTTACATAAAGAGCACAGGTTTATGTTTCAGTTGGAATATTGTGACAATTTCTGTCCACCAGTCTTCAGAAAGGGCCTGACAGAATGCAGGGTGATTTACTAGAATGGTACCGGAAATGAAGGCCTTTGATTAAATGTCAAGACAAGAGAAAATTTGATTGATATTCTCACAGCAATAGAAGGGTAAGGGATCATTATGAATGGTTTAATACATACGTAAACCATAAATAAGGAGAAACTGTGTCCAATAGCAGTAAGGTCAGCACCAAGGGGATGCAGATTAAGGTAATTTCCAAAAGAACTAGGAGGTAGCATGGAGATAAAATACTAATACAACGAACTGTTGTGATTTGAAACTCACTGCCTGAATGGGTGGTGTTGTTACAGTAACTCAAAAAAAACTGCATAATGGAATCAACAGAGAGAATCATAGAGTCATACAGCACGGAAAGAGACCTTTTGGTCCAATCAGTCCAGGACTAACGTAATCCCAAATTAAACTAATCCCAGTTGTCTGCTCCTGTTGCATATCCCTCAAAACCTTTCTTATTCATGTACTTATCTAATTATATTATAATTGTAACTTATATTGTAATTGTGCCCACATCCACCACTTCCTCAGGAAGTTCATTCCAGTGACAGAGGAAGAGTACAACAGTGGGATCAAGTGGATTGTTCTTTGAAAAAGGTGCACAGACATGGAGAGCCAATTAGCCTCCTTCTGCGCAGCATCACTCTATGATCACTGTGAATGGTGACTGGACTGACTACAATGTTCCCAAGGTTAAACAGCCTATCAGTACTCAGTATCTGGGGCCACATGTTAAGAATGGAGAACTGGAAGGTGGGACATGACTTTGGAACTCGACTTCAATAAAACCAGTCAGCAATATCAAATATTGAAAAGAGGAAAGAAGATCGGTTTTCTTAAAAAAAAGGAGAAAAGGCTGTACTGTGGAACTCATGAGAGGAACCACATTTGCATAGCAACTACTGCAATGAGAAGGAGCTAAATTAGTAACAGACATTCAATTGCTGCTGACATCCCCATAGTAATCAACTCAGCAACTCCTTAAAGCCAATTCGTTCCTTAATCTTATCTTATGCCTCAGCTTGCTCCCTTTGTGCTTTTGAACACAGATAGCATCTCTGTTTCCACTGTCTTCAACAGATAACACTGCCTCCAGTTATTGTGAAGCTGCGCTGTGAAATTCTGCATCTGATTGTTTTGGCCTTATTACTGCCTTCACCTTCAAAAGTCTTTTCAGAATTTTTCAGTTCAGTCATGACATTGGGGCCTCTCCCAAGCTGAACTCTTAGGTGGTATCTGATCAAGTATTCTGTGAAGCAACTTGAGGGAGGGTAAAGGTGCTGCACAAATACATTTGTTGTAATCATCATTATGGTCATTTACATGAAAGGTTGGATAATGCTACCAAAATAGTCATCTGATCAGTTTTATATCTATCCATCATTTTGTCAATTTTAAACAAGATTAAAGATTTAACAAATTCCTAAACTGATGTTTTATAATACACTTTGATCGATGATATACCAAAAGAATGAATTGGAAAGCTTTAGTTCTTTGGGACAGTTAATACATTTAAGGGGAAAGCAATTGAATCATGAGATTATTGATTAATATTAAACTTGAGTCCTATCCATCATAGGTAAAAACAAGGACTGCAGATGCTGGAAACCAGAGTCTAGATTAGAGTGGTGCTGGAAAAGCACAGCAGGTCAGGCAGCATCCGAGGAGCAGGAAAATCGACATTTCGAGCAAAAGCCCTTTCTATCCACAATAGACATGCAGTCAATTTTAACTTTACTTCAGTCCATCATTTACTGTAATTGTTCAACTGAATGTCTGGATTAGCTGCTTGTTCAACATCAGATGTCTTGAACATGCAAGTCAATGTGATTCTTTGGGAATGGAAAGAACTGATCCAACACAGCGAATTCACACAAATGATCAGAACTCTCACCTCAGTGCACTTTATCTCTGTGATGTGAATCATGTTAATATTTACAATAAGATCAAACGAATTTGGCTTCAATCCTCCCCAGGTCTCCCAACTCTGCGAACAGTCAATGTTAAGTGGCTGCTCTACGTTTGACACTTTCGTTGCTGCAATATATGCCGAGATGCTAAAAGAAAACAATTAAACCATTTTAGGACAAGTCTTTTTAATAAGACAATAATTTGAGAAAATAAACAGCGAGAAATGCACAAGCAATTCATTCAGACAATCAACTGTACCTCAAATCTGACGCACAAATTTAGCAATTAGCAGAATAGCATCTAGTGCGTGCGTGAAATGCATAGCAAAGTCTGCATCATTCTCTGAAATGTCACACACATACTGATGGCTGTCACATTTCACATTTGGTGATTAATTGAGCCAATTAAGTCAAGCATACAAATTCACTCAAATAAAGGCAAGTAGGAAAAGCCATCATGCAGCAACCAACAAGACAAACAACTTACAAGATATCAAGGTCACGCAATGTATTCCAATTTCCCAATAATAACAATAGTTGTATTAGCTTCTCGACCAACTGATTGCAAACAGTGTGCTCAGTGGTTAGCACTGCTGCCTCACAGCGTCAGGGACCCAGGTTCAATTCCTGCCTCGGGCAACTGGCTGTGTGGAGTTTGCACGTTCTCCCCGTGTCTGCGTGGGTTTCCTCCGGGTACTCCGGTTTCTTCCCAAAGTCCAAAGATGTGCAGGTGAATTGACCATGCTAAATTGCCCGTAGTGTTAGGTGCATTAGTCAGGGGTAAATGTAGGGGAATGGGGTCTGGGTAGGTTGCTCTTCGGAGGGTCGGTGTGGATTGTTGGGCCAAAGGGCCTGTTTCCATACTGTAGGGAATCTAATGTAAATACTTAAAAACTAAAATAACACTAAAGGAAAAGGCAGCGTAAAGCAAACATACCCCCAAAAAAAATCAGCTGTGTTCGGATAACAGCAGAGACATGATTACAGGTTGCAAGATTTCTTCTTTGGTCTGCAAGTAATTCCTTGGAAGATCATTGAAGCAGCACTATGAGATCATGGCAAGGCAGGAACTAGTTAGGTCAATGGCCTGTTTTTGTTAGTATATTCCATAACAAAGGTAAAATTGGTTTGGTCTTATCAGACATTAGGGTTGCTTTCTCATTAGAGACAGATGACCAATGATGGTTTAATCTGAAGGTCACCATGCTCAGGTAAGGAGAGCGGTTGAAAATGAGAGTCCTTAATGGTAACCTCAGACGTTCCAGGGATTGAATCCATATTGTCCTCATTAAAGGCACATTGCTGCCGATTTACCATTTGATTTTTCTCCTCTGGACATTAATGCAGGAAGTTGTGAGGGTATGAAGTTGATACATTTTGCGTGATACTTGTAACTTTAAAGCATTTCTTGAGTCTCTTGTTAAAGTGCTATCATTCATGCAACAATGTGGTCATTCTATAGATTCATTGTTTCAATTCGCAGTGACTTCCCCTTAGTCTGGGACACTGTCTTAACCTTGCACTTACCTCACTTAAATATCTTCCCCAAATCCATTCTCCGTATAATTCAGTTAATTGAATTTACCGCTCCCTTCGTTCCCTCTACTAAATCATTACACATATTTTTAATCAACCTGTACAGCAGTGTTTTGACATACATCCGAAACAGGTGGGACTTGAGCCCAGGCTTTCCCGCACAAAGGTTGGGACACCGCCACTGTGTCACAGGAGCCCTTATTAAATAATTATATTGCAGACCTCCAACATTTGAACATTAGGTTTGGAATAATTACTCTACATCCCTAAGGAAAATTTTTCAATCATTTGCAATGGACCTGCCAGGGTATTAACGAAAGTGATACTTGCAATAACTGCTTTTTAAAAACTGTTCTTAATTATCAATTATAAAAGCAAAGCCAGCGATGATATAATTTTCTAATAAATTCTAATGATAAAAATCTCTATCTTGGGGCTTTCCTTCAAACTGGGTGATACATTAACAGCCAAGCGCTTATAAATTACTTCAACTCTCTCATTTTCAATTTTGTGAGATAATTTGAAGTTGCAAATTGAGTGTTAACCATTTAACGCATTCCTTTCCCATCAAGACAACGAGGGTCAGTGTGGAGAACAGATTAGAGGCAGGTTTGCATTAATTCCCACAATCTGCAAGTGGATTCAGTGATTAAAATGAATATGTTCCAAAGATCATTGTATTTCTCAGGGAGCAATAATTTAGATACATCCACCTTTTACAGACAGTGGGTATCGCGACCAGCATTTATTGCCCATAGGGCAGTTAAGATTCCACTAAATTGTTGCAGATTTAGAGTCACATGTTGGCCAGACTAGATAAGGAGAGCAGATTTCCTTCCGTAAAAGGCATTAGATGAACCAGATGGATTTTTTCCGACAACAACAATGGTCTCCTGCTCATAACTTGACTTTTAATTCCAGATTTTTATAATTCAAACTGCACCATCAGCTATGGTAGAATTTGAACATAGGTCCCCAGAACATTACACTGGGTCAATATTCTAGTGATAATATCACCAGGCCATCACCTCCCTTACTTACACACAAAAAAACATTAAAGTACAAGCCTTTATAGGCATTTAACAGAAAATTGTGACAGAAACAGAATTAGTTCTTCAGGTCATTGACCTTTCATCAGAACTGTGAAACATTAGAGATGTAATAGGTGTTGATTGAGAACAGAGACAGGGAAGAGTGGAGGAGATGACCAATGAAAAGGAAATGTCAATGGTAGCCAAGGCAAGAGAGAGAGGCAAGGTTTAATGGATCCAGTGAAAAGGTGTTAAATAGGCATTAAAGCTGACGCTAGAGTAGGTATGAACAGAAAAAACATCAGCAATATCTCTGGTAAATAAGAAGGCATCGGATAGGATATGAAATTGTTGAACTCCAGACTGAGTCCAGAAAGCTAAATAGTGTCTAAATCGAAGCTGAGGTGGTTTTTTTTTTAGATTACATTACAGCGTGGAAACAGGCCCTTCGGCCCAACAAGTCCACACCGACCCGCCGAAGCGCAACCCACCCATACCCCTACATTTACCCCTTACCTAACACTACGGGCAATTTAACATGGCCAATTCACCTGACCTGCACATCTTTGTGACTGTGGGAGGAAACCGGAGCACCCGGAGGGGACCCACGCAGACATGGGGAGAACGTGCAAACTCCACACAGTCAGTCGCCTGAGGCGGGAATTGAACCCGGGTCTCTGGCGCTGTGAGGCTGCAGTGCTAACCACCGTGCCACCGTGCCACCCACGCTTCATTGGAACATTGTTATTAAGGGACTAGGTGAGTGGGCAAAAACTGGGCAGATGGAATATAACGTGGGGAAATGTCACAATTTGCATTTTGGCAGGAAGAATAGAGGAGCTAAATATTATTTAAATGGTGAGGGCATCCAAATTCAGTGACTAATAGGAAAGGTGAATGGAATGTTGGCCTTTGAAGGGAATGAAGAATAAATTAAGGAGGTTTTGCTAAAACTATACAAGGCATTGGTAGTCAATCGGGCTCCTTACTTAAGGAAAGATATATTGGCATTGTAAGCAATCCTGAGAAGGTTCACTCGGCTGATATCAGGTATGAACGGACTGTCTTATGAGGAGTGGTTGAGTAGGTTTGGTCCGTACTCATTGGGATATAGAAGGAGAGGTGACCTTATTGAAACACACAAGATTCTGAGAGGACTTGACAGGGTGAATGCAGAGAGGGGAAGATTCTCCTCTATTGGGAGAATCTAGGCCCATACAGCATAATCTGAGAATAAGGGGTCACACATTTAAAACAGAGATAAGCAGCAATTTCTTCTCCTGGAGAGCTGTGTAACTGTGGCATTCTTTATCACATAGAGCTGTCAAGGCTGGGTCATTAATTATGTTCAAGGCTGAGATAACCAAATGTAAGGAGCTCAAGGGTTATAATGCAAAGGCAGGAAAATTGGGTTGAGGATTATCAGAGCAGACTTGATTGGCTGTGTGGCCTGGTTCTATGTCTTATGGTCTAAGAGGGTGGGGTCTGAGAAGGAATTGGACAGACAGGTTCAGGAAATAGAAAATGAAATAACTCCACAGAGGCCTGTATCCCGTCACCATGTCGCTGCTTATATACAGGTGGAGAGTCCTTGACTCTGATCCAGTTCCCTCAGAGCCAGTTGTCAGAGTGACCAGGATGTCTGACACTCCTGTTTATATCATGGCTCCCTGGTCAGAACCAGTTATTAGCCCCAATCAGGGAACTTATATTTTATGAGGTGCATTTGGCTGACCTTGTTACAATCACGACAGAAAGTTCAGGAACACTATTGTGGAGTTAATAGACGAGTGCCACAAAGTGCTCACCCGTGTATTTGGTTTAACGAAGCTGTATACTCATAATATTAAAACTAAATTATTGTCACAATGATAGAAGATACCCTTCAAAACCTTAGCTTTGTTTCTTGCTTGTTTGACAGAATAAAACACAAAATTAAAGCAGGTAGAGAAGTAATCAGATCAGAATAATTTTGAATGGAACAAGGTCTGGCACTGAAGACATTTTTGACTCAAAAAATAAAAGACTAACCAGAAGCCAAAAGAGTATCTCAAGAGAACAATATCAAATACACAGCTGTCACAAAGCAGAATCGTACAAAAATTATTGTTATCGAGTAAAATATTCATTAAAAATGTCCTCACTTCATCACTGTTCCTTGCCCACATATATATGTACGAGTAACATTATTCATCTTGTAATGAAAAAAGATGAAAGTTACAAATGGCTGCTAGCTGGAACACTATGTGTGCGATGAATAACAAAAGAGCTCTGAAATGGACTGATGTATTAGTGTCGTTTTAACTCAATCAATCAATGTCAGAACCTTCGGAAGAAACTTAAACATAACCTGACAAAATCATTTCTCTACAGCAGGGTAAGCACCATGATGCACCTCACAAATAAATAAATAAAACATCACCTGGAGAAAAGACGTTACATTGCAATTTTTTTTTCCTGACATCTGGTATTTTCGTAGATTTAATTTTCCTTCTTTATTATTTCACAGACGTAAGTGTCGCTGGTTAAACCAGTATTTGCTACCCACCCCCTAACTGCGCCTGAACTGAACGGGTTGCTATGCCTTATCGGAAATTAACTATCAATTCCAGATTGATTCATTGAATTTAAATTCTCACAGTTGCCATGGTGGAATTTGAACCCATGACTCCAAAACATTTGGTCTGGTCCTCTGGGTTACACAACCATCTGCCTCGAAAGTTAACAAGCAATTATGTCACTGGGTGAAAGGCAATACATATCAGGATGGGGCTGGGAATCAGAGGTAGCAGGGCACAGGGGTCATAGTGTCATACAGTTATATAGGCCTATCCAGCCTATTTTCACAACTCAAATCTTCCATTCCCAACATCCTGGAAAATATTTTCTGACCCCCTCACCAATTTAATAATATTCTTCCTGCAGCAGGATGACCAGAACTGTACATAGTACTCCACCAACATCCTGTACATCACAAAATGATGTCCCAACTCTTATATTCAAAGGTCTGAGCAATGAAGGCAAGTGAGCTAAACTCCTTCTTAACTACCCTGTCTACCTATGATGCAAATTGCCAAGAATTATGTACCTTAGGTCTTTCTGTTCGACAACACTACCCAGGGCCCTACCATTAATTGTAAAAGTCCTACCTTATTTGTTTTATCAAAATGCAATACCTCGCATTTATCCAAATTAAACTCTATCTGCCACTCTTTAGCCCAAATCATTTGGATGAAGGCAAATCATAAATGACAAACAAAAGTAGATCCAGTACCAATCCCTGTGGAACACTGCTGGTCACAGGTCTCCAGTCTGAAAAACAATCCTCACCATCACAGTCTGTCTCATACTGTCTAAACAATTGTGTATTCAACTTTACAAAGTAATCTACCATGCAGAATCTCATTAAAGGTTTTACTAAAGTCCATGTAAACAATATCTACCGCTCTGCACTCATCAATCCTTTTGGCTACTTCCACAGGATGTGAGTAAAGACCGGCAATTCTCCTTTTTGGGGAGAATTTTCTAATGGAGTAGAACATAAGCCCTCCACAACAGTTTCTGGCCCAGCCCTGACCCATTCTTGAACCTTCCCTCATGAAGCAGAGTGGAGAGGATACCCTGCAAGGATTCACAGAATTGTTATGGTGCCTTTGGAGGCCATTCACCCCATCTTGCCTGCACCGGTTCTATCCTCTAATGCCAATCTCCTGCCTATACCTCATATCCCCGCACACCATTACAGTACAATTAATCATCTAATGCCTCTCCTGAATGGAACCTGCCTCCATCACATATACATTCCATATCCTAAATACTCACTAAGTGAAAAAGTTCCTCCTCATTTCATCCTTGCTTCATATGCACATCACTTTAAATCTATGCCCTCTCAATCTTTTTTATTTATGAATATTTGTATGTTGCAGAGAAGAGAGATTTAATTCAGACCATTCTATTTCATGATGCGGTTCATCAGGAGATACAGCTGAAACTATGTCTCATTTATTGTGAACATTTCAAACATGTAGTCAGACAGAACACAATTACATCGTTCGAAGGTGGACTGCAATAATACTCTGCCCAAAAGAGATTTTGCAGCATGTCAGTACATGTACAAATCATGATTTGCAACTGAATTGACCAAAATGATTTCAAATGATGGCAAATGTTTTGAAACACAAGTAAGCATATTATAGAATTTTTTTTAATCAGATTAAGTGATCCTTTCTTGAATTGCATGCATCAGCCATTTCAGACATCACTGTAACAGTAACATTCATGCCACTTAATGCCAAGTAAAATATCATAAATGAGAATCTAATATCTCCTGTTGATTTCCTGATCATGCTATAATGGCCTGAATTCCCTATTATCAGCTCCCTGGGTATAACCGTTGACCAGAAACTAAACTGGACTAGCTGTTTGCAGTGGGAGAAAGTGAGAACTGCGGATGCTAGAGATCAGAGTCTAGAGTGTGTTGTTGGAAAAGCACAGCAGGTCAGGCAGCATCCATGGAGCATGAGGATTCCTGATGAAGGGCTTATGCCCAAAACATCAATTTTCCTGCTCCTTGGATGCTGCCTGACCTGCTGTGCTTTTCCAGCACCACACTCTCTACCTTTTTACAATGGCTAGAACAGCAGGTCAGAGGCTGGGAATTCAGCAGCAAGTAACTCACAGCCGGACCCCACCAAAGCTTGTCTACCATCTGTAAGACACAAGTCAGGAGTGTGATGAAAGACTCTCCATTTGTCTGCATGGGTATAACTCCAACAACACTCAGCAAACTTAATAGCAAGTGGACAACTGGCTCGGTCGTAATATTGGAGTGGGAAATATTTTGGACCATGAGGTTAGACGTTGGTGGTTGAATACAAATTCTGCTGTTGCTGATGGCCCTCAGCACTTCCTGGATACCTAGTTTGAGTTGCTTTGTCTGTTCAAAACAGATCCTATTTAGCTTAGGGGTAGTGCCACAAACAACACGATGGAGAGTAGCCTCCAGGCTTTTACCTTGACAGCAAGAAACTAGTCATTCGGCTATGCCCAGTAAACTAGTAACCCAAAGGTCAACAGGAATTCTGTAGCTCTTCTGCAATCTATACACAACACAAATGATATATCATTGATTTGCAGAATAGTTACACAGTATCACTGCTAAATCACCAGCCTCTGGCTAATCATTTACAACTTGTGATCCAGTTTAGTTGAGCTGCATCAGATCCTTTTCGCAGGATTCTAGTTATTCCCAAGTTTTAATCACTTTTCCTCAAAATAAAGGAATAAGCTCAGAGCTGTATATCAGCTCCACACGACAATACTTGATGACCTAGAAGAGACCAGCAGCAGTACACATAATTTTTTCTGGGTTCATTTCGATTTGAATTGTCATGGACAATTAAATTTCTGAATTTTTAGAGACAGAAAGGAACACTGCATATTGACATGCTAAGTACACAAATCAGCAATGGAACAGCTCCAAATTCGAATGAATGACTCACCAATGTTTCAGCTGAGTGAATGAGTTCACTTAAAGCAAAATGGCCATTAGCAAATGCAGGAACTACTCATGAAAGACCATAAGACCACAAGACATAGGAGCGGAAGTAAGGCCATTCGGCCCATCGAGTCCACTCCGCCATTCAATCATGGCTGATGGGCATTTCAACTCCACTTACCCACATTCTCCCCGTAGGAGTGACTAAAAGATTAATTAAACTGAATGACTATTGACAAACAATATTATTACTGACAAATGTATTAAATATTGATGAACAGAGTAACCATTGGCAATCAGGGACAATAGACAAATGTGGTGATTATTAATGACCAGAGCACAGTTAACACAGAGTGGCTGTGATGTGGAGTGATGACCCAGAAATGGAATAGCTGATGGCACTCTGAGTAACTGAAGAGGCACAGCATCTGGGGACACAGAAGATAACAGGGAGACTGCACATGCACAGAGTGAAGGCAGACAGTGTTCAGGAATGGGGTAAGGCAGACAGAGAGTTTAGTCAACGTCCAGGAACAGGGTGACTGTAGATAAACAGATGTGGAGGTGCTGGTGTTGGACTGGGGTAGGCAATGTCAGAAGTTCCACAACACCAACAGTTTATTTGAAATCATTGGACCACTGCTCGTTCATGGAGCAACGCTCCAAAAGTTTGTAATTTCAAATAAACGTGTTGGATTAAAACCTGGTGTTGTGTGACTTCTGATGTAGATAACCAGCGACTTCAGTCACAGGGAGACTGTAGACAATGCGCAGGAACAAAGTGACTGCAGACAGAGAGACATGGACAGCATACTAGAACAGGGTGACTGCAATAAATGTTCAAGAACAAGGTGACTGCAGACTACAGAAAGACTGTAGACAGTGTTTGGCAACAGGGTAAATGTAAACACGTAGAAAGGTTAAAGACAGTGTCTAGGAACAGGGTGAATGTAGGCACACTGATAGATTATAGACAGTGTCAAGGACAGAGTGACTGTAGAGACACAGTGTCTACAAACAGAGTGAGTCTAGACACAGAGAGATTGTAGGCAGTGTCCAAGAACAGGGTGACTCTAGATACACAGGGTGAGAACGTTCAGGAACAGGGTGAGTGCAGACACTGTAGACAGTGTCCAGGAACAGGGTGAATGCAGACACTGCAGACAGTGCCCAGAAACAGGGTGAATGCAGACATTGTAGGCAGTGTCCAGGAACAGGATGAATGCAGACACTGCAGACAGTACCCAGAAACAGGGTGAATGCAGACACTGTAGACAGTGTCCAGGAACAGGGTGAGTGCAGACACTGTAGACAGTGTCAGGAACAGGGTGAATGCAGACACTGTAGACAGTGTCCAGGAACAGGATGAATGCAGACAGTACCCAGAAACAGGGTGAATGCAGACACTGTAGACAGTGTCCAGGAACAGGGTGAATGCAGACACTGTGGAGTGTCCAGGAACAGGATGAATGCAGACACTGCGGACAGTACCCAGAAACAGGGTGAATGCAGACACTGTAGACAGTGTCCAGGAACAGGGTGAATGCAGACACTGTAGACAGTGCCCAGGAACAGGGTGAATGCAGACACTGTAGACAATTCCAGGGCGAATGCAGACACACAGAGAGACTGTGGACAGTGTCTAGGAACAGGGTGAGTGCAAACACAGTGACTGTTCGTGAACAGGGTGATGCCGACACAGTGATTGTTAGTGAAGAGGGTGATGCAGACAGTGATTATTGGTAAACAGAGTGATGCAGACAGAGGGATTGTTGGTGAAGAGGGTGATGCAGACAGAGGGATTGTTGGTGAACAGGGTGAGTGCAGACAGAGGGATTGTTGGTGAACAGAGTGATGCAGACAGAGGGATTGTTGGTGAACAGAGTGATGCAGACAGAGAGATTGCTCATGATCATAGCGGGACACTGCAGTTTGGAAACTCTGGCAGGTTCTGAGTGTGGCCTGTACTCTCTCTCCCCCTCCCCCTCCAGGACTCACCTCTCCAGGGCCCGGGGCTCCACTTCAGACGGCTGCCACAACACACTGGGCAGAGCCTGGGCGAAGTGCACCAGGTGCTGCCCGGATCCCGAGGCTAACTCCAGCGCCAGAGCAGGGGCCCGGCCTCGGGAGCACAGCTGCTGCCGGATAACAGCCAGGATCGGCTCCTTGTTCCTCTCGGCCGCCGGGGCCACGATCATCCTGAGGCCGGAGCGGGAGCAGCTCCGGAGAAACAGGGAGAGAGCAGGAGCCAGTCTCCGCCACAAACTTCGCGCTGCCCCTCAACCCCCTCGGCCGCCCGGAACTCTGGGAACCGTAGTCCACCTAGGCCCGCCTTCCCATTCCTGCGGGTAGACCTCTGGACAAAGGCGGACTACAACTCCCAGCGGCCAGCGCGCCATAGCATTGCGCCTGCGTAGTGACAAAGGGTCAGTTCTTTTCTCTCCTTCCAGATGCTGCCAGACCTGCTGAGATTTTCCAGCATTTTCTCTTTTGGTTTGTCATTCTATCCCTTTTTTTTGAATAGAATAGAAAATCCTTTGTTTTCAGGTGTACAGTGAAAAGTTTTTACAATGGCTGCTTCTAATGTTGTCATCTTGGATACAGAAAGGAAAAGTAATAGCATTACGTACAGTGTCTAAAAAATAAGTTAAAAATAAAATAGTTTTAACATTGTTAAAGGATTGACATTACAGTCCAGTAAAGGGTTTCCTTTAGTAGCAGCTCAGCACATGGTCTGACTGCCTGCACCAGGTACCTTTATTCCTGATGAAGGGCTTTTGCCCGAAACGTCGATTTTGCCTGTCCTCGGATGCTGCCTGAATTGCTGTGCTCTTCCAGCACCACTGATCCAGAATCTGGTTTCCAGCATCTGCAGTCATTGTTTTTACCTTGCACCAGGTACCAGTCCAACTACAGTCCCACTTCACTCCAACCCTCCAGTCCCCAGTCCGCTCCACACTAGCATTCAGCTGCAACAAGGTAAACGCCCTTCACTGATATTCAAATTCTTTCCATCTTTCCAATGTTAGCTGTTGGTTGTCCTAGGTCAGCACTTTTTATAAAATTAAGCTTATGCAATGTAATAATCTTCCACGTTCTCTTGACATGCATCGGTCCTAAATGCATCTTCATTGATTTAGAGTGTCTGGTGTCTCTGTCACTCCCAACTTCCCGTTTCTTCCTAACACTACAACAGGCCGTGATCACCTTTGATATTCCTTTCTGAAGAGCACATCCAAAGCAGACTTGTTCAACAGATTGTGATAGAGCTGCTGCTGTATTTCCAGCATTTTTTGAATGTAAAAGCTTGTATCACAAGGTCATTGATCTGAAATTGGGCAGAACTTATGTTCCCCCTCCTCTCCCATTCCCAGGTTTTGGGGGTGAGGCCGAACATCTAATCTAAGTGAAACCCCAGTCAACACATTGCCACCCTCACCTGATTAACTCCAGAGTGGAAAGACTCATGGGCAGCCTTCAAGCCGAGATACTGATTGAGGACCTTAAGGATGAAATCATTGTCCATGTAAGTACCTCATCTCACCACCATTGCAATTCAAATAGTGATGGTCAGGTAGAGTCAGTGCTTGGGGAAACACAAAAAGCAGACCCAGTGACACTATCAATGGACCTTAGCTAACTCCCTTTCTTCCACCTCTCTCTCAAACCAACAAGCAACCTTCCCCTATCCTAGGGGCCCCTTCCCTCCCTCGTTTACCTGACACATGTGTCCCTCAACAATCCTGGGCCAGTGCAGAATACAAGAGTGGCAAAGTCCATCCAGATTGATCCCAGAGGTAAGGGGTTTGTCTCATGCAGAGAAGTCGAGCACTTTAGGCCAATACTCTCCAGAGTTTAAAAGAGCAAGAAAAGATCTTATTGAGGTAAATAAGATACTGAAGGAAATTGACAAAGTAGACAGTGAGCAGATGTTTCATCTTGTGGGTCAACCTAGACCATTTAAAACACATATTAAACTACACGGACTGAGCTGGTAATAGACTTGATTCATGCTGGGAAAACTGATGTCAACTCATATAACCGAGGGATTGATGAAAATATTAAAACTGGGCTGTCTCTCTGAAGTTAGTTCCATCATTATTTCGCTGGATATAGGTGTTGCTGACAATTATTCCTTATCCCTAATTGCCCTGGAAAAAGTAGTGTTGAGCTGCCTTTTTGAACCACCGCAGTCCATGTGATGTATGTAGACTCTGTCGTGTTAGGAAGAACATAAGAAATAAAAGTAGGAATAGGCCATTTGGCCCATTGAGCCATTCAGTTGAGATTATGGATGATCTTCTACTTCAAGTAATCAATGACATTCTGTTTCCTGCACTATCTGTTGCTGTTTTTAAAACATAGAAATCTATGTTTTGGGCGCCACGGTGGCACAGTGGTTAGCACTGCTGCCTCACAGCGCCAGAGAGCAGGGTTCAATTCCCCCCTCAGGCGACTGACTGTGTGGAGTTTGCACATTCTCCCCGTGTCTGCGTGGGTTTCCCCCGGGTGCTCCGGTTTCCTCCCACAGTCCAAAGATGTGTGGGTCAGGTGAATTGGCCACGCTAAATTGCCCGTAGTGTTAGGTAAGGGGTAAATGTAGGGGTATGGGTGGGTTGCGCTTCGGCAGGTCGGTGTGGACTTGTTGGGCCGAATGGCCAGTTTCCACGCTGTAAGTAATCTAATCTAATCTAATCTAATCTAATCTATTGATGTGTATCATGAAAGCATTCAATACCCCACAGCCCTCTGAGGCAGATAATTTTAATGATTCACCACCCTCTGAGTGAGGAGGTCCCTCCACATCTCAGCCTAAGTGACCAGCTTCTTGTTCTGAAACTGTTCCTTGGCCTAGAACCCTGGCCAGGGGGAAACTCCTATTCTGCATCTACCCTTGTAAGTATTTTGTGCGCTTTTCATTGTTTCTCAATCTTCTAAACTCCTGAGGATAAAGACTCAGTTTATTCCATCCTAGGAAATGTATTGATGAACCTTCATCTCATTCCCATCATTCCTTAGGCAAGGAACTCATCATGCGCACAGCACTCCTGGGGTGGCATAGGGGTTCAGTGGTTAGCACTGCTGCCTCTCAGTATCAGAGACCTGAGGTTGATTCCAGGCTTGGGTGACTGTGCAGAGTTTGCACAATCTCTCTGTCTGTGTGGGTTTCCTCCAGTTTCCTCCCACTGTCCAAAGATTTGCAGGTTAGGTGAATTGGTCTTTGGATATACAGAGCCACAGGAATTAGATAAGGGGTCAAGTCTGGGTGGGATGACATGACCTGATCAAAACTTTATATATTTTCAGTAAAACATCTTTGCTCCCAACATCAAATCTTATAATGAAAGCCAACAAACCACTTATCTTCCTTATTACTTGCCATCCTTGCATATTAATCTTCAGTGACTCATCAATGCTGAGGAAGTTGAACATTGCTCAGTCTCTCGCTGTTTAAGAAATAATCTGTCTCTCTGTTTTTTCTATCAAAGTGGGAAACCTCACATTTCTCCACATTTTATTCCATCTTGCCAAGTTTTTTTGCTCACTCACTGAGCTGCTCCAAATTCTCTTGAAGCATTTTTGCATGCACCTTATAGCATACTTGCCACTTCATTTTGTGTATCTGCAAAAATTGAAAATATTATATTTAAAGGGAGTTTAAAGAAGCAGGATTTTGACTCAGTAACACTGAAGGAATGGAGAGGAAATTCCAAGTTGGGACAGTGTTCCTGTCGTCAGGTCACCCTTTATTTTAACGTGGAAAGTCCTTGATACTGGTCCAGCTCCCAGCTGTCAAAGTGAACAGAACCCCTGAAACCCCTGTTCGTTTCTTTCCCCCTGGATTTCTTGTTTTGTTTTTGTTCTATTTCCCACACTACTGCCTAACTGCGGTAGTGAGTCATATAGTCATAGAGATGTACAGCATGGAAACAGATCCTTTGGTCCAACCTGTCCATGCAGACCAGATATCCCAACCCAAATAAGTCCCATCTGCCAGTACCCGGCCCATATCCCTCCAAACCCTTCCTATTCATATACCCATCCTTATTATTTTTTCCCCAGCACCCATGTGTGTGTGCAGGTGTGAGACACAGTGAGAAACACAAGGTGTACGAATCTTCAATTTCCACCACCAGGAAGATAGGAAAACACCCAAGTGGCCAGTGACAAGCAGTGCCCTTCACATCAAAGGGCAATGCTGTGTGATCAACCAGTGAAGGGGAGGGCAGGGATTAAATCAAAATAGAGTTGGAGGGGGGAAATAGCTACTCCTGTTTATTTTTTTTTTGAATTTATTTTTAATTCAGTTTTAACCACCGGGAAGAAAAGAAAACACCCCAGTTGGCCAGTGACAAGCAGTGCCCTTCTTCGAGGGTAAATCCCCTTTTTATTTTTTAAAATTTTTTTCTTTTTTCCCCCCCCCCTGCACCCATGGTGTGTGTGTGCAGGTGTGAGACACAGTGAGAGACACAAGGTGCATGAATCTTTATTCAGTTTCCACCACCAGGAAGAAAGGAAACACCCGAGTGGCCAGTGACAAGCATTGCCCTTCTTCGAGGGTAAATCCCCTTTTTTTTCCCTTCCTGGTTAATTTTTTTTATATATATAAACCCCACACTACTGCCTAACTGTGGTAGTGCTTATTGTTTCCCCAGCACCCATGGTGTGTGTGTGCGCAGGTGTGAGACACAGTGAGAGACACAAGGTGTACGAATCTTTATTCAATTTTCACCACAGGAAGACAGGAAAACACCCGAGTGGCCAGTGACAAGCAGTGCCCTTCACAAAAAGGGGCAATGCTGTGTGATCAAACAGTGAAGGGGAGGGCAGGGATTAAATCAAAATAGAGTTGGAGGGGGGAAATATATACTCCTGTTTATTTTTTAAATTTTTTTTTATTTAACCCCCACACTACCACCTAAGTACGGTAGTGCTTATTTTTTCCCCAGCACCCATGTTGTGTGTGCAGGTGTGAGACACAGTGAAAGACACAAAGTGCACGAATCTTTATTCAATTTCCACCACCAGGAGATAGGAAAACACCCGGGTGGCCAGTGACAAACACTGCCCTTCACATCAAAGGGCAGTGCTGTGTGATCAAAACAGTGAAGGAGAGGGTAAGGACTAAATCAAACTGGAGTTGGAGGGAGAAATAATGCACTCCACTCCCTGCGGCGCCCACCTCTCCCTGAACAACTCCAGGGTGTTGGTCGACACCGCGTGCTCCTTCTCCAAGGACACCCAGGCCCTAACGTAACCGTGGAAGAGGGGCAGGCAGTCGGCCCTAACGACCCCCTCCACGGCCCGCTGCCTGGACCTGTTTATGGCCAGTTTGGCCAGGCCCAGGAGCAGACCCACGAGGAAGTCTTCAGACCTCCCCTCCCTCCTCCACACCGGGTGCCCGAAGATCAGGAGCGTGGGACTGAAGTGCAACCAAAAGCAGAGGAGGAGGTTTTTCAGAAAATCAAAAAGGGAGTGCAAACGCCCACACCCAATATACACATGGTCCACGGACTCCACAGCGCCACAGAACAAGCAGTTGGGCTGGGAGTCCGTGAACCACCGCAATCTGCGGTTGCAGGGGACTGCTGCGTGCAGCACCCTCCACCCCAGATCCCCGAGAGAAAGGGGGAGGACTCCCCCGTAGAAAGCCCTCCACTGGAGGTGGCAAATGGGCACGCCAAGGCGTGTCCGGACGGTGGATGAGGGAGAAGAGGTGGACGGTGTGCAGCAGCAGTCTATACAAGGCCCTCCTTTTTATACCTATGAAAGAAACAAAATTAAAATTTCGGAGGCGGCTCAGGTTGTGGGGCACAGGCTCCCGCGGGAAGTACGGGACCTTGGGGCCAATGTGAAATTCCGTCCGGGCTGGGGTGAGCGCGGACGGGATCCCACCGCACACCTGAGCGTCCTCCAACTGGTGCACTACGTCGGGTCAGAGCACCGCCGTTTTAAGGCGTCGGATGGCGGTGGCCACGTACTGGACGTCCACCGCTGCCCTGCCTGCTATGTCCTGCGGCAGCGTCCAGCCCAGGCCCCCGGCACCCAGCACGTCCCCGACCCTGGTCACCCTCGCCGCCGCGGCCCTCCCCTCCGACAGCCACTCGAACCCGCGAGTACGGAGGTGCGGATTCCTGCGCAACGGCTCCCTAACGACAGCCGCTACTCCAGCCGGAGGGTAGGCGCGACGCGATTCGACCATGTTCCAGACAGTGATCAGGTCCTTGTAAAAGACAGGCAGCATCTTGAG
Organism: Chiloscyllium plagiosum; assembly: GCF_004010195.1. NCBI lineage: Eukaryota > Metazoa > Chordata > Chondrichthyes > Orectolobiformes > Hemiscylliidae > Chiloscyllium > Chiloscyllium plagiosum. Next base: position 4,784,640 of record NC_057730.1, read on the forward strand.
GGCGACCTCCAAACCGTCACGGTCGACGAACAGGAGCTGCGTGTCGTAGTTGAGGTTACGCACCTGGCGGAAAAAATACGTCGCCAGGGCGCACCACCTAGGAGGAGGCTCGACGTAAAGGTATCGCCGCAAGGTCTGAAGGCGGAACGTCGCGACCTGGGTGCAGACGCACACCAGCGACTGACCGCCCTCCTCAATAGGGAGACTCAGAACCTGCGCGGCGACCCAGTGCATCTTTTTGTCCCAGAAGAAATCGATCAATGTTCTCTGGATGTCAGCGACAAAGTCAGGAGGCGGGACCAAAGTGACCAGCTGGTACCACAGCATGGCGGCCACCAGCTGGTTTATGACCAGCACTCGACTCCTGTAAGATAGCACTCGGAGCAGTCCTGTCCAGCGGCCTAGGCGAGCCGAGTCTTTGGCCTCCAGCTCCTGCCAGTTGGCCGGCCAGGATTCCTCAGCCGGGCTGAGGTAGACCCCCAGGTAGAGGAGATGGGTGGTACTCCAGCTGAACCTCCGTAACTCCTCCGGCAGAGAGTCCACCTGCCACGGACCGACCAGTAGTCCGGAACATTTGGCCCAGTTGATCCTGGCAGAAGACGCTGCCGAGTACACGGCCTGGCACTCGCGCATCCTCCCCAGGTCAGCCGGGTCGGTGAAAGTGAGGAGCATCCCCGTGCCCGCGCCACACAGAACCAGCCCTGACAACCTCCTCCGCAAGAGGCGCAGGAAAGGCTCCACGCACAGGGAATACAGCTGGCCGGACAGGGGGCAGCCTTGACGCACTCCTCTCCCGAAGCGAAGGGGCACCATCAGGGACCCGATAACTTTAACCAGACACTCTGCGGTGCTTCTGGCTTAGCCTCCGGTGCCGGGGCTTGTGGTGTTGACTTCGGGGGAGGGGGAGTGGGTGCGGCGGCACCACCATCAGCCGTTGGCGTGGGCTGGGCAGCCTTCTGGGTGGGGCAGTTTTTTCTAATGTGCCCCACCTCGCGACACAGGTGGCACCGCACGCCGTCCGCCATCCAGAAGGCGCGGTAGGCCGCGCCCTCATGGAGGAGGATGAAAGAGCCCTCGGTGACCTCCTCCCGGGCCAGGCAAATGAACACCTGGCGTCGGAAGGAGTAGTTGTGTCAGAGGGCGGGAGCAGTTGGACCCCTGACCGGATCTCCCCCAAGGTGGTGAGGTGGGGGAGAAGGAGCTCACTGGCAATGAAGGGCCGTTGGAGATCACGACCCTCTGGACCGTAACCTCCAGAGGGTCGACGGGCAAATGTGTCCCGCCCACAGTGAGCCCCCTCTCCACGGCCAGGTGGACCGCCTACTCGGTCTTAAGGAAGAAGACGGCCTTCCTGTACATCCGGGCGGCAGCGACGATGGCCAGTGGGCCGACCACACTAGCCATGGTCTTGCTGCAGGCCTCGATGGTCATGTTGGGGTGGGGATAGGCCTTTACCCCCAGGCGTTTAGTCAGGTGCCTGAAGGAGGTTGCGGTTGCGGCCGGGGTTGGGACGGCCGAGCCCAAGGCAGCGGCTACCCCGGCGTAGGTGCGGCTGGGCCCCGCGACCTTCGGGCTCGCCATACTCTGCTGCTGGATATTGGTAGGCCCCAGGCAGCAGCGGTGGAGGTGGGCCTCTGGCAGCAGCAGTGGTGGAGGTTGTGGGGAGGGGCCCCAGGCCAGTCACCCAAGGCGAGTCCCAGGCAGCGACGGTGGAGACCGGCCTCAGGCAACAGCAGCGGTGGAAGCAGGCCTTGGGCGAGTCCCAGGTAGGCCCTCGGTCGCAGCGGTGGGGGCAGACCTATTGGGGAGGGTCCCCAAGGCAAGTCCCAGGCAGCCCCAAAATTGAGTCCCAGGCAGCAGTAGTGGTGGCGGGGCCCCAAGGAGAGTCCCAAGCAGCGGTGGTAGAAGTGGGCCTCTAGCAGCAGTAGTGGTGGAGGTTGTGGGGAGGGGCCCAAGGCGAGTCCCAAGCAGCGGTGGTGGAGATAGGCCTCAGGCAACAGCAGCGGTGGAGGCAGGCCTCAGGCGAGTCTCAGGTAGGCCCTCAGTCGCAGCGGTGGGGGCAGACCTGTTGGGGAGGGTCCCCAAGGCAAGTCCCAGGCAGTAGCAGCAGTGGAGGTGGGCCTCCAGCAGTGGCAGTGGTGGAGGTCCTGGGGAGGGGACAAGGCGAGTCCCAGGCAGCGGCGGTGGAGGCAGGCCTCAGGCAAGTCCTAGGCAGGCCCTCGGTCGCAACGGTGGGGGTCAGACCTGTTGGGGAGGGTCCCCTAGGCAAGTCCCAGGCAGCCCCAAAATTGAGTCCCAGGCAGCAGTAGTGGTGGAGGTTGTGGGGAGGGGCCCCAAGGCGAGTCCCAGGCAGCGGTGGTGGAGGTTGGCCTCAGACAACAGCAGCAGTGGAGGCAGTCCTCTGGCAAGTCCTAGGCAGGCCCTCGGTCGCAGCAGTGGGGGGCAGACCTGTCCCAGGCAGCTCCAAAATTGAGTCCCAGGCAGCAGCAGCAGTGGAGGTGGGCCTCCAGCAGTGGCAGTGGTGAAGGTCCTGGGAGGGGCCCCAAGGCAAGTCCCAGGCAGCAGCAGTGAGGCAGGCCCCAAGCAGCAAGAGCTGAGGCAGGTCCGGGCAGGGTCCCAGAGACCAGCAGTGGGAGTGGGCCCCCAGGTCAGCAGCAACACTGCCTTGACCTGGGTGAGGCCCAGGCTGCAGCTCCAAAAGTAGACCACAGACTCAAAATCTCTCACCTCCTTCTGCTTTTGCCTCCTCCTCTTCTTCCTTCCTTCCTTCCTCTCTCTGGATGCAGGGCAGCGAGTCCAGGGATAGTCCCCTTCAAGGAGGAGAGTCCTTGCACGTGTGCACACTCACTCACACTGATCAAACTCTCAAGATAGGCAAACACCTGAGTGGCCAGTGACAAGCAGTGCCCTTCATATCAAAGGGCAGTGCTGTGTGATCAAAACAGTGAAGGGAGGGCAGGGATTAAATCAAAATAGAATTGGAGGGGGGAAATAGACACTCCTGTTTATTTTTTTTTGGTAGAGACACCATTTTATTTTTTTTTTAATTTTTTTTTTCTCCTGTTTATTTTTTTAAATTTAACCCCCACACTACCACCTAAGTGCGGTAGTGCTTATTTTATCCCCACCACCCATGGTGTGCGTGTGCAGGTGTGAGACACAGTGGAAGACACAAAGTGCACGAATCTTTATTCAAATTCCACCACCAGGAAGATAGGAAAACACCCGGGTGGCCAGTGACAAACACGGCCCTTCACATCAAAGGGCAGTGCTGTGTACACTCCTGTTTATATCTGTCTGCCAGGGCTCCTTGTTTGGACCAGGTTAACAGCCCCATTCTATGAGGTCCACCTGGCTGATCTCGTTACAATCACTACATCCCTTTCCCTGTGTCTGAGGACATGGGCCACTTCTTTTTTCTTGTAACGGCTCCTGGGATGTTTTTGCATCGGGTCAGGTTCCTCTGTTGGATATGGGCGGTGTGTAATACACAGTTGCTCACCTCTTGTGCCTGGAACACCTTGGGAGAAATTCACTCTCTTCCAGCAGCAACATCCATCGTGCCCATCTCAGATTCAGAGGTCTCTTCAACACTGCACGGAGAGGGTGAACCTATGGGTTCCGGCAGCCTTTCCAACTGTTCCGAGGAGCCGGACACGTTTTACCCCTGCACCACTTCACGGCTTTCATATGGTCCACGTGCTTGTTCGGGACAGTCACTCCTACCCGAACTTTATACGTCACTGGTCCTGACCTTGTGGTTGATTATGCCTCCTACCCACGTAGGGCCATTCCCATTGTTCCTACACCAAACTTCCACCCCTGAAGTAAACGGTCTCTCCCACTTGGTATAATCTTTTGTCCAGCATTGGTGTTCCTGTTTCATCCTTCCCCACCAGGTCCAGGAACATCAGATTTAACCTGCAACTCTGCAGGAGCAATTACTGTAGTTGTGTGAGGGGTGGTCCTATAATCAAATAGGAACCAGGACAGTTCAGTATCTAGCTAGGCTGTTTCTTTAAGCCTGCATTTGAACTGCTATTTCTGTCAGACCATTGGATGATGGATGGTATAGAGTTGTCCTTATATGTAGAATACTATTCGACTTTAGGAAATACTCAAATTCTCTGCTGGTAAACGATGGCCAGTTAGCCATGACCAACACTTCTCGGAGTCTGTGTATTGCAGTTTTTCTGTCACCATCCCTGTGTTTGACCAATGAACTCTATGCATGTCCAATCTATTTGACTGGGTGTCCATAATGACAAAGAACATTGAATCCATGAAAGGACCTGCACAGTCAATGTGTAACCAAGTCCAGGGTTTAACTGACCATTCCCACAGATGAGGGAGCTGCTGGCAGTAATTTTCGTCCTTGTTGGCATTAAGGGCACTGCCCACCATTGCAGCTATGTCTATATCCAGGCCTGGTCACCAACTTCATTTTGGAAACTGCTGGATGACCCCAGTGGAGTTCAGCCATTATCTGACAGTGACCTTTGCTGAGGACAATCACTCTTCTCCCGTTATAATACACTGTCCTCTTTTGTGATCTGGTCTCTCCGGGTCCAAAAAGGTTTCAGTTCTGGTTGTGATAGTGCTTTGCTTTCCCCCTTCACCACCAGCTGTTTCAGTGTTGCCAGGACCACATCTTTCTGCATCCAAACTCTGCTATTGTCAGCTGTGACTGGAAGTGTGTCCAGAAAATTTAAAACCATTACAGACTCATCCAGTGGTGATACCACTTGTGGTGTATCTGCCAGTGCACGGTGACTCAATGCATCTACATCTACTACTGGCCTCCTGGACAGTGTTCCAACTTGTAATTACGCACTTAGTATAATAACCCACTGCTAAATTCGGCCTGAAGCTATGGGCAGCACTGCCTTGTCCTCTTTAATTAGACCCAGCAGGGGTTTGTGGTCTGTTATGACAATAAATTTATGTCCATAAATGTATTGGCAGAACCTCCAGTCTCCAACCATGACAGCCAAATCTTCCTTCTCGATCTGGGTGTATTTATCCTCTGCATTAGCAAAAGTCCTGGATGCATACGTTGTTGTGCATTCCTCTTCACTGGGCCATCTATGAGCTTACACTACCCTGATGCCTTACGGGGAGACATTGCATGTCAGTAACAGATCTCGCTTGGGATCTCGCTTAGAGGATGATTGCTGTTTCTTCACTTCCCTGAAACCTATGGCTTTCCAAGGCTGACCCTGGTCTAGGAGTTGATGTAAACGTGCCAGGATGGGTGTGCCTCTCAATCGGGCCACCCATGAGTCAGTACTACCCCGATGCCACCAAGGTATATTAATTGTGGCATATATTTAATATTGAATCTTCATCTAGCTGCAATTGTAAGTGCACATGGCTCATGTCCAGCTCGTGAAGGCCAGCACCCCCACCCTGACTAGCTTTGTGTATAAATCCTCTAAGTAAGGGATGGGGTATTGAACCAGTTGCGAAAAACAGTTTACCATTTGTTTAAAATCCCCACAAAGGCAAACCAACATTCAGGTTTCACAATCGGTATGACCGATGCTGCCCATTCCACAAACTGGACTGGGGTTTGATGATTCCTTCACTTTCCAGCCTCCTGATTTCTGCCTCTACTTTTGCTCGAAAGGCAAATAGTACTGGGACAGGCCTGGTAGAATCATGGAATTGCTTCCAGGTCACCATGTAAAGGTGGCCCTAGAACTCTGTGGGAAGCTCGAGAAGTGATTGCAGGGTCCCTTGCTGAGATATTTTTATCATCGATAGTCACAGGTGAGGTGCCGGAAGACTGGAGGTTGCCTAACGTGGTGCCACTGTTTAGGAAGGGTGGGAAGGACAAGCCAGGGAACTATAGACCAGTGAGCCTGACCTCAGTGGTGAGCACGTTGTTGAAGGGAATCATGAGGGACAGGATGTACATGTATTTGGAAAGGCAAGGACTGATTAGGGATAGTCAACATGGCATTGTGCATGGGAAATCATGTCTCACAATCTCGATTGAGTTTTTTGAAGAATTAACAAAGAGGATTGATGAGGGCAGATCGGTGCACGTGATCTATATAGACTTCAGTAAGGCGTTCGACAAGGTTCCTCATGGGAGATTGGTTAGCAAGGTTAGGTCTCATGGAATACAGGGGAACTCGCCATTTGGATACAGAACTGGCTCAAAGGTAGAAGACAGAGGGTGGTCGTGGAGGGTTGTTTTACAGAATGGAAGCCTGTGACCAGCGGAGTGCCATAAGGATCGGTGCTGGGACCACTACTTTTCATCATTTCTCTAAATGATTTGGATATGAGCATAAGAGGTACAGTTAGTAAATTTGCAGATGACATCAAAATTAGAGGTGTAGTGGACAGCGAAGAAAGTTGCTGAAAATGTGTTGCTGGAAAAGCGCAGCAGGTCAGGCAGCATCCAAGGAACAGGAGAATCGACGTTTCGGGCATAAGCCCTTCTTCAGGCTTATGCCCGAAACGTCGATTCTCCTGTTCCTTGGATGCTGCCTGACCTGCTGCCCTTTTCCAGCAACACATTTTCAGCTCTGATCTCCAGCATCTGCAGCCCTCACTTTCTCAGCGAAGAAAGTTGCCTCAGATTACAATGGGATCTTGGTCAAATGGGCCAATGGACTGAGAAGTGGCAGATGGAGTTTAATTTAGATAAATATGAGGTGCTGCATTTTTGGGAACGCAAATCTTAGCAGGACTTATACACTTAATGGTAAGGTCCTAGGGAGTGTTGCTGAACAAAGAGACCTTGGAGTGCAGGTTCATAGCTCCTTGAAAGTGGAGTCACAGGTAGATAGAATAGTGAAGAAGGCGTTTGGTATGCTTTCCTTTATTGGTCAGAGTATTGATTACAAGAGCTGGGAGGTCATGTTGCGGCCGTACAGGACATTGGCTAAACCACGGTTGGAATATTATGTGCAATTCTGGTCTCCTCCCTATCGGAAAGATGTTGTGAAATTTGAAAGGGTTTAGACAAAATGTACAAGGATGTTGCCAGGTTTGGAGGATTTGAGCTACAGGGAGAGGTTGAAAAGGCTGGGGCTGTTTTCCCTGGAGTGCCAGAGACTGAGGGGTGACCTAATAGAGGTTTATAAAATCATGAGGGGCATGGATAAAATGAATGAACAAAGTCTTTTCCCTGGGGTCAGGGAGTCCAGAACTAGAGGGCATAGGTTTAGGGAGAGACGGGCAAGATATAAAAGAGACATAAGGGGAAACGTTTTCACGTAGAGGGTGGTACATGTATGGAATGAGCTGCCAGAAGAAGTGGTGGAGGCTGGTACAATTGCAACATTGAAAAGGCATCTGGATGGGTATATGAATAGGAAGCATTTGGAGGGATATGGACCAGGTGCTGGCAGGTAAGTCTAGATTGGGTTGGGATATCTGGTTGGCATGGACAAGTTGGACCAAAGGGTCTGTTTCTGTGCTGTACATCTTTATGACTCTATGAGTCTAATGAGGACTTCACACAGGTAGCCACTTTCCAATTGAAAAATGGTGAGCCAATCAAAGTGAACCTTTCTCAATCAATTTCATCCCATCAGTGTTGGGCCTGAGCCTTTTACTACAATCATTGGGAACTGAACCAGCTTCTGCCCATAAGAATCTGGAACCAAAGGGTTGTATCCTTAAATTGTAGAGGTTCCCCTGTTTAGGCTCTCAGTCTAGCAGAGGTCTTACATAAACTTAAGGGTTGGAGTCCAGAACAAATATTGTTGAAGACTGGTTCTGCAATCACTGAAACAGCCGCACTGGTGTTGACCTCCATTAGAACTGGGTGACCATTTAATCAAACGTTTATTTTGTTTGGTTCTGATTTGGATGTTGCTAAGCAATTTAACTGTTCCAAACCAGGAGTAGGTAGATTTTCTAGGGGGGTGGATACTGGCCTATGAGTTCTTTGGCTCAGTTTAGGTCTAGTGGGACTACTTTGCTATCTATCTTCTGGATACTGGCCTATGAGTTCTTTGGCTCAGTTTAGGTCTCGTGGGACTACTTTGCTATCTATCTTCTGGATACTGGCCTATGAGTTCTTTGGCTCAGTTTAGGTCTAGTGGGACTCCTTTGCTATCTCGTGTCTGGCAGCAACTACGATCGCTTGCTCCTGAAGAAAATATTAACGGTTTGGCTGAGGCTTGACTTTGTGCTGGAAGTTTTCTGTGGGCTGACCTAGAGTTTGTCTGATCAGGATGTGTCCTGAATGAGGCAATGAAATTGCCTTCACTCAAGTAGTGTTCCCCAACCTCAGTCAATCTGGCGAGGGTGTCCGCTTCCATCGGACCATCCTGCAAGTTATATGCTCCACGTGCTGCATTTTACAATGATAAAGCCAATTCTGGGGCCTGTTTGAAGTCCAGTTGGGCTTCAGATAGCAGGTGCCTTTGCACATCATTAATCCCATATACCAACCAATCTCTCAGTATCTCATTAAGAATAAAACCAAAGTCACAGGTCTCTCCCAGTCTTCTTAACCTAGTCAAATGTCTCAGTACGGATTCCCCTGTTTCTCAAATTGCCGAGTAAAATTAGCATTTCAGAATTACAGGAGGTTTGGAGTCAAAATATTCCTTAACAAAATCCATTAGGTTTTAGCATTGTTGCCTCCTAAATTAGGCTCCTAATAACTGAAAAAGCTGCAAGTCCACAAGCTGTCAGGAAAATTACTTATTGCTTTTCATCTGCCCCAATGTCATTTACCCAGAACAAAAAATACATTCTTTCCACCTATTGGGCCCAGTCTTTGATGGCAGGATCAAACAGGTCAAGCTTCCCAAATAATAGAATGACGCCAGAAATGCTTACCTCAACTCAAAGCAGACTGTGTTGAGCATGTTTCTTCAGGTATGTGCATTACTCTTGTCGCCACTGAAATAACTCTACGGAGGCCAGCATCCTGCCAACATGTCACCCTTTATTAACACGTGCAAAGTCCTCGACACCAGTCCAGTTTCCTCAGAACCAGTTCACAGAGTGTCAGATTGTCTGAACACTCCTTTTTTGTGTGTGTCAGCCAGGGCTCCCTGATTGGACCAGATTAACAGCCCCAGTCAGGGAATTTGTATTCTATGCAGTCCACCCATCTGACCTCATTACAATCACCACATTGAGGGTCATGGATTTAGAAAGTGCTGCCTTAAGGAGTCTTGGTGAGTTTATGGAGTGCATGTCGTGAGTAGTACAGACTGCTGTCATTGATTGTTGGTATTGAAAGGTGTGAATGTTGAAAGTGTTGGATGGCGTACCAATCAAGTGCTTCATCTTGGATGGTGTTAGGTTTCTTGAGTGTTGTTGGAGCTGAACTCATCCAGGCAAATGGGGAGTATTCCATCACACTCCTGACCTGTGCCTTGTAAGTGTCGGACAGACTTTGGGGAATCAAAAAGTCACTCACCTCCTAGCGTCAAAATTGCTCTTTGTTGCCACAAACTGGCACTTACTGTATGAAACAGTGAGCAAAGTGCCATGGCATTACAGCACCTGTGAGCATGTATCGCAGCATTAATCAGCACCTTCAGATAAAGAGGGAAGAACGTGGGGCAAACGTTCTGTGAAAACGTAGAAGTGAGTGTTGAGTTTGTACACAAGTGTGAAACACAGGCATCCAGTACCTAAGGAAAATAAACACAAAGAGTAGAATAGTTGTTCACAGATTGTGCCAATACAATGCAGTAATTAGACTCTCTAAACTCAGTCGTCAACAGGAAATGAGCAGTAGGGCTCTGCACATTTAAAATCCAATGCTGCACATTGAGTTTCTATGGAAACGTAACACACTCTTTTACAGAGTGTTTAATTTCTTACAGACGGCAGAGAGAGTCTGCTCATTTATGTTAGCGCTTCTTAATGGTCAAAATGATTGACCTTTGAGAAGGTATGCTAAGAATCTGTGTTAATGTGACCATTATTCCTTTAATAAATTATAAACTAATTATGGTAGTGACAAATACAATTGATCTCATAGAAAAGCTGAAGTATATGTGATTAATGAAGCAATGGCTGTACACAACATTGGTGAGGCCACTTTTAGAATACCGTCTCCAATTCTGGTCACCCTTCTATAGGAAAAATGTTGTTAAACTTGAGAGGGTGCAGAAAAGATTTACACAGATGTTGCCAGGACTGGAGGTGTTTTGTTATAGGGAGAGGCTGAATAGGCTGGGGCTACTTTCCCTGGAGTGTTGGAGGCTGTGGTGACTTTATAGAGGTTTATAAAATCATGAGGGGCATGGATAGGGTGAAAAGCCAAGGTCTTTATCCCCAGGGTAGGGGAATCTAAAACTAAAAGGCATAGGTTAAGGTGAGAGGGGAAATATTTAATAAGGACGTGAGGAGTTACTTTTTCACACAGAGGGTGGTGTGTGTACGAAATGAGCTGCCTGAGGAAGTGGTAGAGGCTGGTACAACATTTAAAAGGTCAGAAGTCACACGGTGCCAGGTTATAGTCCAACAGGTTTATTTCAAGTCACAAGCTTTCGGAGCGCTGCTCCTTCATCAATCCAACACCAGCAACTCCACATCATGGCTACCAACATTTCATAAGTTCATAAGATATAGGAGCAGAATTAGGCCGTTTGGTCCATCGGGTCTACTCCGCCATTCGATCATGGCTGAAATGCTGCTCACCCCCATTTCCCTGCCTTCTCTCCATATCCCTTCAACCCATGACCAATTAAAAATCTGTCTAACTCCTCCTTAAATTTGCTCACTGTCCCAGCATCCACTGCACTTTGGGGTAGCAAATTTCATAGATTCACAATCTATGGGAGAAGTAATTTCTCCTCGAATCTGTTTTAGATTTGCTTATCCTAAGACTGTGACCTCTCATCCTAGAATGCCTCACAAGAGGAAGCATCCTCAAATGCCTCAATTTGATCTCCCCTCATTCTTCTGAATTCTGGAGAGGCCTAAACTGTTCAATCTCTCTTCACACGACATTTGGATGGGTATATGACTATGAAGTGTTCAGAGTTGGACTGAAGGGTCTGTTTCCATGCTGCATGACTCTATGACTCCATGGATGTGTGAGTGCAAGATTGGTTGAGGTACATAAAGCAGAGAGTAGTGATGAATAGTTGTTTCTCAGACTGAAGGAGGACTTATAATAGTGTTCTCCAGTGGTCACAGGACCACAATTCTTTTTAATATATATGAATGCTCTGGGTTTGGGAAGAGTCATTTCAAAGGTTTTAAATAAAGTGACATTTGGAAATATAATAAACCACATGGAGAACAGTAGCAGCCTACAGGAGAACACGGGAGAAAAGGTAGGGATTGAGATTTCTAGCAGAGAAGGTGAATGATGTATTTTGTGAAGAAAGTGAGGTCTGCAGATGCTGGAGATCAGAGCTGAAAATGTGTTGCTGGAAAAGCGCAGCAGGTCAGGCAGCATCCAGGGAACAGGAGAATCGACGTTTCGGGCATTAGCAACACATTTTCAGATGTATTTTGTGAGGAATGTAAACTAAATGGAACAAGTTTAAAGGCATGTAGGGAGAGAGGTAGAGAGGCAGAGGAGTGAGAAATAAGGTTAACATGCACCAATCTTTGAAGGTGGTAAGACAATTGCGTAAATCTGTTATATTAGCATTTATGATTGTGATATTTATATTTGCCATCAGGCTAGATTCCCCACCCTCCTCTAGGTTATCTCTCCACGCTTCAGGCTCTCTGCCTTTATTCCTGATGAAGGGCTTTTGCTGCCTGAACTGCTGTGCTCTTCCAGCACCACTAATCCAGAATATAGATTCTTCATGCATCTATCCAAGTTGGTGGTGAGGCAAAAGGGCAAGGAAACTTAACAATTATGTTAACAACCAGCCTGCTAATCCATGTCTCTTGGCAGTGCCACCTTGGCTCTACTTAAGGAAATGGCCTCCAGCTGGTGCTCGCCTCCTCTGGTCCAAAATACAGGGCTAGGCTTTTGCCATAAGGTCATAACTGATCTCAGAGTACAGGGCATAGAAAGGAAAATAACAGGGGTTGGAGGGTTTGAGCTATAGGAGAAGCTAAATGGGTGGCACGGTGGCAGAGTGGTTAGCACTGCTGCCTCACAGCTCCAGAGACCTGGGTTCAATTCCCGCCTCAGGCGACTGACTGTGTGGAGTTTGCACATTCTCCCCGTATCTGCGTGGGTTTCCTCCGGGTGCTCCGGTTTCCTCCCACAGTCCAAAGATGTGCAGGTCAGGTGAATTGGCCATGCTAAATTGCCCGTAGTGTTAGGTAAAGGGTAAATGTAGCGGGTATGGGTGGGTTGCGCTTCGGTGGGTCGGTGTGGACTTGTTGGGCCGAAGGGCCTGTTTCCACACTGTAAGTAATCTAATCTAATCTAATCTAAATAGACTGGGGCTATTTTGCCTGGAGACTGAGGGGTGATCTTATAGAGGTTTATAAGATCATGAGGGGCATGGATAGGGTGAATACTCAAGGTCTTTTTCCCAGGATAGGGGAGTCCAAAACTAGAGGGCATAAGTTTAAGGTGCAAAGGGAAAGATTTAAAAGGGACCTGACGAACAACTTTTTCACACAGAGAGTGGTGTGTGGATGGAATGAGCTGCCAGAGGAAGTGGTGAAGGCTGGTACAGTTGCAACATTTAAAAGGCATCTGGATGGGTACATGAAAAGGAAGGGTTTGGAGGGATATGGGCCGAGTGCTGGCAAATGGGACTAGATTAATTTAGGATATCAGGTCAGTAGGCCGAGTTGGACTGAAGGGTCTATTTCTATGCTCTATAACTTAATGAATGAAAGTAAATGATTATTACAATTCTCCTGATCTTCCATCTACCAACTCAAATGAACAGAAAAGTTGGAATGGCTTCATGATGGATACATGACCTTTTCTAGCTAATTATCCTTTGAATGCAGATGAAATAACACAAATGTCAACTCGGACAGTGTCAATCCATGAGAAATCCTGTAGCGAAAAGCTGGAATCAAGCGGACAGATTACCAACATTGTTTTATGTTGGGTGAGTTATAAGACTCTTGACACTTAAAGTAATTTATTTCCCTGGCAACTACAGCTGTAGAAAATTAGAAAGATATAAAATAGAAGAACAAAAAACACACATCAGATTATCTGTTGGATTAGTGTAAACATATGGCATGGTCAGATTGTGGTAAATGATGCTTGAGACAGGAATTTGATGATGAATATTATTATGTATAATAAAACAACACAAATTCAGAAAAGAAACAAATCTGTGGTAAATGTGTTACATTGGTTCTTTTTTTAATTATTCATTTGTGGTTTGTGGCGTCGCTGGCTGGGTCCAACATTTATTGTCCATCCCTAATTGCCCTTGAGAAGGTGGTAGGGAGCTGTCTTCTTGAACCACTGCAGTCCACGAGCTGTGAGCTCACCCTGAACGCAATTAGGGAGGGAATTCTAGGATTTTGATTCAGCGACAGTGAAGCAAGTTAAGATGGTGAGTGGCTTGGAGGGGAACTTGCAAAGAGTGATGTTGCCATGAATCTGCTGCCCTTGTCCTTCCAAATAGAAGAGGTCATAGGTTTCGAAGATGCTGACTCAGGATCTTTGATATATGTCTATAGTGCATCTCTTAGATGGTACACATTTCTGCTACTGATACAGTGCCAATCACACGGGCTGTTTTGTCCTGGATGGGGTCAAGTTTTTGAGTGTTGGGGTTGCATACACCCAGGCAAGTCACACTCCTGACATGTATCTTGTAGATGTTGGACAGATTTTGGGAGCCAGGAGGTGAGTTGCTCACAACAGTATTCCTAGCCTCTCACCTACCCTCGTAGCCACTGTTTATGTGATGAGTCCAGTTCAGTTTTTGGTCAATAGCATGTTGACAGTGGGGGACTCAGCGATGGTAACACCATTGAATGTCAAGCGAAGGTGATTAGGTTGTTTCTTATTGGTGATGGTCATAGCCTGACATTTGTGTGCCCCCAATGTAACTTGTCATTTGTCAGCCCAAGCCTGGATATTGCCCAGATTTTGTTGCATTTGAACATGGACTGCTTCAGTATCTGAGGAGATGTGAATGGTGCTGAACATTCTGCAATCATCAGCAAAGATCTCTACTTCTGACCTTATGATGGAGGGAAGGTAATTGACAAAGCAGCTGATGATGGATGGGTCTAGGATACTGCCCTGTGGAACTCCTGCAGAGATATACTGGAACTGAGATGACTGACCTCCAACAACCACAAACATCCTCATATATACCAGGTATAACTCCAACCAGTGGAAGTTCTGCCCTAATACCCATTGATTCCAGTTTTGCTAGGGCTCCTTGATGTCACACTCAGTTGAATGCAGCCTTGATGTCAAGGGCAGTCACTCTCTCCTCACCTCTGGATTTCAGCTCTTTTGTCCATGTTTGAACCAAGGCTGTAATGAGGTCAGGAGCTGAGTGGTTCAGGTGGAACCCAAACTGGGTGTCACTGAGCAGGTTATTGCTGAGCGGGTGCTACTTGATAGCAATGTTGATGACACTTTCCATCACTTTACTGATGATTGAGAGCAGATTGATGGGGTGATAATTAGTCGGGTTGGATTTGTCCTTTTTTTTGTGTACAAGGGCATACCTAGGCAATTTTCCAGATTGTTAGGTCGATACCAGTTTTGTAACTGTACTGAAACAGCTTGGCTACAGAAGCAGCAAGTTCTGAAGCACAAGTCTTTCATTACTACTGCCAGAATGTTGTCAGGGCCCATTCCTTTCCAGTATCCAGTGCCTCTGACTGGTTCTTGATCTCACATGGAGTGGATTGAATTGGCTGAAGACTGGTGTCTGTGATGCTGGGGACCACTGGAGGAGGCTAAGATGGATCATCCACTGGGCACTTCTAGCTGAAGATTGCTGTGAATGCTTCAGCCTTATCTTTTGCATCGATGTACTGGGCACTTGCATCATTGAGGAGGGGAGATATTTGTGGAGCTTCCTCCTCCAGTGAGTTGTTTAATTGTCCACCACCATTCTCTACTGGATGTGGCATGACTGCAGAGCTTAGATCTGATCTGTTGGTTATGGGATCACTTAGCTCTGTGTATCACTTGCTGTTTATGCAGTTTGGTACACAAGTAGCTCTGTTCACTAACTTTACCGGGTTGATACCTCAGTTTTTTTAGGTATGCCTGGTGTTGCTCCTAGCATGCCCTCCTGCACTCTCCATTAAACCAGGGTTGACCCCCTGGCTCGATGGTAATGGTTGAGTGGGGCATATGCCGGGCTATGAGATGGCAGCTTGTGCTGGAGTACAATTCTGCTGCTGTGGATGGCCCACAATGCCTTATGGATGCTCAGGTTTGAGTTGCTAGATCTGTTTGATGTCTGTCCCATTTAGCACGGTGATAGTGCCCCACAACACTATTCTCAATTTGAGGGCAGGACTTTGTCTCCACAAGGATCAAGATTAGAGTGGTGCTGGAAAATCACAGCAGGTCAGGCAGCATCCGAGGAGCAGGAAAATCAATGTTTCGGGCAGGAGCCCTTCATCAGGATTCCTCTCCACAAGGACTGTGCAGTGGTCACTCTTACTGATACTGTCATAGACAGATGCATCTGCATATGGCAGATTGGTAAGGATAAGGTCAAGTGTGTTTTTATCTCTTGTTGGTTCCCTCACCACCTGCTCCAGACCCAGCTATGTCCTTTAGGACCTGACCAGCTCGATCAGTAATACTGCTGCTGAGCCACTCTTAGTGGTGGATATTGAAATCCTCTACCCAGAGTACATTTTGTGTCCTTTTGCCATCTCAGTGCTTCGTCCAAGTGTTGTTCAACATGGCAGAGTACAGAGTCATTAGCTGAGGGAGCATGGTACATGATAATCAGCAGGCAGTTTCCTTGAAGCCATGAGACATCATGGGGTCCAGTGGACTCACAGGGCAATTCCCTTTCCACTGTGTACCACTGTGCCACAACCTCTGCTGGCTCTGTCCTGCCATATGACAAGACATAATAGGGGTTGGTGATGGTGGTGTCTGGGACATTGTAAGGTATGTTTCGTCTGTGAGACAGCTCTCCCAGTGTTGGCACTAGCCCCCAGATGTTAGTAAGGAGGACTTTGTAAGGTTGACTTGGTGCCAAGGTTGATGGCAGGTGGTCCATCCAATTTCATTTCTTTGAGACTTCGTAGTCATTGGTACAACTGAGAGGTTTGCTAGGCCATTTCAAAGGGTAGTTGAGAGTCAACAACATTGCTGTGGATCTGCAGTCACACGTAGGCCAGACAAATGAAGATGGAAGATTTTACTCTCTGAAGGTCATGAGTGAATCAGATGGGTTTTTTTCCAAAAATCAATTCATGGTCATCAATAGATTCTTAATTTCAGATATTTTTATTGAATTCAAATTACACCATGGTGGGACATGAACCCAAGTCCACAGAACATTAAGGTGTTCATTTCAGATCTATTGAGACAGACACATGAATGAGCAGGAGCAGAGGGATACGGATCCTTAGAAAATAGGCAACAGGTTTAGATAGAGGATCTGGATCAGCGCAGGCTTGGAGGGCCGTAGGGCCTGTCCCTGTGCTGTAATTTTCTTTGTTCTTTGTACTAGTGGAATTTCCAGATTAATAGTCTAGTGATTAATGGTCTACCACTAGACCGTTGCCTACCCAATTCATGAATATTTAATTTGTTTGAGTTCGGAGAAAAAATGGAAAGAGTACTTTGTAAATGGTGTTTCCATGAACTAAGCACAGCACTTACAAACTACAGTAAGCAGTGTGATTCCTAAATTTTGTTATCTCACCAAAGCAGGTATTTTTGAATATTTTCTGGCAATACTTCTATCTATCAGTACTATTCTTTCATACAGAATAAATGTTATTTTCCCTTTGATTTAGATTTTTAAATTTTTATTGTATGTGTACTCAAGGACAAAAGTACAGGAGTACAGTGGAAAGTGTACAATGTTGCCATACAAGGTGCCGTTAGAAAGAAAGAACAAAGTTAAATGTAAAATAAAGAAATAAAGCTAAAAGTCAAACATTTCTTTGGATTTTCTTGTGAATTGTCCTGCTTAGAGGAAGACCAAATGCTTCAACAAAATGCATTGTTTCTTAGCAACGCTCATTTACAAATAATTTCAAACCTATAAATATCAATGGGCCTGAACTAATGTCAATTCTGCTGCTTGTTACGTACAGAGAAACTTAAGAGCAATGGATAAGGGTCCACAGGGGGTTAAAAAAAGTCAAACAAGCTATCAATAGTTAGCTCAAGAAATCATGACACATTTAGGAAGAACAATTGAGCCCTACTGTCCCACAAGTCATCGCTAATGTGTAAGCACCCACTCAAACCACCAAGCTGATTAATTTGCTTAACTGATTTCTATTCAGGTCAAAGCTACTTCACATCAGGTTTCATTACTAGGAAAATAAATCGATTTAGATTAGATTACATTACAGTGTGGAAACAGGCCCTTCGGCCCAACAAGTCCACACCGACCCGCCGAAGCGCAACCCACCCATACCCCTACATTTACCCCTTACCTAACACTACGGGCAATTTAGCATGGCCAATTCACCTGACCTGCACATCTTTGGACTGTGGGAGGAAACCGGAGCACCCGGAGGAAACCCACGCAGACACGGGGAGAATGTGCAAACTCCACACAGTCAGTCGCCTGAGGCGGGAAATGAACCCGGGTCTCTGGCGCTGTGAGGCAGCAGTGCTAACCACTGTGCCACCGTGCCGCCCATTTTAAAGAAACTTGTTCTTTAACAAATGAGGCAATGTTTAGTAATTTATTAATATGTATATAATAAACTATACTCCTTTAAACCTCAGACACATACCTTCACCCATGAATGGAACAGACAAAGCAGATGGTTTGACAAAACTATTAGGGGCAAAAATATAAACATTGAAAATGATTTCTAAAAATCAAAAGTCCAGACCATTAGATAGGGAGTTATTACTCCCAGTTCTGTTGTTTTTAGCAATGATGATGTTGTCTGCGAAGTGATATTTGATCTTTGATTGAATTGTTGATCAGGTAGATCCAGCTCTTTTCTTATCTAGAATTATTTATTATTAGTCACTAGATATGTTTTCTTCTCACTTACACAGAGAACGGAGGGGTGGGGGGAGAGAGAGAGAGGGGGAGAGAGAAAGGGAGGGAGATTCTGCCTGTCTGCAGGCTTCTGGAGCTCTCTGGCAGCGCTGCAGTCACAGGTCTGTCTGTAACCAACCTGCCGCAGAGCCAATCTGACAGAAGTCACGGGACAGTTTTGTCAAGAATTATGGTGCCACTATGTCTCAGAACATATTCACCTCACTGGTCCAAAAAGTAACACCTCTTACAGAGCTAAAGCACATGCCACACAATCCCACTTGGTCTTTAAAATCCCCCTGGTACTTTTTTAGCTATATTGCCGAGTCCAACTTCCATTTTCCAGTCTGTTGTCCAAAAGGAAAAGTATGCAGTCCCTTACAATAGGAAATGTGAGGAGACTATTTGGCCCATCAGTGTGATCATGGCTGATCTTCTGCCTTAATGTTATTTGTCGGTACTGTTCCCATATCGCTTGATCCATTAGAGTCTAGAAATCTATTGATCTTAGTCTTGAATATACACATTGACTGAGCCTCCATAGCTCTCTGGCATTGAGAAGTCTAAAGGTTCATGACCCTGTATGGAGAAAGTTCTCTTCATCTCAGACCCTCTTATTCTGAAACTGTGTCTCATGCTTCTAAAACCCCACCATTCCATCCCTAGATAGCGGAAACATCTTTCCTGCATTTACTCTGACAATCTCTCCAAGAATTATACATGGTTCAAGTCACAAATGAGATGAAAAGCCTACTGGTTAAAAGCATGGGCTTTAGAAAATATTCGGGAAAAGTTTTGCCCTGATAGCAGAATATATTAATATCAAAATAAATATAATTCACACACCCAATAGAAGCATAACATTGCATCATCAAATCAAGTGTAATTGTAGCTTTCAAAGAGTCTAAAGACCACAGCTTAAAAATGCTTAATGTGACATCGCACTGTATTTTCCAAAAAGTAAATAATTAAAACTTGTCACTGAGATGAGGCAGGGTGAACTGAATTAATTTCACTGTCCTCCTCTCCTACATTAACACAGCTTGTTTGTTAAATGTTCTTTTCCTGTTTTTCTTTTTTGTTTAAAAATAGGCATTGGTATGTTTCCTCAAACGGTGTTTGTGAATTCCAATTTCACATGACCCACAGTAAATTATTTTGGATTGTAACAAAGTAAGATTTATTACTGCATTTAGAATTAAGGAGAAGGGGTTGTGACACATACTCACACACAGAAGCATCCAAGAAATATACTGTAGATGCTAGAGATTGGAAATAAAAACAGAAAGGGTTGGAGAAACTCAGCAGATCAGGCAGCATTTGTAGAGAGAGGATGAAACAGTCAGTTTTTGGAGTTCAATGATTCAAATTTGTTGATCTAGAAATGTTAACTTTGCTTCTTTCTCTGCAGATGCTGCCAGAGTTGCTGAGTTTCTCCAGCATATCCTGGGTTTTATCTTATTGACAAGTCCCTTGTGCTGGGTTAGCTGGAATGTTTATAAAATGCAAGAAATGTCACATTACTGAAGGATGATGTAAGCCTTTGCCCTCTGGAAATTGCTGGCAATTTATAGAAAGTCATACAATCCCCTACGTGTGTGGAAGCAGGCCATTCCACCCATCAGATCCATACCAACCCTCCGAACAGCATCCCATTCAAACTCACCTCACTCCCTATCCCTATAACCCTGCACTTCCCATGACTGTACACCCACCTAACCTGTACATCCCTGGACACTACAGGGCAATTTAGCATAGCCTATCCACCTGACCTGCACATCTTTGGACTGCAGGAGGAAATTAGAGCAAACCCACACAGACAGTTGCCCGAGGATGGAATCAAACATAGGTTCCTGGCGCTGTGAGGCAAGAGCTAACCACTGAGCCATCATGCCACTCCTGTAGTCATTCTGTGTTCAAAAGCAGCCATGTTAAAATTCCAGTAATTTAATAGAATTGAAGGAAGAGTTTTTAAAAAATCAGCAAATTTATTTCTTGTCGTCTGGGCATTGCACTGTAGGTATTTATTGGGAATACATTCTTCTTCATGACTATCTCTCATGCCTTTTGTTTAATCTGTAACTTGATTTTTGGGTCGTTATGAACAGCCATTAAGAGCTATTTACATTATATGGGCTAGCAGCATAAATTAAGAATGTATCCATAAATTAGTAACAAAAATGCCTTTATAGGCTCTAACAAATCAAAACAAACAAGGCATTTATTCACAAGTGTTTATTTTTCTATAAAAAAGGAAATAAATCACCACATTGCGCCACAACATATTTGAATCCCCAAGTTGTTAATGCTCTGGGCTAGTCCACTTCCTCCAGTGTCAACCACACTAACACTTTTCCAAAAGTTATATCTTAATGAAATGCAGAAGGCTGGACAACTTCAAGATATGCAATGAGAGCATGAAAGGCGGTTTTAGATTAGATTAGATTAGATTACTTACAGTGTGGAAACAGGCCCTTCGGCCCAACAAGTCCACACCAACCCGTCGAAGCGCAACCCACCCATTCCCCCTTGTTCAGGGAGAAAGGAAATGAATTGTCTGTGATAAAGGTTATACCATGTTTACTATTCCATGCGTGCTTTGGCTGTCTGTAATGAATGTTAAAGTGGAAAAAAATGTGTATGGGTGAAGTATAAAAGCCTATGAAATGTAGAACACGTCAACACAGTGCCATTTCTCACAAGTGCACTGATGGAATCCAACACTTGACTGCCTCTCTGTGCCAACACAAAGACTGTTATTTCCACCTCTGCTGCGTTGTCAAACTCTACCCTTACCTCAGCTCCTCTGCTGTTAAAATCCTGCCTTTGTTTCCTCCAGATTTGACTATTGGCCAGTCTCTCATATTTCACCTTCCATAAACCTGAGGTCATCTGAGTTCTGAGGAAGAGTCACTCGACCTGAAACATTAAATGCTGATTTCTTTCCACAGGTTTTGCCGGACCTCTTGAACTTTTCCAGCAGTTTCTTTTTTTTTATTTGTGGTTATCTAGAACTCGGCTGCTCATGTCTTGTTTTGTACTGAGTCCTGTTCACCTTGTCACTCTTGTGCTCACTGACCCACATTGGCTTCCTGACAAACAAGAAGCCAATGCTCATCCTTTGTTTTGCCCTGCTCCTCCCTGTCTTTGTACCTTCCAGCCCTACAATCCTTCAAGATATCTACACTCCTCTAATTCTGGTCTCTCAAGCATCCTCAATGCCAATGACTCTCCTACTTATCACAGCTTTCTGCTGCCTGGGCTTCAAACTCTGGATTTCCCTCCTTTTCTACCTCTTTATACTCCTTGGGACTCCTTGCCCAAGCTTTTTGGCCATTTTTATTCATGTGAATTGATGAGTTTTTTGTTCTTTATACTTCTGTCATTCTATGACATCCAAGACAGTACACAAATAAAATTGCTGTTCTCGCTGCATATGACAACGGCAGTGAAGCAATGGAGCGATAAGGCATCTGACATACATATGGATATTAATGCAACAGTGTAGGTTAGATGGGCATCAGATTGTTTTCACAGGTCGGCGCAACATCGAGGGCTGAAGGGTCTGAACTGCGCTGTAATGTTCTATGTTCTAAGGCAGAGTGGGTTGTGGAGTGATGTATAAATCAGGGTATAGGTAACTATGTCACTGTGTTAATATTCACTGATCTCCTAAGGTTACTGAAGCATTTCCTGTACTGAGTTCAGTGCTGTTCACCTCTTCACCTTAACTTGAGAAAAGTCATATAGGGCACTGGAGAGGACACAGAGGAGATTCATTGGGTTGATTCCAGAGGTAAAAACAATGACTGCAGACGCTGGAAACCAGATTCTGGATTAGTGGTGCTGGAATAGCACAGCAGTTCAGGCAGCATCCAAGGAGCAGTAAAATCGACGTTTCGGGCAAAAGCCCTTCATCAGGAATACAGGCAAAGAGCCTGAAGCGTGGAGAGATAAGCTAGAGGAGGGTAGGGGTGGGGAGAAAGTAGCATAGAGTACAATAGGTGATTGGGGGAGGGGATGAAGGTGATAGGG